>NC_041382.1:275419427-275429156 GCF_002162155.2 Triticum dicoccoides | reverse complement strand
GTGCGGGGCCCTCCCGGCCTGGAGCCGCCGCCGCCCAGCACCCGCGCCCCGCCGCCTTCGTCTTCGAGCCCGGCCGCCCCGCCGCCGTGCCAACTCCGGTGACCGGCCGCCGCCTCGCCCCCTCGCCGCACCATCGCCGCCCGCGCCGCTCCGGCGGGCCACCGCCGCCGTCCGCGCCCGCCGGCGCCGCCGCACCACGCCCCGGCCTCTCCCTCCAAGTACCACGCCGCCCCGGCCTCTCCCCGCTGCTCCGGCCCCCTCCATCGACTCCGACCAGCTACAGTGTGAATTCCGGCGATCTCCTCGATCCGCGCGCCAGATCCAGATCTGGAACTCCTCGGTTGACTTTCCCTCCAAAGCCTAATTTTTTATGCCTACTTTAACCGGCCGTATCTCCACATCCGTAGCTCCAATTTGGGCATATAGTATATCAAAATGTTCGTCTCGACGAGTACATCATTTCATTCCATTGCATAATTTTAATTTGAGCTCATCTTGATGCCCAAAATGCTGTTAGAAGAGGGCTTCGTGGGTTAATTGTCAGATCTGCTAGTTCATCTTAGACTTTTGTCATTTTTTCCATGATTATTGTGTGCATGATATGCCTGTGAGTCCTTCATATGTTTTATTAAGGATTTTGTCTTCTTTCCAGAGGTGCAACCCATGCATTTTTAGGATGTGTGTGGTGACTTGTGCAAGCTTGCAAAGTGAGGCACCCGGTAAATCTGTTTTGAGGGACTTACTAGTTTTCACTAAGTCTGGGATTATCTAGTTCATGATGCCATATGTTCAGCTTGTTTCCTAGTGATCCGTGCCTCTTTTGAGGATGATCAGTAAGGGAGGTTTGTTAATCTTGTTATGCTGTATCCATCCATGTCTTTGTTTGCAATTATGGAGCACCCTAGCTTGAGTCGATCGAGCTCTACTTTTTCTTCGTGGTGAATCTGGGCAGATCGTCAACTCGTTTGCGATTTTGCCGATGTTATTGTAGTTGATCCGTGCATGATATGCCATTGTTCTTGCCATGTCTATCTAGAATTTTGTGCCTTCTTAATTGATGTATGCTTGCCTTGCCGTGACTTGCACCGTAGTGAGTGCATTGAGGTTGTTTACATGCCTTCGTGAGTTATATTTCAGCATGTCTCAGTTTTCACTAAGTCTGAAAACTGATTATGTTTTTGCTATGTTCGTGTGCCCGTTAGTATATTTTGTGAACTCTTTTGGCCCCAGGTCACTTTGGGTCTTTTGTTAAGCTTGTGGAGTAGCTCCATGCCATGTTCTTACTTGTCTTAATCAGGTCATGTATCATGTTGTTTTGCTGCTCCGAAGAGGGCTTCGTGATCTGAAATTTCAGACAAGTGTTAATTTCACAGTCTGGAATCTGTTTTGCATTTGCGTTTTTGCCATGCTTGTTTGAACCTTATAATGGATGAATTGGCCGTGGCTCAGTGCTAGTCTTTTGTTAAGCATCTTGTGTGCATCCCTACCATGTAGTTTGTTGTCTTGTTTGGTTACTGTAGCATGTTCATTTCATTGCATTTAGATGCCTACTTGCTGTAAATCGCAGACCGGTGTCATTTTTTGAATCGCTTGCTATTTCCAAACCGTAACTCCGATTCCGGCGTTCTTTATATCGTTTTCAAGCGATTTCATCTCATCTTTCCAATGGCACCATTGGAATTCCAAGTTGAGGCCAGGTTCATGCATTTCCTGTCATATCTTGCATTTTGCATCCCGCATCGCATCCCGCATAGCATACCATCATTTCATTATTGCATCGCATCGCTTGATCCTTGCACGTGGTTGATTGTATCCTTGTTGCTTGTTTTTCTTGTTTGGGTAGAGCCGGGAGACGAGTTTGCTACCGAGGAGCCCGTTGAGTTTGCTTGTGAGGATCTAGTCAACTCTGACAACTGTGCAGGCAAGATGATCATACCCTCGAAATCACTACTATCTTTGCTATGCTAGTTTGCTCGCTCTTGCTATGCCAATGCTATGATGCCTACCATTTGCTTGTCAGCCTCCCAATTGCCATGTCAAACCTCTAACCCACCTTGTCCTAGCAAACCGTTGATTGGCTATGTTGCCGCTTTGCTCAGCCCCTCTTATAGCGTTGCTAGTTGCAGGTGAAGATTGGGGGCCGTTCCTTGTTGGAACATCTTTTATTTACTTGTTGGGATATCATTATATTGCTATGTTATCTTAATGCATCTATATACTTGGTAAAGGGTGGAAGGCTCGGCCTCTCGCCTAGTGTTTTGTTCCACTCTTGCCGCCCTAGTTTCTGTCATATTGGTGTTATGTTCCCGGATTTTGCGTTCCTTACGCGGTTGGGTTATAATGGGAACCCCTTGATATTTCGCCTTGATTAAAGCTTTTCCAGCAATGCCCAACCTTGGGTTTACCATTTGCCACCTAGCCTTTTCTTTCCCTTGGGTTCTGCAGACTCAAGGGTCATCTTATTTTACCCCCCCGGGCCTGTGCTCCTCTGAGTGTTGGTCCACCTGTCAGCTGCCGGTGGCCACCAGGGGCAACTCTGGGCTGGCCTACCCGTACCTAAGACAATCTGAGTGTGCCCTGAGAAAGAGATATGTGCAGCTCCTATCGGGATTTGTCGGCACATTCGGGCGGTGTTGCTGGTCTTGTTTTAACCTGTCGAAGTGTCTTGAGTTACCGAGATACCGAGTCTGATCGGAACATCTTGGGAGGAGGTCTATTCCTTCGTTGACCGTGAGAGCTTGTCATGGGCTAAGTTGGGACTCCCCTGCAAGGATTGAACTTTCGAAAGCCGTGCCCGCGGTTATGGGCAGATGGGAATTTGTTAATGTCCGGTTGTAGATAACTTGAACCTTAATTAATTAAAATGAATCAACTGAGTGTGTTACCGTGATGGCCTCTTCTCGGCGGAGTCCGGGAAGTGGACACGGTGTTGGAGTGATGTTTGCGCAGGTTGTTCCTCTAGTTTTTCGCGCTCGCGCTTTGCCTCCTCTTCTCGCTCTCTTTTGCGAATATGATAGCCACCATATATGCTAGTCGCTTGCTGCAACTCCACATATTTTGCCTACCCTTCCTATAAGCTTAAATAGTCTTGATCGCGAGGGTGCGAGATTGCTGAGTCCCTGTGGCTCACAGATTACTATTACACCAGATGTAGGTCCAGGTGATTCCGCTCCAGGTGACGAGTACGAGCTCAAGTGGGAGTTTGACGAAGACTCTCAGCGATACTACGTGTCTTTTCCTGACGACCAGTAGTGGTGCCTAGTTGGGGTTTGATTGGGACCTTGTCGCATGTTGGGTTTTTCTTCTATTTTGGCGCCGTAGTCGGGCCATGAGTGTTTGTATGATGGATGTTATTTATGTACTTTGATGTGACGTGGCAAGTGTAAGCCAACTATGTTCTCCCCTTTATTATTCATATTACATGGGTTGTTGTGAAGATTGCCTAACTTGCGACATATGCCTTCAATGCGATTATGTCTCTAAGTCGTGCCTCGACACGTGGGAGCTATAGTCGCATCGAGGGTGTTACAAGTTGGTAATCAGAGCCTTCCCCGACCTTAGGAGCCCCATTGCTTGATCGTTTTTAGCAGCTGAGTTGTGTCTAGAAAAATGTTTTGAGTCTTTTAGGAATTATATATCGGAGAGCTTAGGAATTCTTTTTTGTTCCCATTCTCCTCATCGCTCTGGTAAGGCATCCTGACGTAGAGTTTTGACTCTTCTCTTCTCAAATTTCACTAAAGATTTTTTTAGGATCACGCGAGTATCTTGGAATCGTTCCGATGGCTTATGATGAGAACATTGTCTTGGTGCCTCCTGTCAGGGGTTTAGTGGAAGTGTCCCGGGGAGTTGAGCTCTGAGGTGTTGTCATCATAATTTTATCGTGGCAATTCTGGAATACTTGAGATATATTCGCCGAAATCGAAAATCTCTTTTATGTAGTTCATTGGTGAGATAACCTCGACGCCACCCAGTACTGGGGTGGGAGTTCGGGAGTATCGCCATAACTTGTATAACGGATGCTTTTCGAAGGTTGAGGTAGATGGTTTCCGAAGGTTTCTTGGTTATGTGTTGAAGGATGGATACAGCTGGATGTAGGATTTGCTAGTTTGGGTGCGATATTATGCTTCCCCTGTATCCCCAACACCTGATTACATAACCGGAAAGGTTCGGGAGTTTAATAGGTGGGAATTCTAGTAGCTCTAGTTCTTCTTCCACGGATATTGGTTTGAAATTGGGATTTCTTACCGATTATTCGTTCTTGATCCATACCTTGTTGATTTATTTCTCTACCTTAATTGTAAGTGGCTTCTCAATTTATGGATATGTGACCATTTGAAGAGGAATGCATTCGTTCATTTTGTTCGGATGTGAAGACTATATGTTGCAATTTTCATTCCGTTGGATTCAGCTTCAATATTTATCTGTCAATGTGCTAATGGTGGTCACCCTCTTCAGGATGGCTCCTCCAACACGCACGAATCTGAATCCTGATCCGCCACCGCCTCCACCTCCTCCAGAGGCATGGCAAGCTGTGATGGCCGCAACCAATGCAAACACACAGCTGATCATGCAAATTCTCCAAGAGCGCAGTTAAGGCAGTCAAGGGAATCAAGGCAGCAATCAGAGTTACTTTGCTACACTCAACCAGTTCCTTGCTAACGGGCCAAAGACTTTCAGCAATTGTGTTGAGGCAACCGATGCTGACGATTGGCTTGTGGATCTGTGCAAGCATTTCGAGTGCAGTAATGTCAGGCCTGAGGACTTTGTCAAGTTCGCTTCCTTCCAACTCAAAGATCAAGCTGCAGAATGGTTCCAGCAGTACACGGACTCCAGAGGTGGACGTGTTATCACTTGGGATGATTTCCGTCGAGATTTCCGAGCTCATCATATTCCGCAGAGCGTGGTTGAAAGCAAGCGTGAGGAATTCCGCAATCTGAAGCAAGGCTCTTTGTCTGTCTATGACTACAACAAATTGTTCCAGAAGCTCGCCCGCTTTGCCAAGCAGGACGTGCCTGATGAGAAGAGCATGATATATCAGTTCAGGGGTGGTCTCAGAGAAGATATTCAGCTCGCTCTTGTTCTCTTCGAGCCCTTGAGATACGATGAGTTCTACAACATGGCACTGAAGCAAGAGGCTGCTCAGTTGAGGTGTGATGCTTCCAGGAAGCGAGTCAGAGATGTTACTCCTTCTTCCTCTACTCAAGTGGCCAAGCAGCAGAAGTTTTGGCTTCCTCCTCCGTTCCGTCAGCCGTATCAGCAGAAGAGCAAAGGTGGCAGTGGTTCTTCCCACCCACCCAACCCTGGCTTTCAGAACAAGACTTCGTCTCAAGCTCCAAGATCGAGTGCTCCGTATCACTGTCCGCTTTCAGAGGTCACGTGCAACAAGTGCCAACAGAAGGGTCACTATGCCAACAAGTGTCTCAACCAGAGGCGTCTTCTTCCTCCTCCTCCTGTTAGATCGGCAAGTTCAGCAGTGGTCAAGCATAACCCCAAGCATGCCAAGGTCAATTTGATGAATGCAGCTCAGGCAGAGGACTCGTCAGATGTGATCATGGGTAACCTTCCTGTTAATGATATTCCTGCAAAAGTTCTTTTTGACATGGGTGCATCGCATTATTTCATCTCGAGACCGTTTTCATCTAAGCATGGTTTGCCTTTGCAAATTTTGCCTAGTCCTTTAGCAGTTGTCTCTCCCGGTAAGCGCATGCAGGCTAACTCCATAGTTCCGGATGTTTCTATCACTTTGGGTGACTACAAGTTTCTATCTTCTCCAACAGTTCTCGGTGACTCGGATATTGATCTTATTCTCGGGATGGATTGGCTTTCTAAGCACAAGGCTCAGCTTGATTGTGCAGCCAGGCAGATTCAATTGACTCATTCGTCTGAGGATGTAATTGTCTTTGCCGCTTGGGATAATACCATCCGTCTGTTTTCTCTCAATGAGAAGGGTGAATTGGATGCCATCTCGCAAATTCCAGTCGTTTGCGAATATCAAGACGTCTTTCCAGAAGAGCTCCCAGGAATGCCTCCGCACCGGCCAGTGGAATTCGTTATTGAACTTGAGCCTGGCACAGAACCTGTGTGCAAGCATCCATACAAGCTCGGACCTGAAGAGTTGAAGGAGCTGAAGAAGCAACTCGATGAGCAAGAAAGAATGGGTCTCATCCGGCCTAGTTCTTCTCCATGGGGTTGTGGTGTTCTTTTTGTGAAGAAGAAGGATGGAACGGACCGACTTTGTGTTGATTACCGTCCGGTGAACAAGAAGACCATCAAGAACAAATTCCCACTTCCCAACATCAATGAGCTATTCGAACAACTCAAAGGTGCCCAAGTATTCTCCAAGCTTGATCTCCGTATGGGTTATCACCAGATTCGCATTCGTGAAGAAGATATTCCCAAGACAGCATTCAGAACAAGCTTTGGTTCATATGAATACACTGTCATGTCTTTTGGCCTCGTCAACGCTCCTCCGACGTTCTCTCGCATGATGAACTTCATCTTCAATGCCTACACCAATGACTTCGTTTTGGTCTATCTCGACGACATTCTGGTTTTCTCGAAGAACAAGGAAGATCATGCCAAGCACTTGTGATTGGTTGTTGATAAGCTCAGAGAACATCAGTTCTACGCCAAGTTCTCCAAGTGTGAATTTTGGCTTGATGAGGTTCTTTATCTTGGTCATATCATCTGTGCCAAGGGCATTTCCATGAATCCCGAGAAGGTGTCCGCAATTGTGAATTGGGAACCTCCTCAGAATGTGAAACAACTCCGCAGTTTTCTTGGTCTCGCAAGCTATTGCCGAAGATTCGTTGAAAACTTTTCCAAGATCGCGAAGCCTCTCTCAAATCTTCTTCAGAAGCACGTCAAGTACATTTGGTCTCCGGAGTGTGATATTGCTTTCAACACTTTGAAAGAGAAGTTGATCACTGCTCCAGTTTTGACTCCGCCTGATGAATCCAAACCGTACGAGGTCTTTTGTGATGCCTCTCTCCAAGGTCTTGGCGCAGTTTTGATGCAAGAGAAGAAAGTGGTTGCTTACCTCTCGCTAGCTGAAGCCTAATGAGAAGAACTACCCCACTCATGATCTCGAGTTGGCGGCAGTTGTGCACGCTCTGTTGACATGGAGACATCTTCTATTGGGAAGAAAAGTGGACATTTTCACTGATCACAAGAGTCTCAAGTACATCTTCACTCAGCCTAATCTCAACCTCAGGCAAACTCGATGGGTCGAAATGATTCAAGAGTATAATTCGAGTATCGAGTATACTCCAGGCAAGGCCAACGTGATTGCTGACGCTTTGAGCAGAAAGGCCTACTGCAACAGTCTGATTCTTAAGCCTTATCAACCCGAGCTTTGTGAAGCTTTCCGCAAACTTAATATGCAAGTTCTTCCTCAAGGTTTCCTCGCCAACCTTCAAGTCTCTCCTACCCTTGAAGACCAGATTCGCCAAGCCCAGCTTCTTGATGCTATGGTGAAAAAGGTGAAGATTGGGATTGCCAAGAGTCAGTCCAAGTACAAGTGCTACCGCCTTGATGGCAAGGACACTCTCATCTTCGAGGATTGTATTGTTGTGCCCAAAGGTGACCTCCGTAAAGTGATCATGAACGAGGCTCACAATTCTCTCCTCTCCATCCACCCTGGGAGTACGAAGATGTATCAGGACCTTAAGCATGCTTATTGGTGGACTCGAATGAAGCGCGAGATCGCTCAATTCGTGAATGAATGTGATGTCTGCAGAAGAGTGAAGGCAGAACACCAAAGGCCGGCAGGTCTCCTCCAACCTCTTGCCATTCCAGAATGGAAGTTTGACCACATTGAAATGGACTTCGTGACTGGGTTTTCAAAGTCCAAGCGTGGCAATGATGCTATATTTGTTGTCATCAACAAACTCACAAAAGTGGCTCACTTTCTGCCTATCAAAGAGTCGATCACTGCAGCTCAATTGGCGGAACTCTATACCTCTCGCATTGTCTCTCTGCACGGTATTCCTCAAGTGATCTCTTCAGACCGTGGCAGCATCTTTACCTCGAAGTTTTGGGATTCTTTTCAGAAGGCCATGGGCACTAACATCCGCTTCAGCACTGCTTTCCATCCTCAAACAAGCGGTCAAGTCGAGCGTGTCAACCAGATTCTTGAAGATATGCTCAGGGCTTGTGTGATCTCCTTCGGCATGAAGTGGGAGGATTGTCTTCCTTATGCTGAATTCTCGCACAACAATAGTTTTCAAGCAAGTTCGGGCAAGGCCCCTTTTGAAATTATGTATGGCAGGAAGTGCCGTACCCCTCTCAACTGGTCTCAAACCGGGGAAAGTCAGCTTTTGGGTAATGACTTAATCACAGAAGCAGAAGAAATGTGCAAAGTCATTCGTGATAACCTCAAAGCAGCCCAATCCCGCCAAAAGAGCTACTATGATAGTAAGCACCGTGACATGGCTTTCGAAATCGGAGATCATGTTTACCTCCGCGTCTCTCCTATGAAAGGTACTCGTCGCTTCGGTATCAAAGGGAAGCTTGCCCCTAGATACGTGGGACCTTTCAAGATTGTCAGCAAGAGAGGCGACCTCGCCTATCAACTCGAGCTTCCTTCAAACTTTGCAAATGTTCATGACGTGTTCCATGTCTCTCAGCTTCGAAAGTGCTTCAAGACTCCTGACCGCACAGTCAACTTCGAGGACATTGAGCTCCAAGAAGATCTCTCTTATCGTGAGCACCCAGTTGCTATTCTTGAAGAGACTGAACGCAAGACTCGCAACAAGTCAATCAAATTTGTCAAAGTCAAGTGGTCACACCATTCCGACCGTGAAGCTACCTGGGAACACGAGGATCACCTCTGTTCTGAGTACCCGGAGTTCTTTCAGTCCTAGATCTCGGGACTAGATCTTTTCGTAGTGGTGGAGTGTTGTAACACCCCGGATGTAGCTTTCCCTATTTGTACTCCAACTCTTGCCGTTTCCGGCGTTAAGTTATATTTATTTCTCGGGTTTGGGTTTTTGTCTCCGTGTGTTGTTGTCGTTGTCATGCATCTCATATCATGTCATCATGTGCATTGCATTTGCATACGTGTTCGTCTCATGCATCCGAGCATTTTCCCCGTTGTCCGTTTTGTATTCCGGTGCTTCGTTCTCCTCCGGTGGCCATTTCTAGCTTTCTTTCGTGTGTGGGGATTAAACATTTCCGAATTGGACCGAGACTTGCCAAGCGGCCTTGGTTTACTACCGGTAGACCGCCTATCAAGTTTCGTGTCATTTGGACTTCGTTTGATACTCCAACGGTTAACCGAGGGACCGAAAAGGCCTTGTGTGTGTTGCAGCCCAACACCCCTCCAATTTGGCCCAAAACCCACCAAACTCTGCTCCATGTCCTAGAGCGTTCGATCACGATCGCGTGGCCGAAAACCGCACCTCATTTGGACTCTCCTAGCTCCACTTATGCCTATAAATAGCCCCCCCATTTTTCGGATCTCTCCTCCCCCACGAAACCCTAAAATCTCCTCCGCCGCCGCCGGACACGTCCGGACGGAGCCGGACGCATCTGGATCCGCCACCGCCACCACGTGGCAGTCGCCGATTCGCCGCCCCGCGCCCCACTTCGCCGACCGCGCCGCCGGCCCGCGGGCCCGTGCGGGGCCCTCCCGGACCGGAGCCGCCGCCGCCCAGCACCCGCGCCCCGCCGCCTTCGTCTTCGAGCCCGGCCGCCCCGCCGCCGTGAAAACTCCGGTGACCGGCCGCC
>NC_041382.1:275409497-275418930 GCF_002162155.2 Triticum dicoccoides | reverse complement strand
CGCCGTCCGCGCCCGCCGGCGCCGCCGCACCATGCCCCGGCCTCTCCCTCCAAGTACCACGCCGCCCCGGCCTCTCCCCGCTGCTCCGGCCCCCTCCATCGACTCCGGCCAGCTACAGTGCGAATTCCGGCGATCTCCTCGATCCGCGCGCCAGATCTAGATCTGGAGACTCCTCGGTTGAGTTTCCCTCCAAACCCTAATTTTTATGCGTACTTTGACCGGCCGTATCTCCGCATCCGTAGCTCCGATTTGGGCATATAGTATATCAAAATGTTCGCCTCGACGAGTACATCATTTCATTCCATTGCATCATTTTCATTTGAGCTCATCTTGATGCCCAAAATGCTGTTAGAAGAGGGCTTCGTGAGTTAATTGTTAGATCTGCTAGTTCATCTTAGACTTTTGTCATTTTTTCCATGATTATTGTGTGCATGCTATGCCTGTGAGTCCTTCATATGTTTTTTTAAGGATTTTGTCTTCTTTCCAGAGGTGCAACCCATGCATTTTTAGGATGTGTGTGGTGACTTGTGCAAGCTTGCAAAGTGAGGCACCCGTAAATCTGTTTTCAGGGATTTAGTAGTTTTTCACTAAGTCTGGGATTATTTAGTTCATGATGCCATATGTTCAACTTGTTTCCTATTGATCCGTGCCTCTTTTGAGGATGATCAGTAAGGGAGTTTTGTTAATATTGTTATGCTCTATCCATCCATGTGTTTATTTGAAATTATAGAGCACCCTAGCTTGAGTCGATCGAGCTCTACTTTTTCTTCGTGGTGAATCTGGGCAGATCGTCAACTCGTTTGCGATTTTGCCGATGTTATTGTAGTTGATCCGTGCATGATATGCCATTGTTCTTGCCATGTCTATCTAGAATTGTGTGCCTTCTTAATTGATGTATGCTTTCCTTGCCGTGACTTGCACCGTAGTGAGTGCATCGAGCTCGTTTACATGCCTTCGTGAGTTATATTTCAGCATGTCTCAGTTTTCACTAAGTCTGAAAACTGATTATGTTTTTGCTATGTTCGTGTGCCCGTTAGTATATTTTGTGAACTCTTTTGGCCCCAGGTCACTTTGGGTCTTTTGTTAAGCTTGTGGAGTAGCTCCATGCCATGTTCTTACTTGTCTTAATCAGGTCATGTATCATGTTGTTTTGCTGCTCCGAAGAGGGCTTCGTGATCTGAAATTTCAGACAAGTGTTAATTTCACAAAGTCTGGAATCTGTTTTGCATTTGCGTTTTTGCCATGCTTGTTTGAACCTCATAATGGATGAATTGGCCGTGGCTCAGTGCTAGTCTTTTGTTAAGCATCTTGTGTGCATCCCTGCCATGTATTTTGTTGTCTTGTTTGGTTGCTGTAGCATGTTCATTTCATTGCATTTAGATGCCTACTTGCTGTAAATCGCAGACCGGTGTCATTTTTTGAATCGCTTGCCATTTCCAAATCGTAACTCCGATTCCGGCGTTCTTTATATTGTTTTCAAGCGATTTCATCTCATCTTTCCAGTGGCACCCTTGGACTTCCAAGTTGAAGCCAGGTTCATGCATTTCCTGTCATATCTTGCATTTTGCATCCCGCATCGCATCCCGCATAGCATACCATCATTTCATTATTGCATCGCATCGCTTGATCCTTGCACGTGGTTGATTGTATCCTTGTTGCTTGTTTGTCTTGTTTGGGTAGAGCCGGGAGACGAGTTCGCTACCGAGGAGCCCGTTGAGTTTGCTTGTGAGGATCCAGTCAACTCTGACAACTGTGCAGGCAAGATGATCATACCCTCGAAATCACTACTATCTTTGCTATGCTAGTTTGCTCGCTCTTGCTATGCCAATGCTACGATCCCTACCATTTTCTTGTCAGCCCCCCAATTGCCATGTCAAACCTCTAACCCACCTTGTCCTAGCAAACCGTTGATTGGCTATGTTACCGCTTTGCTCAGCCCCTCTTATAGCGTTGCTAGTTGCAGGTGAAGATTGGAGGCCGTTCCTTGTTGGAGCATCTTTTATTTACTTGTTGGGATATCATTATATTGCTATGTTATCTTAATGCATCTATATACTTGGTAAAGGGTGGAAGGCTCGGCCTCTCGCCTAGTGTTTTGTTCCACTCTTGCCGCCCTAGTTTCCGTCATATCGGTGTTATGTTCCCGGATTTTGCGTTCCTTACGCGGTTGGGTTATAATGGGAACCCCTTGATATTTCGCCTTGATTAAAGCTTTTCCAGCAAAGCCCAACGTTGGTTTTACCATTTGCCACCTAGCCTTTTCTTTCCCTTGGGTTCTGCAGACTCAAGGGTCATCTTATTTTACCCCCCCGGGCCAGTGCTCCTCTGAGTGTTGGTCCACCTGTCAGCTGCCGGTGGCCACCAGGGGCAACTCTGGGCTAGCCTACCCGTACCTAAGACAATCTCAGTGTGCCCTGAGAAAGAGATATGTGCAGCTCCTATCGGGATTTGTCGGCACATTCGGGCGGTGTTGCTGGTCTTGTTTTAACCTGTCGAAGTGTCTTGAGTTACCGAGATACCGAGTCTGATCGGAACGTCTTGGGAGGAGGTCTATTCCTTCGTTGACCGTGAGAGCTTGTCATGGGCTAAGTTGGGACTCCCTTGCAGGGATTGAACTTTCGAAAGCCGTGCCCGCGGTTATGGGCAGATGGGAATTTGTTAATGTCCGGTTGTAGATAACTTGAACCTTAATTAATTAAAATGAATCAACTGAGTGTGTTACCATGATGGCCTCTTCTCGGCGGAGTCCGGGAAGTGGACTCGGTGTTGGAGTGATGTTTGTGCAGGTTGTTCCTCTAGTTTTTCGCGCTCGCGCTTTGCCTCCTCTTCTCGCTCTCTTTTGCGAATATGATAGCCACCATATATGCTAGTCGCTTGCTGCAGCTCCACATATATTGCCTTACCCTTCCTATAAGCTTAAATAGTCTTGATCGCGAGGGTGCGAGATTGCTGAGTCCCTGTGGCTCACAGATTACTATTACACCAGATGCAGGTCCAGGTGATTTCGCTCCAGGTGACGAGTACGAGCTCAAGTGGGAGTTTGACGAAGACTCTCAGCGATACTACATGTCTTTTCCTGACGATCAGTAGTGGTGCCTAGTTGGGGTTTGATTGGGACCTTGTCGCATGTTGGGTTTTTCTTCTATTTTGGCGCCGTAGTCGGGCCATGAGTGTTCGTATGATGGATGTTATTTATGTACTTTGATGTGACGTGGCGAGTGTAAGCCAACTATGTTCTCCCCTTTATTATTCATATTACATGGGTTGTTGTGAAGATTGCCTAACTTGCGACATATGCCTTCAATGCGATTATGTCTCTAAGTCGTGCCTCGACACGTGGGAGCTATAGTCGCATCGAGGGTGTTACAAGTTGGTAATCAGAGCCTTCCCCGACCTTAGGAGCCCCATTGCTTGATCGTTTTTAGCAGCTGAGTTGTGTCTAGAAAAATGTTTTGAGTCTTTTAGGAATTATATATCGGAGAGCTTAGGAATTCTTTTTTGTTCCCAGTCTCCTCATCGCTCTGGTAAGGCATCCTGACGTAGAGTTTTGACTCTTCTCTTCTCAAATTTCACTAAAGATTTTTTTAGGATCACGCCAGTATCTTGGAATCGTTCCGATGGCTTATGATGAGAACATTGTCTTGGTGCCTCCTGTCAGGGGTTTAGTGGAAGTGTCCCGGGGAGTTGAGCTCTGAGGTGTTGTCATCATAATTTTATCGTGGCAATTCTGGAATACTTGAGATATATTCGCCGACATCGAAAATCTCTTTTATGTAGTTCATTGGTGAGATAACCTCGACGCCACCCAGTACTGGGGTGGGAGTTCGGGAGTATCGCCATAACTTGTATAACAAATGCTTTTCGAAGGTTGAGGTAGATGGTTTCCGAAGGTTTCTTGGTTATGTGTTGAAGGATGGATACAGCTGGATGTAGGATTTGCTAGTTTGGGTGAGATATTATGCTTCCCCTGTATCCCCAACACCTGATTACATAACCGGAAAGGTTCGGGAGTTTCATAGGTGGTAATTCTAGTAGCTCTAGTTCTTCTTCCACGGATATTGGTTTGAAATTGGGATTTCTTACCGATTATTCGTTCTTGATCCATACCTTGTTGATTTATTTCTCTACCTTAATTCTACGTGGCTTCTCAATTTATGGATATGTGACCATTTGAAGAGGAATGCATTCGTTCATTTTGTTCGGATGTGAAGACTATATGTTGCAATTTTCATTCCGTTGGATTTAGCTTCAATATTTATCTGTCAATGTGCTAATGGTGGTCACCCTCTTCAAGATGGCTCCTCCAACGCGCACGACTCTGAATCCTGATCCGCCACCGCCTCCACCTCCTCCAGAGGCATGGCAAGCTGTGATGGCCGCAACCAATGCAAACACACAGCTGATCATGCAAATTCTCCAAGAGCGCAGTTAAGGCAGTCAAGGGAATCAAGGCAGCAATCAGAGTCACTTTGCTACACTCAACCAGTTCCTTGCTAACGGGCCAAAGACTTTCAGCAATTGTGTTGAGGCAACCGATGCTGACGATTGGCTTGTGGATCTGTGCAAGCATTTCGAGTGCAGTAATGTCAGGCCTGAGGACTTTGTCAAGTTCGCTTCCTTCCAACTCAAAGATCAAGTTGTAGAATGGTTCCAGCAGTACACGGACTCCAGAGGTGGACGTGTTATCACAAGGGATGATTTCCGTCGAGATTTCCGAGCTCATCATATTCCGCAGAGCGTGGTTGAAAGCAAGCGTGAGGTATTCCGCAATCTGAAGCAAGGCTCTTTGTCTGTCTATGACTACAACAAATTGTTCCAGAAGCTCGCCCGCTTTGCCAAGCAGGACGTTCCTGATGAGAAGAGCATGATATATCAGTTCAGGGGTGGTCTCAGAGAAGATATTCAGCTCGCTCTTGTTCTCTTCGAGCCCTTGAGATACGATGAGTTCTACAACATGGCACTGAAGCAAGAGGCTGCTCAGTTGAGGTGTGATGCTTCCAGGAAGCGAGTCAGAGATGTTACTCCTTCTTCCTCTACTCAAGTGGCCAAGCAGCAGAAGTTTTGGCTTCCTCCTCCTCCGTTCCGTCAGCCGTATCAGCAGAAGAGCAAAGGTGGCAGTGGTTCTTCCCACCCACCCAACCCTGGCTTTCAGATCAAGACTTCGTCTCAAGCTCCAAGATCGAGTGCTCCGTATCACTGTCCTCTTTCAGAGGTCATGTGCAACAAGTGCCAACAGAAGGGTCACTATGCCAACAAGTGTCTCAACCAGAGGCGTCTTCTTCCTCCTCCTCCTGTTAGATCGGCAAGTTCAGCAGTGGTCAAGCATAACCCCAAGCATGCCAAGGTCAATTTGATGAATGCAGCTCAGGCAGAGGACTCGTCAGATGTGATCATGGGCAACCTTCCTGTTAATGATATTCCTGCAAAAGTTCTTTTTGACATGGGTGCATCGCATTGTTTCATCTCGAGACCGTTTTCATCTAAGCATGATTTGCCTTTGCAAATTTTGCCTAGTCCTTTAGCAGTTGTCTCTCCCGGTAAGCGCATGCAGGCTAACTCCATAGTTCCGGATGTTTCTATCACTTTGGGTGACTACAAGTTTCTATCTTCTTCAACAGTTCTCGGTGACTCGGATATTGATCTTATTCTCGGGATGGATTGGCTTTCTAAGCACAAGGCTCAGCTTGATTGTGCAGCCAGGAAGATTCAATTAACTCATTCGTCTGAGGATGTAATTGTCTTTGCCGCTCAGGATAATACCATCCGTCTGTTTTCTCTCAATGAGAAGGGTGAATTGGATGCCATCTCGCAAATTCCAGTCGTTTGCGAATATCAAGACGTCTTTCCAGAAGAGCTCCCAGGAATGCCTCCGCACCGGCCAGTGGAATTCGTTATTGAACTTGAGCCTGGGACGGAACCTGTGGGCAAGCATCCATACAAGCTCGGACCTGAAGAGTTGAAGGAGCTAAAGAAGCAACTTGATGAGCAAGAAAGAATGGGTCTTATCCGGCCTAGTTCTTCTCCATGGGGTTGTGGTGTTCTTTTTGTGAAGAAGAAGGATGGAACGGACCGACTTTGTGTTGATTACCGTCCGGTGAACAAGAAGACCATCAAGAACAAATACACACTTCCCAACATCAATGAGCTATTCGAACAACTCAAAGGTGCCCAAGTATTCTCCAAGCTTGATCTCCGTATGGGTTATCACCAGATTCGCATTCGTGAAGAAGATATTCCCAAGACAGCATTCAGAACAAGCTTTGGTTCATATGAATACACTGTCATGTCTTTTGGCCTCGCCAACGCTCCTCCGACGTTCTCTCGCATGATGGATTTCATCTTTAATGCCTACACCAATGACTTCGTTTTGGTCTATCTCGACGACATTCTGGTTTTCTCGAAGAACAAGGAAGATCATGCTAAGCACTTGCGATTGGTTCTTGATAAGCTCAGAGAACATCAGTTCTACGCCAAGTTCTCCAAGTGTGAATTTTGGCTTGATGAGGTTCTTTATCTTGGTCATATCATCTCTGCCAAGGGCATTTCCGTGAATCCCGAGAAGGTGTCCGCAATTGTGAATTGGGAACCTCCTCAGAATGTGAAACAACTCCGCAGTTTTCTCGGTCTCGCAAGCTATTGCCGAAGATTCGTTGAAAACTTTTCCAAGATCGCGAAGCCTCTCTCAAATCTTCTTCAGAAGCACGTCAAGTACATTTGGTCTCCAGAGTGTGATATTGCTTTCAACACTTTGAAAGAGAAGTTGATCACTGCTCCAGTTTTGACTCCGCCTGATGAATCCAAACCGTACGAGGTCTTTTGTGATGCCTCTCTCCAAGGTCTTGGCGCAGTTTTGATGCAAGAGAAGAAAGTGGTTGCTTACCTCTCGCCAGCTGAAGCCTAATGAGAAGAACTACCCCACTCATGATCTCGAGTTGGCGGCAGTTGTGCATGCTCTGTTGACTTGGAGACATCTTCTATTGGGAAGAAAAGTGGACATTTTCACTGATCACAAGAGTCTCAAGTACATCTTCACTCAGCCTAATCTCAACCTCAGGCAAACTCGATGGGTCGAAATGATTCAAGAGTATAATTCGAGTATCGAGTATACTCCAGGCAAGGCCAACGTGATTGCTGACGCTTTGAGCAGAAAGGCCTACTGCAACAGTCTGATTCTTAAGCCTTATCAACCCGAGCTTTGTGAAGCTTTCCGCAAACTTAATCTGCAAGTTCTTCCTCAAGGTTTCCTCGCCAACCTTCAAGTCTCTCCTACCCTAGAAGACCAGATTCGCCAAGCCCAGCTTCTTGATGCTATGGTGAAAAAGGTGAAGATTGGGATTGCCAAGAGTCAGTCCAAGTACAAGTGGTACCGCCTTGATGACAAGGACACTCTCTTCTTCGAGGATCGTATTGTTTTGCCCAAAGGTGACCTCTGTAAAGTGATCATGAACGAGGCTCACAATTCTCTCCTCTCCATCCACCCTGGGAGTACGAAGATGTATCAGGACCTTAAGCAAGCTTATTGGTGGACTCAAATGAAGCGCGAGATCTCTCAATTCATGAATGAATGTGATGTCTGCAGAAGAGTGAAGGCAGAACACCAAAGGCCGGCAGGTCTCCTCCAACCTCTTGCCATTCCAGAATGGAAGTTTGACCACATTGAAATGGACTTCGTGACTGGGTTTCCAAAGTCCAAGCGTGGCAATGATGCTATATTTGTTGTCACCGACAAACTCACGAAAGTGGCTCACTTTCTGCCTATCAAAGAGTCGATCACTGCAGCTCAATTGGCGGAACTCTATACCTCTCGCATTGTCTCTCTGCACGGTATTCCTCAAGTGATCTCTTCAGACCGTGGTAGCATCTTTACCTCGAAGTTTTCGGATTCTTTTCAGAAGGCCATGGGCACTAACATCCGCTTCAGCACTGCTTTCCATCCTCAAACAAGCGGTCAAGTCGAGCGTGTCAACCAGATTCTTGAAGATATGCTCAGGGCTTGTGTGATCTCCTTCGGCATGAAGTGGGAGGATTGTCTTCCTTATGCTGAATTCTCGTACAACAATAGTTTTCAAGCAAGTTCGGGCAAGGCCCCTTTTGAAATTCTGTATGGCAGGAAGTGCCGTACCCCTCTCAACCGGTCTGAAACCGGGGAACATCAGCTTTTGGGTAATGACTTAATCACAGAAGCAGAAGAAATGTGCAAAGTCATTCGTGATAACCTCAAAGCAGCCCAATCCCGCCAGAAGAGCTACTATGATAGTAAGCACCGTGACTTGGCTTTCGAGATCGGAGATCATGTTTACCTCCGCGTCTCTCCTATGAAAGGTACTCGTCGCTTCGGTATCAAAGGGAAGCTTGCCCCTAGATACGTGGGACCTTTCAAGATTGTCAGCAAGAGAGGCGACCTCGCCTATCAACTCGAGCTTCCTTCAAACTTTGCAAATGTTCATGACGTGTTCCATGTCTCTCAGCTTCGAAAGTGCTTCAAGACTCCTGACCGCACAGTCAACTTCGAGGACATTGAGCTCCAAGAAGATCTCTCTTATCGTGAGCACCCAGTTGCTATTCTTGAAGAGACTAAACGCAAGACTCGCAACAAGTCAATCAAAGTCAAGTGGTCACACCATTCCGACCGTGAAGCTACCTGGGAACGCGAGGATCACCTCCGTTCTGAGTACCCGGAGTTCTTTCAGTCCTAGATCTCGGGACGAGATCTTTTCGTGGTGGTGGAGTGTTGTAACACCCCGGATGTAACTTTCCCTATTTGTACTCCAACTCTTGCCGTTTTCGGCGTTAAGTTATATTTATTTCTCGGGTTTGGGTTTTTGTCTCCGTGTGTTGTTGTCGTTGTCATGCATCTCATATCATGTCATCATGTGCATTGCATTTGCATACGTGTTCGTCTCATGCATCTGAGCATTTTCCCCGTTGTCCGTTTTGCATTTCGGTGCTTCGTTCTCCTCCGGTGGCCATTTCTAGCTTTCTTTCGTCTGTGGGGATTAAACATTTCCGGATTGGACCGAGACTTGCCAAGCGGCCTTGGTTTACTACCGGTAGACCGCCTATCAAGTTTCGTGTCATTTGGACTTCGTTTGATACTCCAACGGTTAACCGAGGGACCGAAAAGGCCTTGTGTGTGTTGCAGCCCAACACCCCTCCAATTTGGCCCAAAACCCACCAAACTCTGCTCCATGTCCTAGAGCGTTCGATCACGATCGCGTGGCCGAAAACCGCACCTCATTTGGACTCTCCTAGCTCCACTGATGCCTATAAATAGCCCCTCCATTTTTCGGATCTCTCCTCCCCCACGAAACCCTAAAATCTCCTCCGCCGCCGTCGGACACGTCCGGACGGAGCCGGACGCATCCGGATCCGCCACCGCCACCACGTGGCAGTCGCCGATTCGCCGCCCCGCGCCCCACTTCGCCGACCGCGC
>NC_041382.1:275399370-275408801 GCF_002162155.2 Triticum dicoccoides | reverse complement strand
GCGCCCGCCGGCGCCGCCGCACCATGCCCCGGCCTCTCCCTCCAAGTACCACGCCGCCCCGGCCTCTCCCCGCTGCTCCGGCCCGCTCCATCGACTCCGGCCAGCTACAGTGCGAATTCCGGTGATCTCCTCGATCCGCGCGCCAGATCTAGATCTGGAGACTCCTCGGTTGACTTTCCCTCCAAACCCTAATTTTTTATGCCTACTTTGACCGGCCGTATCTCCGCATCCGTAGCTCCGATTTCACCATATAGTATATCAAAATGTTCGTCTCGAAGAGTACATCATTTCATTTCATTGCATCATTTTCATTTGAGCTCATCTTGATGCCCAAAATGCTGTTAGAAGAGGGCTTTGTGAGTTAATTGTCAGATCTGCTAGTTCATCTTAGACTTTTGTCATTTTTCCATGATTATTGTGTGCATGCTATGCCTGTGAGTCCTTCATATGTTTTGTTAAGGATTTTGTCTTCTTTCCAGAGGTGCAACCCATGCATTTTTAGGATGTGTGTGGTGACTTGTGCAAGCTTGCGAAGTGAGGCACCTGGTAAATCTGTTTTCAGGGACTTAGTAGTTTTCACTAAGTCTGGGATTATTTAGTTCATGATGCCATATGTTCAACTTGTTTCCTAGTGATCCGTGCCTCTTTTGAGGATGATCAGTAAGGGAGTTTTGTTAATCTTGTTATGCTCTATCCATCCATGTCTTTATTTGCAATTATGGAGCACCCTAGCTTGAGTCGATCGAGCTCTACTTTTTCTTCATGGTGAATCTGGGCAGATCGTCAACTCGTTTGCGATTTTGCCGATGTTATTGTAGTTGATCCGTGCATGATATGCCATTGTTCTTGCCATGTCTATCTAGAATTTTGTGCCTTCTTAATTGATGTATGCTTGCCTTGCCGTGACTTGCACCGTAGTGAGTGCATCGAGCTCGTTTACATGCCTTCGTGAGTTATATTTCAGCATGTCTCAGATTTCACTAAGTCTGAAAACTGATTATGTTTTTGCTATGTTCGTGTGCCCGTTAGTATATTTTGTGAACTCTTTTGGCCCCAGGTCACTTTGGGTCTTTTGTTAAGCTTGTGGAGTAGCTCCATGCCATGTTCTTACTTGTCTTAATCAGGTCATGTATCATGTTGTTTTGCTGCTCCGAAGAGGGCTTCATGATCTGAAATTTCAGACAAGTGTTAATTTCACAAAGTCTGGAATCTGTTTTGCATTTGCGTTTTTGCCATGCTTGTTTGAACCTCATAATGGAAGAATTGGCCGTGGCTCAGTGCTAGTCTTTTGTTAAGCATCTTGTGTGCATCCCTGCCATGTATTTTGTTGTCTTGTTTGGTTGCTGTAGCATGTTCATTTCATTGCATTTAGATGCCTACTTGCTGTAAATCGCAGACCGGTGTCATTTTTTGAATCGCTTGCCATTTCCAAACCGTAACTCCGATTCCGGCGTTCTTTATATCGTTTTCAAGCGATTTCATCTCATCTTTCCAGTGGCACCCTTGGACTTCCAAGTTGAAGCCAGGTTCATGCATTTCCTGTCATATCTTGCATTTTGCATCCCGCATCGCATCCCGCATAGCATACCATCATTTCATTATTGCATCGCATCGCTTGATCCTTGCACGTGGTTGATTGTATCCTTGTTGCTTGTTTGTCATGCTTGGGTAGAGCCGGGAGACGAGTTCGCTACCGAGGAGCCCGTTGAGTTTGCTTGTGAGGATCCAGTCAACTCCGACAACTGTGCAGGCAAGATGATCATACCCTCGAAATCACTACTATCTTTGCTATGCTAGTTTGCTCGCTCTTGCTATGCCAATGCTATGATGCCTACCATTTTCTTGTCAGCCCCCCAATTGCCATGTCAAACCTCTAACCCACCTTGTCCTAGCAAACCGTTGATTGGCTATGTTACCGCTTTGCTCAGCCCCTCTTATAGCGTTGCTAGTTGCAGGTGAAGATTGGAGGCCGTTCCTTGTTGGAACATCTTTTATTTACTTGTTGGGATATCATTATATTGCTATGTTATCTTAATGCATCTATATACTTGGTAAAGGGTGGAAGGCTCGGCCTCTCGCCTAGTGTTTTGTTCCACTCTTGCCGCCCTAGTTTCCGTCATATCAGTGTTATGTTCCCGAATTTTGCGTTCCTTACGCGGTTGGGTTATAATGGGAACCCCTTGATATTTCGCCTTGATTAAAGCTTTTCCAGCAATGCCCAACCTTGGTTTTACCATTTGCCACCTAACCTTTTCTTTCCCTTGGGTTCTGCAGACTCAAGGGTCATCTTATTTACCCCCCCCCCCCAGGCCAGTGCTCCTCTAAGTGTTGGTCCACCTGTCAGCTGCCGGTGGCCACCAGGGGCAACTCTGGGCTGGCCTACCCGTACCTAAGACAATCTGAGTGTGCCCTGAGAAAGAGATATGTGCAGCTCCTATCGGGATTTGTCGGCACATTCGAGTGGTGTTGCTGGTCTTGTTTTAACCTGTCGAAGTGTCTTGAGTTACCGAGATACAGAGTCTGATCGGAACGTCTTGGGAGGAGGTCTATTCCTTCGTTGACCGTGAGAGCTTGTCATGGGCTAAGTTGGGACTCCCCTGCAGGGATTGAACTTTCGAAAGCCGTGCCCGCGATTATGGGCAGATGGGAATTTGTTAATGTCCGGTTGTAGATAACTTGAACCTTAATTAATTAAAATGAATCAACTGAGTGTGTTACCATGATGGCCTCTTCTCGGCGGAGTCCGGGAAGTGGACACGGTGTTGGAGTAATGTTTGCGCAGGTTGTTCCTCTAGTTTTTCGCGCTCGCGCTTTGCCTCCTCTTCTCGCTTTCTTTTGCGAATATGATAGCCACCATATATGCTAGTCGCTTGCTGCAGCTCCACATATGTTGCCTTACCCTTCCTATAAGCTTAAATAGTCTTGATCGTGAGGGTGCGAGATTGCTGAGTCCCTGTGGCTCACAGATTACTATTACACCAGATGCAGGTCCAGGTGATTCCGCTCCAGGTGACGAGTACGAGCTCAAGTGGGAGTTTGACGAAGACTCTCAGCGATACTACGTGTCTTTTCCTGACGATCAGTAGTGGTGCCTAGTTGGGGTTTGATTGGGACCTTGTCGCATGTTGGGGTTTTCTTCTATTTTGGCGCCGTAATCCGGCCATGAGTGTTTGTATGATGGATGTTATTTATGTACTTTGATGTGACGTGGCGAGTGTAAGCCAACTATGTTCTCCCCTTTATTATTCATATTACATGGGATGTTGTGAAGATTGCCTAACTTGCGACATATGCCTTCAATGCGATTATGTCTCTAAGTCGTGCCTCGACACGTGGGAGCTATAGTCGCATCGAGGGTGTTACAAGTTGGTAATCAGAGCCTTCCCCGACCTTAGGAGCCCCATTGCTTGATCGTTTTTAGCAGCTGAGTTGTGTCTAGAAAAATGTTTTGAGTCTTTTAGGAATTATATATCGGAGAGCTTAGGAATTCTTTTTTGTTCCCAGTCTCCTCATCGCTCTGGTAAGGCATCCTGACGTAGAGTTTTGACTCTTCTCTTCTCAAATTTCACTAAAGATTTTTTTAGGATCACGCCAGTATCTTGGAATCGTTCCGATGGCTTATGATGAGAACATTGTCTTGGTGCCTCCTGTCAGGGGTTTAGTGGAAGTGTCCCGGGGAGTTGAGCTCTGAGGTGTTGTCATCATAATTTTATCGTGGCAATTCTGGAATACTTGAGATATATTCGCCGACATCGAAAATCTCTTTTATGTAGTTCATTGGTGAGATAACCTCGACGCCACCCAGTACTGGGGTGGGAGTTCGGGAGTATCGCCATAACTTGTATAACAAATGCTTTTCGAAGGTTGAGGTAGATGGTTTCCGAAGGTTTCTTGGTTATGTGTTGAAGGATGGATACAGCTGGATGTAGGATTTGCTAGTTTGGGTGAGATATTATGCTTCCCCTGTATCCCCAACACCTGATTACATAACCGGAAAGGTTCGGGAGTTTCATAGGTGGTAATTCTAGTAGCTCTAGTTCTTCTTCCACGGATATTGGTTTGAAATTGGGATTTCTTACCGATTATTCGTTCTTGATCCATACCTTGTTGATTTATTTCTCTACCTTAATTCTACGTGGCTTCTCAATTTATGGATATGTGACCATTTGAAGAGGAATGCATTCGTTCATTTTGTTCGGATGTGAAGACTATATGTTGCAATTTTCATTCCGTTGGATTTAGCTTCAATATTTATCTGTCAATGTGCTAATGGTGGTCACCCTCTTCAAGATGGCTCCTCCAACGCGCACGACTCTGAATCCTGATCCGCCACCGCCTCCACCTCCTCCAGAGGCATGGCAAGCTGTGATGGCCGCAACCAATGCAAACACACAGCTGATCATGCAAATTCTCCAAGAGCGCAGTTAAGGCAGTCAAGGGAATCAAGGCAGCAATCAGAGTCACTTTGCTACACTCAACCGGTTCCTTGCTAATGGGCCAAAGACTTTCAGCAATTGTGTTGAGGCAACCGATGCTGACGATTGGCTTGTGGATCTGTGCAAGCATTTCGAGTGCAGTAATGTCAGGCCTGAGGACTTTGTCAAGTTCGCTTCCTTCCAACTCAAAGATCAAGTTGTAGAATGGTTCCAGCAGTACACGGACTCCAGAGGTGGACGTGTTATCACAAGGGATGATTTCCGTCGAGATTTCCGAGCTCATCATATTCCGCAGAGCGTGGTTGAAAGCAAGCGTGAGGAATTCCGCAATCTGAAGCAAGGCTCTTTGTCTGTCTATGACTACAACAAATTGTTCCAGAAGCTCGCCCGCTTTGCCAAGCAGGACGTTCCTGATGAGAAGAGCATGATATATCAGTTCAGGGGTGGTCTCAGAGAAGATATTCAGCTCACTCTTGTTCTCTTCGAGCCCTTGAGATACGATGAGTTCTACAACATGGCACTGAAGCAAGAGGCTGCTCAGTTGAGGTGTGATGCTTCTAGTAAACGAGTCAGAGATGTTACTCCTTCTTCCTCTACTCAAGTGGCCAAGCAGCAGAAGTTTTGGCTTCCTCCTCCTCCGTTCCGTCAGCCGTATCAGCAGAAGAGCAAAGGTGGCAGTGGTTCTTCCCACCCACCCAACCCTGGCTTTCAGAACAATACTTCGTCTCAAGCTCCAAGATCGAGTGCTCCGTATCACCGTCCGCTTTCAGAGGTCACGTGCAACAAGTGCCAACAGAAGGGTCACTATGCCAACAAGTGTCTCAACCAGAGGCGTCTACCTCCTCCTCCTGTCAGATCGGCAAGTTCAGCAGTGGTCAAGCATAACCCCAAGCATGCCAAGGTCAATTTGATGAATGCAGCTCAGGCAGAGGACTCGTCAGATGTGATCATGGGTAACCTTCCTGTTAATGATATTCCTGCAAAAGTTCTTTTTGACACGGGTGCATCGCATTGTTTCATCTCGAGACCGTTTTCATCTAAGCATGGTTTGCCTTTGCAAATTTTGCCTAGTCCTTTAGCAGTTGTCTCTCCCGGTAAGGGCATGCAGGCTAACTCCATAGTTCCGGATGTTTCTATCACTTTGGGTGACTACAAGTTTCTATCTTCTCCAACGGTTCTCGGTGACTCGGATATTGATCTTATTCTCGGGATGGATTGGCTTTCTAAGCACAAGGCTCAGCTTGATTGTGCAGCCAGGCAGATTCAATTGACTCATTCGTCTGAGGATGTAATTGTCTTTGCCGCTCGGGATAATACCATCCGTCTATTTTCTCTCAATGAGAAGGGTGAATTGGATGCCATCTCGCAAATTCCATTCGTTTGCGAATATCAAGACGTCTTTCCAGAAGAGCTCCCAGGAATGCCTTCGCACCGGCCAGTGGAATTCGTTATTGAACTTGAGCCTGGAATGGAACCTGTGTGCAAGCGTCCTTACAAGCTCGGACCTGAAGAGTTGAAGGAGCTGAAGAAGCAACTCGATGAGCAAGAAAGAATGGGTCTTATCCGGCCTAGTTCTTCACCGTGTGGTTGTGGTGTTCTTTTTGTGAAGAAGAAGGATGGAACGAACCGACTTTGTGTTGATTACCGTCCGGTGAACAAGAAGACCATCAAGAACAAATACCCACTTCCCAACATCAATGAGCTATTCGAACAACTCAAAGGTGCCCAAGTATTCTCCAAGCTTGATCTCCATATGGGTTATCACCAGATTCACATTCGTGAAGAAGATATTCCCAAGACAGCATTCAGAACAAGATTTGGTTCATATGAATACACTGTCATGTCTTTTGGCCTCGCCAGCGCTCCTCCGACGTTCTCTCGCATGATGAACTTCATCTTCAATGCCTACACCAATGACTTCATTTTGGTCTATCTCGACGACATTCTGGTTTTCTCGAAGAACAAGGAAGATCATGCCAAGCACTTGCGATTAGTTCTTGATAAGTTCAGAGAACATCAGTTATACGCCAAGTTCTCCAAGTGTGAATTTTGGCTTGATGAGGTTCTTTATCTTGGTCATATCATCTCTGCCAAGGGCATTTCCGTGAATCCCGAGAAGGTGTCCGCAATTGTGAATTGGGAACCTCCTCAGAATGTGAAACAACTTCGCAGTTTTCTCGGTCTCGCAAGCTATTGCCGAAGATTCGTTGAAAACTTTTCCAAGATCGCGAAGCCTCTCTCAAATCTTCTTCCGAAGCACGTCAAGTACATTTGGTCTCCGGAGTGTGATATTGCTTTCAACACTTTGAAAGAGAAGTTGATCACTACTCCAGTTTTGACTCCGCCTGATGAATCCAAACCGTACGAGGTCTTTTGTGATGCCTCTCTCCAAGGTCTTGGCGCAGTTTTGATGCAAGAGAAGAAAGTGGTTGCTTACCTCTCGCCAGCTAAAGCCTAATGAGAAGAACTACCCCACTCATGATCTCGAGTTGGCGGCAGTTGTGCATGCTCTGTTGACTTGGAGACATCTTCTATTGGGAAGAAAAGTGGACATTTTCACTGATCACAAGAGTCTCAAGTACATCTTCACTCAGCCTAATCTCAACCTCAGGCAAACTCGATGGGTCGAAATGATTGAAGAGTATAATAGGAGTATCGAGTATTCTCCAGGCAAGGCCAACGTGATTGCTGACGCTTTGAGCAGAAAGGCCTACTGCAACAGTCTGATTCTTAAGCCTTATCAACCCGAGCTTTGTGAAGCTTTCCGCAAACTTAATATGCAAGTTCTTCCTCAAGGCTTCCTCGCCAACCTTCAAGTCTCTCCTACCCTAGAAGACAAGATTCGCCAAGCCCAGCTTCTTGATGCTATGGTGAAAAAGGTGAAGATTGGGATAGCCAAGAGTCAGTCCAAGTACAAGTGCTACCGCCTTGATGACAAGGACACTCTCTTCTTCGAGGATCGTATTGTTTTGCCCAAAGGTGACCTCTGTAAAGTGATCATGAACGAGGCTCACAATTATCTCCTCTCCATCCACCCTGGGAGTACGAAGATGTATCAGGACCTTAAGCAAGCTTATTGGTGGACTCAAATGAAGCGCGAGATCTCTCAATTCATGAATGAATGTGATGTCTGCAGAAGAGTGAAGGCAGAACACCAAAGGCCGGCAGGTCTCCTCCAACCTCTTGCCATTCCAGAATGGAAGTTTGACCACATTGAAATGGACTTCGTGAATGGGTTTCCAAATTCCAAGTGTGGCAATGATGCTATATTTGTTGTCATCGACAAACACACGAAAGTGGCTCACTTTCTGCCTATCAAAGAGTCGATCACTGCAGCTCAATTGGCGGAACTCTATACCTCTCGCATTGTCTCTCTGCACGGTATTCCTCAAGTGATCTCTTCAGACCGTGGCAGCATCTTTACCTCGAAGTTTTGGGATTCTTTTCAGAAGGCCATGGGCACTAACATCCGCTTCAGCACTGCTTTCCATCCTCAAACAAGCGGTCAAGTCGAGCGTGTCAACCAGATTCTTGAAGATATGCTCAGGGCTTGTGTGATCTCCTTCGGCATGAAGTGGGAGGATTGTCTTCCTTATGCTGAATTCTCCTACAACAATAGTTTTCAAGCAAGTTCGGGCAAGGCCCCTTTTGAAATTCTGTATGGCAGGAAGTGCCGTACCCCTCTCAACTGGTCTGAAACCGGGAAACGTCAGCTTTTGGGTAATGACTTAATCATAGAAGCAGAAGAAATGTGCAAAGTCATTCGTGATAACCTCAAAGCACCCCAATCCCGCCAGAAGAGCTACTATGATAGTAAGCACCATGATTTGGCTTTCGAGATCGGAGATCATGTTTACCTCCGCGTCTCTCCTATGAAAGGTACTCGTCGCTTCGGTATCAAAGGGAAGCTTGCCCCTAGATACGTGGGACCTTTCAAGATTGTCAGCAAGAGAGGCGACCTAGCCTATCAACTCGAGCTTCCTTCAGACTTTGCAAATGTTCATGACATGTTCCATGTCTCTCATCTTCGAAAGTGCTTCAAGACTCCTGACTGCACAGTTAACTTCGAGGACATTGAGCTCCAAGAAGATCTCTCTTATCGTGAGCACCCAGTTGCTATTCTTGAAGAGACTGAACGCAAGACTCGCAACAAGTCAATCAAATTTGTCAAAGTCAAGTGGTCACACCATTCCGACCGTGAAGATACCTGGGAACACGAGGATCACCTCTGTTCTGAGTACCCGGAGTTCTTTCAGTCCTAGATCTCGGGACTAGATCTTTTCGTAGTGGTGGAGTGTTGTAACACCCCGGATGTAGCTTTCCCTATTTGTACTCCAACTCTTGCCGTTTCCGGCGTTAAGTTATATTTATTTCTCGGGTTTGGGTTTTTGTCTCCGTGTGTTGTTGTCGTTGTCATGCATCTCATATCATGTCATCATGTGCATTGCATTTGCATACGTGTTCGTCTCATGCATCCGAGCATTTTCCCCGTTGTCCGTTTTGCGTTCCGGCGCTTCGTTCTCCTCCGGTGGCCATTTCTAGCTTTCTTTCGTGTGTGGGGATTAAACATTTCCGGATTGGACTGAGACTTGCCAAGCGGCCTTGGTTTACTACCGGTAGAACGCCTGTCAAGTTTCGTGTCATTTGGACTTCGTTTGATACTCCAACGGTTAACCGAGGGACCGAAAATGCCTTGTGTGTGTTGCAGCCCAACACCGCTCCAATTTGGCCCAAAACCCACCAAACTCTGCTCCATGTCCTAGAGCGTTCGATCACGATCGCGTGGCCGAAAACCGCACCTCATTTGGACTCTCCTAGCTCCACTTATGCCTATAAATAGCCCCCCCGTTTTTCGGATCTCTCCTCCCCCACGAAACCCTAAAATCTCCTCCGCCGCCGCCGGACACGTCCGGACGGAGCCGGACGCATCCGGATCGGCCACCGCCACCACGTGGCAATCGCCGACTCGCCGCCCCGCACCCCACTTCGCCGACC
>NC_041382.1:275361190-275398663 GCF_002162155.2 Triticum dicoccoides | reverse complement strand
GCCGTCCGCGCCCGCCCGCGCCGCCGCACCACGCCCCGGCCTCTCCCTCCAAGTACCACGCCGCCCCGGCCTCTCCCCGCTGCTCCGGCCCCCTCCATCGACTCCGACCAGCTACAGTGCGAATTCCGGCGATCTCCTCGATCCGCGCGCCAGATCCAGATCTGGAGACTCCTCGGTTGACTTTCCCTCCAAACCCTAATTTTTTATGCCTACTTTGACCGGCCGTATCTCCGCATCCGTAGCTCCACATTTGGGCATATAGTATATCAAAATGTTCGCCTCGACGAGTACATCATTTCATTCCATTGCATCATTTTCATTTGAGCTCATCTTGATGCCCAAAATGCTGTTAGAAGAGGGCTTCGTGAGTTAATTGTCAGATCTGCTAGTTCATCTTAGACTTTTGTCATTTTTTCCATGATTATTGTGTGCATGCTATGCCTGTGAGTCCTTCATATGTTTTGTTAAGAATTTTGTCTTCTTTCCAGAGGTGCAACCCATGAATTTTTAGGATGTCTGTGGTGACTTGTGGAAGCTTGCAAAGTGAGGCACCAGGTAAATCTGTTTTGAGGGACTTAGTAGTTTTCACCAAGTCTGGGATTATTTAGTTCATGATGCCATATGTTCAGCTTGTTTCCTAGTGATTCGTGCCTCCTTTGAAGATGATCAGTAAGGGAGTTTCGTTAATCTTGTTATGCTCTATCCATCCATGTCTTTTTTTGCAATTATGGAGCACCCTAGCTTGAGTCGATCGAGCTCTACTTTTTCTTCGTGGTGAATCTGGGCAGATCGTCAACTCGTTTGCGATTTTGCCGATGTTATTGTAGTTGATCCGTGCATTATATGCCATTGTTCTTGCCATGTCTAGCTACCATTTTGTGCCTTCTTAATGGATGTATGCTTGCCTTGCCGTGACTTGCACCGTAGTGAGTGCATCGAGCTCGTTTACATGCCTTCGTGAGTTATATTTCAGCATGTCTCAGTTTTCACTAAATCTGAAAACTGATTATGTTTTTGCTATGTTCGTGTGCCCGTTAGTATATTTTGTGAACCCTTTTGGCCCCAAGTCACTTTGGGTCTTTTGTTAAGATTGTTGAGTAGCTCCATGCCATGTTCTTACTTGTCTTAATCAGGTCATGTATCATGTTGTTTTGCTGCTCCGAAGAGGGCTTCGTGATCTGAAATTTCAGACAAGTGTTAATTTCACAAAGTCTGGAATCTGTTTTGCATTTCCGTTTTTGCCATGCTTGTTTGAACCTCATAATGGATGAATTGGCCGTGGCTCAGTGCTAGTCTTTTGTTAAGCATCTTGTGTGCATCCCTGCCATGTATTTTGTTGTCTTGTTTGGTTGCTGTAGCATGTTCATTTCATTGCATTTAGATGCCTACTTGCTGTAAATCGCAGACCGGTGTCATTTTTTGAATCGCTTGCCATTTCCAAATCGTAACTCCGATTCCGGCATTCTTTATATCGTTTTCAAGCGATTTCATCTCATCTTTCCAGTGGCACCCTTGGAATTCCAAGTTGAGGCCAGGTTCATGCATTTCCTATCATATCTTGCATTTTGCATCCCGCATCGCATCCCGCATAACATACCATCATTTCATTATTGCATCGCATCGCTTGATCCTTGCACGTGGTTGATTGTATCCTTGTTGCTTGTTTGTCTTGTTTGGGTAGAGCCGGGAGATGAGTTCTCTACCGAGGAGCCCGTTGAGTTTGCTTGTGAGGATCCAGTCAACTCTGACAACTGTGCAGGCAAGATGATCATACCCTTGAAATCACTACTATCTTTGTTATGCTAGTTTGCTCGCTCTTGCTATGCCAATGCTACGATGCCTACCATTTGCTTGTCAGCCTCCCAATTGCCATGTCAAACCTCTAACCCACCTTGTCCTAGCAAACCGTTGATTGGCTATGTTACCGCTTTTCTCAGCCCCTCTTATAGCGTTGCTAGTTGCAGGTGAAGATTGGAGGCCGTTCCTTGTTGGAACATCTTTTATTTACTTGTTGGGATATCATTATATTGCTATGTTATCTTAATGCATCTATATACTTGGTAAAGGGTGGAAGGCTCGGCCTCTCGCCTAGTGTTTTGTTCCACTCTTGCCGCCCTAGTTTCCGTCATATCGGTGTTATGTTCCCGGATTTTGCGTTCCTTACGCGGTTGGGTTATAATGGGAACCCCTTGATATTTCGCCTTGATTAAAGCTTTTCCAGCAATGCCCAACCTTGGTTTTACCATTTGCCACTTAGCCTTTTCTTTCCCTTGGGTTCTGCAGACTCAAGGGTCATCTTATTTTACCCCCCCCCCCCCGGGCCAGTGCTCCTCTGAGTGTTGGTCCACCTGTCAGCTGCCGGTGGCCACTAGGGGCAACTCTGGGCTGGCCTACCCGTACCTAAGACAATCTGAGTGTGCCTTGAGAAAGAGATATGTGTAGCTCCTATCGGGATTTGTCGGCACATTCGGGCGGTGTTGCTGGTCTTGTTTTAACCTGTCGAAGTGTCTTGAGTTACCGAGATACCGAGTCTGATCAGAACGTCTTGGGAGGAGGTCTATTCCTTCGTTGACCGTGAGAGCTTGTCATGGGCTAAGTTGGGACTCCCCTGCAGGGATTGAACTTTCGAAAGCCGTGCCCGCGGTTATGGGCAGATGGGAATTTGTTAATGTCCGGTTGTAGATAACTTGAACCTTAATTAATTAAAATGAATCAACTGAGTGTGTTACTGTGATGGCCTCTTCTCGGCGGAGTCCGGGAAGTGGACACGGTGTTGGAGTAATGTTTGCGCAGGTTGTTCCTCTAGTTTTTCGCGCTCGCGCTTTGCCTCCTCTTCTCGCTCTCTTTTGCGAATATGATAGCCACCATATATGCTAGTCGCTTGCTGCAGCTCCACATATATTGCCTTACCCTTCCTATAAGCTTAAATAGTCTTGATCGCGAGGGTGCGAGATTGCTGAGTCCCTGTGGCTCACAGATTACTATTACACCAGATGCAGGTCCAGGTGATTCCGCTCCAGGTGACGAGTACGAGCTCAAGTGGGAATTTGACGAAGACTCTCAGCGATACTACGTGTCTTTTCCTGACGATCAGTAGTGGTGCCTAGTTGGGGTTTGATTGGGACCTTGTCGCATGTTGGGTTTTTCTTCTATTTTGGCGCCGTAGTCGGGCCATGAGTGTTTGTATGATGGATGTTATTTATGTACTTTGATGTGATGTGGCGAGTGTAAGCCAACTATGTTCTCCCCTTTAATATTCATATTACATGGGGTGTTGTGAAGATTGCCTAACTTGCGACATATGCCTTCAATGGGATTATGTCTCTAAGTCGTGCCTCGACACGTGGGAGCTATAGTCGCATCGAGGGTGTTACAAGTTGGTAATCAGAGCCTTCCCCGACCTTAGGAGCCCCATTGCTTGATCGTCTTTAGCAGCCGAGTTGTGTCTAGAAAAATGTTTTGAGTCTTTTAGGAATTATATATCGGAGAGCTTAGGAATTCTTTTTAGTTCCCAGTCTCCTCATCGCTCTGGTAAGGCATCCTGACGTAGAGTTTTGACTCTTCTCTTCTCAAATTTCACTAAAAAAAATTTAGGATCACGCGAGTATCTTGGAATTGTTCCGATGGCTTATGATGAGAACATTGTCTTGGTGCCTCCTGTCAGGGGTTTTAGTGGAAGTGTCCCGGGGAGTTGAGCTCTGAGGTGTTGTCATCATAATTTTATCGTTGCAATTCTGGAATACTTGAGATATTTTCGCCGACATCGAAAATCTCTTTTATGCAGTTCGTTGCTGAGATAACCTCGACGCCACCCAGTACTGGGGCGGGAGTTCGGGAGTATCGCAATAACTTGTATAACGGATGCTTTTCGAAGGTTGAGGTAGATGGTTTCCGAAGTTTTCTTGGTTATGTGTTGAAGGATGGATACAGCTGGATGTAGGATTTGCTAGTTTGGGTGAGATATTATGCTTCCCCTGTATCCCCAACACCTGATTACATAACCGGAAAGGTTCGGGAGTTTCATAGGTGGGAATTCTAGTAGCTCTAGTTCTTCTTCCACGGATATTGGTTTGAAATTGGGATTTCTTACCGATTATTCGTTCTTGATCCATACCTTGTTGATTTATTTCTCTACCTTAATTCTACGTGGCTTCTCAATTTATGGATATGTGACCATTTGAAGAGGAACGCATTCGTTCATTTTGTTCGGATGTGAAGACTATATGTTGCAATTTTCATTCCGTTGGATTCAGCTTCAATATTTATCTGTCAATGTGCTAATGGTGGTCACCCTCTTCAGGATGGCTCCTCCAACACGCACGACTCCGAATCCTGATCCACCACCGCCTCCACCTCCTCCAGAGGCATGGCAAGCTGTGATGGCCGCAACCAATGCAAACACACAGCTAATCATGCAAATTCTCCAAGAGCGCAGTCAAGGCAGTCAAGGGAATCAAGGCAGCAATCAGAGTCACTTTGCTACACTCAACCAGTTCCTTGCTAACTGTCCAAAGACTTTCAGCAATTGTGTTGAGGCAACCGATGCTGACGATTGGCTTGTGGATCTGTGCAAGCATTTCGAGTGCAGTAATGTCGGTCCTGAGGACTTTGTCAAGTTCGCTTCCTTCCAACTCAAAGATCAAGCTGCAGAATGGTTCCAGCAGTACAAGGACTCCAGAGGTGGACATGTTATCACTTGGGATGATTTCCGTCAAGATTTCTGAGCTCATCATATTCCGCAGAGCGTGGTTGAAAGCAAGCGTGAGGAATTCCACAATCTGAAGCAAGGCTCTTTGTCTGTCTATGACTACAACAAATTGTTCCAGAAGCTCGCCCGCTTTGCCAAGCAGGACGTGCCTGATGAGAAGAGCAGGATATATCAGTTCAGGGGTGGTCTCAGAGAAGATATTCAGCTCGCTCTTGTTCTCTTCGAGCCCTTGAGATACGATGAGTTCTACAACATGGCACTGAAGCAAGAGGCTGCTCAGTTGAGGTGTGATGCTTCCAGGAAGCGAGTCAGAGATGTTACTCCTTCTTCCTCTACTCAAGTGGCCAAGCAGCAGAAGTTTTGGCTTCCTCCTCCTCCGTTCCGTCAGCCGTATCAGCAGAAGAGCAAAGGTGGCAGTGGTTCTTCCCACCCACCCAACCCTGGCTTTCAGAACAAGACTTCGTCTCAAGCTCCAAGATCGAGTGCTCCGTATCACCGTCCGCTTTCAGAGGTCACGTGCAACAACTGCCAACAGAAGGGTCACTATGCCAACAAGTGTCTCAACCAGAGGCGTCTTCCTCCTCCTCCTCCTGTCAGATCGGCAAGTTCAGCAGTGGTCAAGCATAACCCCAAGCATGCCAAGGTCAATTTGATGAATGCAGCTCAGGCAGAGGACTCGTCAGATGTGATCATGGGTAACCTTCCTGTTAATGATATTCCTGCAAAAGTTCTTTTTGACACGGGTGCATCGCATTTTTTCATCTCGAGACCATTTTCATCTAAGCATGGTTTGCCTTTGAAAATTTTGCCTAGTCCTTTAGCAGTTGTCTCTCCCGGTTAGCGCATGCAAGCTAACTCCATAGTTCCGGATGTTTCTATCACTTTGGGTGACTACAAGTTTCTATCTTCTCCAACGGTTCTCGGTGACTCGGATATTGATCTTATTCTCGGGATGGATTGGCTTTCTAAGCACAAGGCTCAGCTTGATTGTGCAGCCAGGCAAATTCAATTGACTCATTCGTCTAAGATGTAATTGTCTTTGCCGCTCGGGATAATACCATCCGTCTGTTTTCTCTCAATGAGAAGGGTGAATTGGATGCCATCTCGCAAATTCCAGTCATTTGCGAATATCAAGACGTCTTTCCAGAAGAGCTCCCAGGAATGCCTCCGCACCGGCCAGTGGAATTCGTTATTGAACTTGAGCCTGGCACGGAACCTGTGTGCAAGCGTCCTTACAAGCTCGGACCTGAAGAGTTGAAGGAGCTGAAGAAGCAACTCGATGAGCAAGAAAGAATGGGTCTTATCCGGCCTAGTTCTTCTCCGTGGGGTTGTGTTGTTCTTTTTGTGAAGAAGAAGGATGGAACGGACCGACTTTGTGTTGATTACCGTCCGGTGAACAAGAAGACCATCAAGAACAAATACCCACTTCCCAACATGAATGAGATATTCGAACAACTCAAAGGTGCCCAAGTATTCTCAAAGCTTGATCTCCGTATGGTTATCACCAGATTCGCATTCGTGAAGAAGATATTCCCAAGACAGCATTCAGAACAAGCTTTGGTTCATATGAATACACTGTCATGTCTTTTGGCCTCGCCAACGCTCCTCCAACGTTTTCTCGCATGATGAACTTCATCTTTAATGCCTACACCAATGACTTCGTTTTGGTCTATCTCGACGACATTCTGGTTTTCTCGAAGAACAAGGAAGATCATGCCAAGCACTTGCGATTGGTTCTTGATAAGGTTAGAGAACATCAGTTATACGCCAAGTTCTCCAACTATGAATTTTGGCTTGATGAGGTTCTTTATCTTGGTCATATCATCTCTGCCAATGCCAATGCGACGAAACTGCAATGAACATGCTCCGACTGGAGTCCCGTATCGCCAGCGCCACAAGCTACCTCACGCGCCTGAAGGAGGTAGTCTCCCGAATCGACTAATCGCTTTGGCTGGGGGCGACGCTTCAGAATGACCTGGAATACCTGATGACTCGACTGAGCGAGATCCCTGACCGAGTGCAAGAATGGAAGAAATCCTCCACCCGATGTAGCACTGACATGGCGCTGTCCTTGGTGCGAGTCCAGTGCAAGAAAGCTCGTGAAGACAAGCTGGCTGCGATCAAAGTTGCCAACAGTAAAAGCATGACTTCCAGTCCTTCATGGAGACTTTCATTGCTGCCGCCACTCGGATAGCAGATGGAATCGACTTGGACTCATTCGTGGAGCCTGCTAGCCCTCCTCCAGCCGAGTGAACAAACTTATGAAACTTGAATCTGCTTTAAATTTGCCTCGGAATGCCGAGTGATTGCTGTAACCGTTGAACTCCTTCGGGCTTGGTGCCCGAGTACTTTTGATTTGCTGCTTTGAACTTTTAGGATTTATCTTAAGTTGGTTTATTTCCGAATGTGCTTGTGTTTGCCTTCGAATGGACTTTGCTCACCGCTCAGAACGCTTCGTCGTCCTTGCGGATAGGGATAGAGCGGACGTTGTACTTGTGCCGTAGCTCCGAATGAGAAGGTTGTAGTCGACCTGCACCTCGTCATCCTTGCGGATAGGGATGGAGCGGACGTTGTACTTGTGCCGTAGCTCCGAAGGAGAAGATTGCAGTCGACCTGCACCTCGTCATCCTTGCGGATAGGGATGGAGTGGATGTTGTACTTGTGTCGTAGCTTCGAAGGAGAAGGTTGCAGTCGACCTGCACCTCGTCGTCCTTGCGGATAGGGGTATGTTTCAAACTTAGGTGAATACTGGACTACAGCTAAGCTCCCGAGTAGGAGGATTGCTCTCTACTCGGTAGGATTTTCTTCAAACTTAGGCGAGTACCAGACTGCAGCTAAGCCTCCTAGTGAGAGAACTTAGGTGAGTGCTGGACTGCAGCTAAGCCCCCGAGTGGGAGGGTTGCTCTCCACTCAGTAGGATTTTCTTCAAACTTAGGAGAGTACCGGACTGCAGCTAAGCCTCCTAGTGGGAGAACTTAGGCGAGTTCTGGACTGCAGCTAAGGCCCCGAGTGGGAGGATTGCTCTCCACTTGGTAGGATTTTTTCAAACTTAGGCCAGTACTGGACTGCAGCTAAGTCTCCTATTGAGAGAACTTAGGCGAGTACTGGACTGCAGCTAAGCCCCCGAGTGGGAGGGTTGCTCTCCACTCGGTAGGATTTTTTCAACTTAGGCGAGTACTTGACTGTAGCTAAGTCTCCTAGTGAGATAACTTAGGCGAGTGATGGACTACAGCTAAGCCTGCGAGTGGGAGGATTTCTCTCCACTCGGTAGGATTTTTTCAAACTTAGGCGAGTACTGGACTGCAGCTAAGTCTCCTAGTGAGAGAACTTAGGCGAGTACTGGACTCCTGCTAAGCCCTCGAGTGGGAGGATTGCTCTCCACTCGGTAGCATTTTTTCAAACTTAGGCGAGTACTGGACTGCAGCTAAGTCTCCTCGTGAGAGAACTTAGGCGAGTACTGGACTGCAGCTAAGCCCCCAAGTGGGAGGATTTCTCTCCACTCGGTAGGATTTTTTCAAACTTAGGCGAGTACCGGACTGCAGCTAAGCCTCCTAGTGAGAGAACTTAGGCGAGTGCTGGACTGCAGCTAAGCCCCCGGAGTGGGAGGATTGCTCTCCACTCGGTAGGATTTTCTTTCAAACTTAGGCGAAACGGATTCGTGACTAAGCCCACCCACTAGGGGATTTCATAAGTAAATGAGAACACAACAATCGAATGATAGGACCATAAGCTCTTGTCTTTGATAAACAAATTACAAAGGTGTTTCTTATTACATTTTATTTGAACGAGTGCTTAAGTATAAAAGGAGTGGCTCGTCTTTCTGATGCTCAATGTTGTAAAGATGGTATGATCCGTTGTGGAGAACTTTGGTGATGATGAAGGGGCCCTCCCAAGTCGGGCAAGCTTGTGTGGTTTCTGTTGATCCACTCGAAGAATGAGGTCTCCTTCTTGAAAGGCTCGACCCCTCACATTTCTGGCGTGAAATCGATGCAAGTCTTGCTGATAGATGGTCGAGCAGATCAAGGCCATCTCTCTTTACTCCTCTAAGGGATCGACTGAATCTTGCCGGGCCTGCTTTGCTTCCTCTTCGGATAAGAGCTTAACTCGGGGTGCATTGTGGAGTAGGTCACTTGGAAGGATAGCTTCGGCTCCATAGACTAAGAAGAAAGGATTTCGTCTGGTCGACCGATTAGGGGTTGTCCTTAATCCCCACAAAACTGATGAAAGTTCATCAACCTAAGCACCTGCTGCGTGTTTGAGATCACGCATCAGTTGGGGTTTCAGTCCTTTGAGAATTAGGCCACTGGCTCTTTCTGCTTGTCCGTTCGACTGTGGGTGAGCGACTGAAGCATAGTTGACTCGAGTGCCCTGAGAGGCGCAGAAAGCTCTGAACTCATCGGAATCGAAGTTCGATCCGTTGTCCGTGATGATGTTGTGTGGGACTCCATATCTGAATGTCAATTCTCTGATAAAACTGACAGCGGTGCTAGCATCAAGGTTCTTGATAGGCTTAGCTTCGATCCATTTGGTAAACTCGTCGACTGCAACGAGCACATGAGTGAAGCCGCTCCTGCCAGTTCTCAGTGGTCCAACCATATCCAGCCCCCAAACAGCAAAGGGCCAGATGAGGGGGGTGGTCTTTAGGGTAGACGCTGGCTTGTGAGACATGTCAGAGTAAAACTGGCAGCCTTCACATCTGTCGAGTATATCTTTCGCCATCTCATTTGCTCATGGCCAATAGAATCCAGCCACGATGGCCCGAGAGGACGCATGATGACCGTAGGTCCCCGAGTGGATGTCATTGAGGATCATTCGACCTTCTTCTAGTGTTATGCATTTCTGACCGACTCCAGTCATGCTTTCCCTGAACAGTTGCCCCCTTATCACGGTAAAGGCCTTGGATCGATGGACGATCTGTCAAGCCTCTTCTTCATCCTCTGGGAGTTCTTTCCTGAGGATGTACGCAATGTAGGGCACTGTCCAGTCTGGAGTAATGGCTAGAACCTCCATCATGAGGTCGACCATGGCTGGGACCTCGACTTCAGTCGGATCTGTGGCGCTCTTAGGTTGCGGGGGCTCTTCAGTAAAAGGATCTTCCTGAACTGTCAGCGAGTGAATATGCTCCAAAAATACATTGCTGGGAATGGCTTCTCTCTTGGAACCTCTCTTTGCCAAATCGTCGGCTGCTTGATTTTTCAGTCGGGGTAAGTGGTGGAGTTCTAACCCCTCAAACTTCTTCTCAAGCTTTCTCACCGCGTTGCAGTAATCAGTCATGGCTGGGCTTCTGACGTCCCACTCCTTCATCACTTGATTAACTACCAAACCTGAGTCGCCATAGACCATGAGGCGACGGACGCCAAGTGAGATGGCCATGTACAGCCCATACAGGAGTGCTTCATATTCTGCTTCATTGTTGGAGGAATCAAAGTGAATTTGGAGGACATATCTGAGCCTGTCTCCTCGGGGGGATACCAGAACTACTCCAGCACCAGAACCGTTCAGCATCTTGGATCCGTCAAAGAACATGGTCTAGAGCTTAGAGTGAACTTGAGTCGGCAGTTGCTGTTCGATCCACTCAGCGAGGAAATCTATTATTTCTTGGGACTTGATAGCTTTCTTTGCCTCAAACTTGATATCCAAGGGAAGGAGTTCAATCGCCCATTTGGCCACTCGACCAGTTGCATCTCTGTTATGCAGAATCTCTAACAATGGGGCATCGCTGACGACTGTAACAGAGTGATCCGAGAAATAGTGTGCAACTTTCTTCGTGGTCATGTAAATCCCATAGACACGCTTCTCATAACGAGGATATCTCTGCTTTGACGGGGTCAAGACTTCAGAAATATAATAAACTGGGCGTTGAACCTTATAAGCTTTTCCTTCTTCTTCCCACTCGACCGGAAGTACTGTACTGACGACTTGTCCAGTGGCTGCTATATAAAGCAGTAGAGGCTCTTTGCTGATTGGAGCAGCAAGCACCGGCTGGGTGGAAAGCAGGGCTTTTAGCTCTGCAAACGCTGCATCAGCTTCTGGGGTCCACTCGAACTTGTCTGATTTCTTCATCAGTTGGTAAAGAGGCAGCGCCTTTTCACCGAGGCGAGAAATGAATCGACTTAGGGCGGCCAAGCAACCAGTAAGCTTCTGGACATCGAAAAAATTACAACTTCTCCAACAAGTCGCTAAGACATCGGCCCTCAGCACACAACATACATGTCTTATTAGCAGCAATCGTCTGCGTTATATATATATGTTGTTGTTCTGTATGCAATCCCAACACACAACAGACATGTCTTATTAGCAGCAATCGTCTGCGTTATTACCAGTCTTCGCACACATTTCTGATTACAGACCTGTTCACCGCGTATCACACACATCTTGTTAAACTGAACCATTTCTATTCTCTTGGCTCAACGCAAACGGTTCATCCGAGTGAACTATATGTTGTATATCGCACACACCTTGATATGATGAGCATCTCTTTTGTTCTTCCTAGTCACAAACCGTTCATCCGACTAAACCATATGTCGTATATTGCACACACCTTCATTGGGCTAACCGTTTTTGTTCTTCTGCCTCATCATAAATAGTTCATTGAACTGAACTGTATGCCCTGCATTGCACGCGCAACTAACATCTAAACCATGTTTGATGCATCCGTCATCACAAACATTTTGCATCTTTTTTGATGGTTTTTTACATCACCGTTTGCGATTATTGCATCGCACACAGTTTCGTCGAAGGGTATCTGATCGTAGTGTCGCGTTAGCAACATCCTACAGTAGTGACCTCCCGGTATGGCTAAAATACATGTCGACACAGGGTTTCCACGTCCGATGAGGGGAAGCGCGGCTATGGCGGTGTGCATGGATGACCGGGGCGTCTTCCTGGGGAGTTCTCCATTGGTGGTCCAAGGTGTCAATGATCTAGCCACACTAGACGCGATCGCATGTTGGGAGGCGCTTGCGTTAGCTAAAGATCTGAATATCCACAGTATGGTTATAGCATCCAACTCCAAGCAGGTGGTGAGAGACATACAAGCAAGTAATTGTGGAAAATACTGTACAGTGATCAAAGAAATCCAACATAGATCTCATCATTTTATGTGTAGTTTTACTTTTGAAGGCCGTGACTCCAATAGAGAGGCACATAGCTTAGCAAAATTTGCTTATTCTTTAGGCCCACGACGCCATGTATGGTGTGTCCATTCTCATGATCTAAGGTGTATCCTAAAGACTTTGGTCTTTGAACGTGAATAAAGCTCGGTTTACCCCTCAAAAAATGCAAAGACACGTATTGGCCTTTTTTTTCTTGGCAGTAGGCAAAGCCCCCTTAGGGCAAGTACAATAAGGTGATAAGGCGGGCTATAAGAGATGCCACATCAGATTTACGTCTAAATGGAGGAGAGAGGAGAGGAGAGAGAATAGAAGCGTGCTACAAGCTTACAACTGGCTATAGCACGAGCTCTAACACCCTTTGTGAGAGAAAGAAGTGGACCATGTATTAATTGTATAGTATATTACTACCTCTGTCCAGGTCCTCGGAGCCAAAACACAAAGACCAGGGAAAAAATAAAGGCTAATTCTTGAATGCAGCAATAGCCAGTCATAGTCCAAAAGTTACTGGACATGAGTAGTAATGGTCCTCTAAAGGTGGGCACTATCCTTCTCTCTCTAGGATAAACATGCATGCAGCCGCATGCTCCATCTCCCATTAGTTTATACTTTGCTCATTACTGAAGGAAATATGCCCCAGAGGCAATAATAAAGTTGTTATTTTATATTTCCTTATTCATGATAAAGGTTTATTATTCATGCTAGAATTGTACTGATCAGAAACTTAAATACATGTGTGGATACATAAACAAATACCGTGTCCCTAGTAAGCCTATACTAGACTAGATTGTTGATTAAAGATGGTTAAGGTTTCCTAACCATAGACATGTCTCGTCATTTGATAACAGGATCACATCATTAGGAGAATGATTTGATGGACAAGACCCATCCATTATCTTAGCATAATGATCGTTAAGTTTTATGCTATTGCTTTCTTCATGTCAAATACCCATTCCTTCGACTATGAGATTATGCAACTCCCAGATACCGGAGGAATGCCTTGTGTGCTATCAAATGTCACAACGTAACTGGGTGATCATAAAGATGCTCTACAGGTATCTTCGAAGGTGTTTGTTGAGTTGTCATAGATCGAGATTAGGATTTCTCACTCTAAGTATCGAAGGGGTATCGCTAGGCCCTCTCGGTAATGCACATCAATATAAGCCTTGCAAGCAATGTAGCTAATGAGTTAGTTACGAGATGTAGCATTACAGAACGAGTAAAGAGACTTGCCGGAAACGAGATTGAACTAAGTATTGAGATACCGACGATCGAATCTCGGGAAAGTCACATACTGATGACAAAGGGAACAATGTATATCATCATGCGGTTTGAGGAGTTCATGTATTCACTGAGTGTTAAAGGTTTGGTCCGGTACCTATTAAAAGGATGCCTTAATATCCCTTAGTTTCCAATAGGACCCCGCTGCCACGGGAGGGTAGGACAAAAGATGTCATGCAAGTTCTTTTCCATAAGCACGTATGACTATATTTTGAATACATGCCTACATTACATTGATGAACTGGAGCTAGTTCTCTGTCACCCTATGTTATAACTGTTGCATGAGGAATCGCATCCGACATAATTGTCCATCACTGATCCATTGCCTACGAGGTTTTCACATATTGCTCTTTGCTTAGTTACTTTTTCCGTTGCCACTGTTACAATCACTACAAAACCAATACTGTTACTTTTGCCACTGTTACAATTACTTCCATATTACTTTGCTACTAAATACTTTGCTGCAGATATAAATTCTTTCAGGTGCGGTTGAATTGACAACTCAACTACTAATGCTTGAGAATATTCTTTGGCTCCCCTTGTGTCGAATCAATAAATTTGGGTTGAATACTCTACCCTCCAAAACTGTTGTGATCCCCTATACTAGTGGGTTATCAAGACTATTTTCTGGCGCCGTTATCGGGGAGCATAGCTCTATTCTTTGAGTCACTTGGGATTTATATCTGTTGATCACTATGAGGAACTTGAAAGATGAAAGAACCAAGATTTTTCCCTCAACTACGAGGTGAGGTAAGGAACTGCCATCTAGCTCTGCACTTGATTCACCTTCTGTTTTGAGTAAACTTGCGACACCTACTCCTGTTATTTCTTCTGATATGTCGCATGTTATTGATGATGCCACTTTTGCTATGCATGCTGCTTATGAAGAAACTACTTCTATGCTTAATAATACTATGCCATTAGGTGAATTTCTTGATGAACAACTTGCCAGGGTTAGAGAGAATGAAAATATTGAAACTGATAATATTGATGAAAGTGATGATGAAGATTCTCCCCCTAGATATTCATTGCCTGATGTACCTGAGGGTTATGTTATGGATGAAGAAACTGTTGGGGAACGTAGTAATTTCAAAAAATTTCCTACGCACACGCAAGATCATGGTGATGCATAGAAACAAGGGGAGAGTATGATCTACGTACCCTTGTAGATCGCAACGGAAGCGTTGACACAACATAGAGGAAGTAGTCATACGTCTTCTTCCCGATCCGACCGATCCAAGCACCGTTACTCCGGCACCTCCGAGTTCTTAGCACACGTACAGCTCGATGACGATCCCCGGGCTCCGATCCAGCAAAGCGTCGGGGAAGAGTTCCGTCAGCACAACGGCGTGGTGACGATCTTGATTTTCTACCGACACAGGGCTTCTCCTAAGCACTACAACGATATGATCGAGGTGGAATATGGTGGCAGGGGGCACCGCACACGGCTAAGGAACGATCTCAATGATCAACTAGTGTTTTCTTGGGGTGCCCCCTGCCCCCGTATATAAAGGAGCAAGGGGGAGGGGCCAGCCGGCCTAGGAGGGGCGCGCCAAGGGGAGTCCTACTCCCACCGGGAGTAGGACTCCCTCCTTCCTTGTTGGAGTAGGAGAAGGGGGGAAAGAGGGGGAGAGGAGGAAGGAAAGGGGGGCCGCACCCCTTGTCCAATTCGGACCAGAGGGGGGCTGCGCGCCTCCTTCCTTTCGGCCTCTCTCCTCTATTCCCGTATGGCCCAATAAGGCCCATATACTCCCCGGCGAATTCCCGTAACTCTCCGGTACTCCGAAAAATACCCGAATCACTCGGAACCTTTCCGAAGTCCGAATATAGTCGTCCAATATATCGATCTTTACGTCTCGACCATTTCGAGACTCCTCGTCATGTCCCCGATCTCATCCGGGCTCCGAACTCCTTCGGTACATCAAAACTCATAAACTCATAATATAACTGTCATCAAAACCTTAAGCGTGCGGACCCTACGGGTTCGAGAACAATGTAGACATGACCTAGAACTATTCTCGGTCAATAACCAATAGAGGAACCTGGATGCTCATATTGGCTCCCACATATTCTACGAAGATCTTTATCGGTCAAACCGCATAACAACATACGTTGTTCCCTTTGTCATCGGTATGTTACTTGCCCGAGATTCGATCGTCGGTATCCAATACCTAGTTCAATCTCATTACCGGCAAGTCTCTTTACTCGTTACGTAATGCATCATCCCGCAACTAACTCATTAGTCACATTGCTTGCAAGGCTTATAGTAATGTGCATTACCGAGAGGGCCCAGAGATACCTCTCCGACAATCGGAGTGACAAAACCTAATCTCGAAATACGCCAACCCAACATGTACCTTTGGAGACACCTGTAGTACTCCTTTATAATCACCCAGTTACGTTGTGACGTTTGGTAGCACCCAAAGTGTTCCTCCGGTAAATGGGAGTTGCATAATCTCATAGTTACAGGAACATGTATAAGTCATGAAGAAAGCAATAGCAACATACTAAACGATCAAGTGCTAGGCTAACGGAATGGGTCATGTCAATCACATAATTCTCCTAATGATGTGATCCTATTAATCAAATGACAACTCTTTTGTCCATGGCTAGGAAACATAACCATCTTTGATAAATGAGCTAGTCAAGTAGAGGCATACTAGTGACACTATGTTTGTCTATGTATTCACACATGTATTATGTTTCCGGTTAATACAATTCTAGCATGAATAATAAACATTTATCATGAAATAAGGAAATAAATAATAACTTTATTATTGCCTCTAGGGCATATTTCCTTCAGTCTCCCACTTGCACTAGAGTCAATAATCTAGTTCACATCGCTATGTGATTTAACACCAATATTCACATCTGCATGTGATTAATACCCATAGTTCACATCATCATGTGAGCAACACCCAAAGGGTTTACTAGAGTCAATAATCTAGTCCACATTGCTATGTGATTAACACCCAAAAGAGTACTAAGGTATGATCATGTTTTGCTCGTGAGAGAAGCTTAGTCAACGGGTCTGTCATATTCAGAGCCGTATGTATTTCGCAAATATCCTATGTCCACAATGCTCTGCACGGAGCTACTCTAGCTAATTGCTCCCACTTTCAATATGTATCCAGATTGAGACTTAGAGTCATCTGGATTGGTGTAAAAGCTTGCATCATTGTAACTTTCATGACGGGCTCTTTTATCACCTCCATAATCGAGAAACGTCTCCTTAGTCCTCACTAAGGATATTCTTGACCCATGTCCAGTGATCTACTTATTAGATCAAAATTGTATTCCTTTGCCAAATACAGAGCAAGGTATACAATAGGTCTGGTTCACAGCATAGCATACTTTATAGAACCTATGACTGAGGCATAGGGAATGACTTTTCATTCTCTTTCTATTTTCTGCAATGGTCGGGTCTTGAGTCTTACTCAACTTCACACCTTGTAACACAGGCAAGAACTCCTTCTTTGACTGTTCCATTTTGAACTATTTCAGAAAATTTATCAAGGTATGTACTCATTGAAAAATCTTATCAAGCGTCTTGATCTATCTATATAGATCTTGATGCTCAATGTGTAAGCAGCTTCACCGAGGTCTTGCTTTGAAAAACTCTTATTCAAGTATCCTTTCATGCTATCCAGAATTTCCATATCATTTCCAATTAACAATATGTCATCCACATATAATATTAGAAATGCTACAGAGCTCCCACTCACTTTCTTGTAAATACAGGCTTCTTCAAAAGTCTGTATAAAACCATATGCTTTGATCATACTATCAAAGCGTTTATTCCAGCTCCGAGATGCTTGCACCAGTCCATAAATGGATCGCTGGAGCTTGCACACTTTGTTAGCATCTTTAGGATTGACAAAAACTTTCTGGTTGCATCATATACAACTCTTCTTTAATAAATCCATTAAGAAATGCAGTTTTGACATCCATTTGTCAGATTTCATAAAATGTGGCAATTGCTAACATGATTCAGACAGGCTTAAGCATCGATACGAGTGAGAAAATCTCATTGTATTCAACATCTTGAACTTGTCGAAAAACCTTTTTGCGACAAGTCGAGCTTTGTAGATAGTAACACTACTATCAATGTCCGTCTTCCTCTTGAAGATCCATTTATTTAACATGGCTTGCTGATCATCGAGCAAGTCAATCAAAGTCCATACTTTGTTCTCATACATGGATCATATCTCAGATTTTATGGCCTCAAGCCATTTCGTGGAATCTGGGCTCATCATCGCTTCCTCATAGTTCGTAGGTTCATCATGGTCTAGTAACATGACTTCCAGAACAGGATTACCGTACCACTCTGGTGCGGATCTTACTCTGGAAGACCTACGAGGTTCTGTAGTAACTTAATTTGAAGTTTCATGATCATCATCATTAACTTCCTCACTAATTGGTGTAGTAGTCACTGGAACAGATTTCTGTGATGAACTACTTTCCAATAAAGGAGCAGGTACAGTTACCTCATCAAGTTCTACTTTCCTCCCACTCACTTCTTTCGAGAGAAACTTCTTCTCTAGAAAGGATCCATCTTAGCAACGAATAACTTGCCTTCGGATCTGTAATAGAAGGTGTACCCAATAGTTACCTTTGGGTATTCTATGAAGACGCACTTCTCCGATTTGGGTTCGAGCTTATCAAGTTGAAAACCTTTTTCATATAAGCATCGCAACTCCAAGCTTTAAGAAACGACAGCTTAGGTTTACTGCTAAACCATAGTTCATAAGGCGCCGTCTCAACGGATTTTGATGGTGCCAAATTTAAAGTGAATGCAGCTGTCTCTAATGCATAACCCCAAAACGATAGCGGTAAATCGGTAAGAGACATCATAGATCGCACCATATCCAATAAAGTGCGATTACGACGTTCGGACACACCATAACATTGTGGTGTTCCAGGTGGCGTGAGCTATGAAACTATTTCACATTGTTTTAATTGAAGACCAAACTCGTAACTCAAATATTCGTCTCCGCGATCAGATCGCAGAAACTTTATTTTCTTGTTACGATGATTTTTCCACTTCACTCTGAAATTCTTTGATCCTTTCAACTATTTCAGATTTATGTTTCATCAAGTAGATATACCCATATCTGCTCAAATCATCTTGTGAAGGTCAGAAAATAACGATACTTGCCACGAGCATCAACACTCATTGGATCACATACATCGATATGTATTATTTCCAAGAAGTCAGTAGCGTGTTCCATTGTTCCGAAGAACGGAGTTTTAGTCATCTTGCCCAAAAAGGCACAGTTCGCAAGTATCAAATGATTCATAACCAAGTGATTCCGAAAATCCATCTTTATGGAGTTTCTTCATGCGCTTTACAGCGATATGACCCAAACGGCAGTGCCACAAATAAGTTGCACTATCATTATTAACTTTGCATCTTTTGGCATCAATATTATGAATATGTGTATCACTACAATCGAGATCCAACAAACTATTTTCATTGGGTGTATGACCATCGAAGGTTTTATTCATGTAAACAGAATAACAATTATTCTTTGACTTTAAATGAATAACCGTATCGCAATAAACATGATCAAATCATATTCATGTTCAACGCAAACGCCAAATAACATTTATTTAGTTTTAACACTAATCCCGAAAGTATAGGGAGTGTGCGATGATGATCATATCAATCTTGGAACTATTTCCAACACACATCGTCACTTCACCCTCAACTAGTCTCTGTTTATTCCATAACTCCTGTTTTGAGTTACTAATATTTAGCAACCGAACAAGTATCAAATACTCAGGGGCTACTATAAACACTAGTAAGGTACACATCAATAACCTGTATATCAAATATAACCTTGTTCACTTTGCCATCCTTCTTATCCACCAAATATTTAGGGTATTTCCATTTCCAGTGACCATTTCCTTTGCAGTGTAAGCACTCAGTTTCAGGCTTTGGTCCAGCTGTGGGCTTCTTCGCGGGAGTGACAACTTTCTTGTCATTCTACTTGAAGTTCCCTTTCTATCCCTTTGCCCTTTTCTTGAAACTAGTGGTCTTGTCAATCATCAACACTTGATGCTCTTTCTTGATTTCTACCTTCGTCGATTTCAACATCATGAAGAGCTCGGGAATTGTTTTCGTCATCCCTTGCATATTATAGTTCATCACGAAGTTCTACTAACTTGGTGACGGTGAGTAGAGAATTCTGTCAATCACTATTTTATCTGGAAGATTAACTCCCACTTGATTCAAGCTATTGTAGTACCCAGATAATCTGAGCACATGCTCACTAGTTGAGCGATTCTCTTCCATCTTTTAGCTATAGAACTTGTTGGAGACTTCATATCTCTCAACTCGGGTATTTGCTTGAAATATTAACTTCAATTCCTGAAACATCTCATATGGTCCATGACGTTCAAAACGTCTTTGAAGTCCCGATTCTAAGCCGTTAAGCATGGTGCACTAAACTATCAAGTAGTCATCATTTTGAGCTAGCCAAACGTTCATAACGTCTGCATCTGCTCCTGCAATAGGTCTGTCACCTAGCGGTGCATTAAGGACATAATTCATCTGTGCAGCAATGAGGATAAACCTCAGATCACGGATCCAATCCGCATCATTGCTACTAACATCTTTCAACACAATTTTCTCTAGGAACATATCAAAATAAACATATGAAAGCAACAACGCGAGCTATTGATCTACAACATAATTTGCAAAATACTACCAGGACTAAGTTCATGATAAATTTAAGTTCAATTAATCATATTACTTAAGAACTCCCACTTAGACAGACATCTCTCTAGTCATCTAAGTGATCACGTGATCCAAATCAACTAAACCATGTCCGATCATCACGTGAGATGGAGTAGTTTCAATGGTGAACATCACTATGTTGATCATATCTACTATATGATTCACGTTCGACCTTTCGGTCTCCGTGTTCCGAGGCCATATCTGTATATGCTAGGCTCGTCAAGTTTAACCTAAGTATTCCGCGTGTGCAACTGTTTTGCACCCGTTGTATTTGAACGTAGAGCCAATCACACCCGATCATCACGTGGTGTCTCAGCACGAAGAACTTTCGCAACGGTGCATACTCAGGGAGAACACTTCTTGATTATTAAGTGAGAGATCATCTTAAAATGCTACCGTCAATCAAAGCAAGATAAGATGCATAAAGGATAAACATCACATGCAATCAATATAAGTGATATGATATGGCCATCATCATCTTGTGCTTGTGATTTCCATCTTCGAAGCACCGTCGTGATCACCATCGTCACCGGCGCGACACCTTGATCTCCATCGTAGCATCATTGTCGTTACGCCATTTATTGCTTCTACGACTATCGCTACCACTTAGTGATAAAGTAAAGAAATTATAGGGCGTTTGCATTTCATACAATAAAGCGACAACCATATGGCTCCTGCCAGTTGCCGATAACTTCGGTTACAAAACATGATCATCTCATACAATAAAATATAGCATCACGTCTTGACCATATCACATCACAACATGCCCTGCAAAAACAAGTTAGACGTCCTCTACTTTGTTGTTGCAAATTTTACGTGGCTGCTACGGGCTTAGCAAGAACCGTTCTTACCTACGCATCAAAACCACAACGATAGATCGTCAAGTTAGTGCTGTTTTAACCTTCGCAAGGACCGGGCATAGCCACACTCGATTCAACTAAAGTGAGAGAGACAGGCACCCGCCGGTCACCTTTAAGCAACGAGTGCTCGTAGCGGTGAAACCAGTCTCGCGTAAGCGTACGCGTAATGTCGGTCTGGGCCGCTTCATCTCACAATGCCGCTGAACCAAAGTATGACATGCTGGTAAGCAGTATGACTTATATCGCCCACAACTCACTTGTGTTCTACTCGTGCATATAACATCAACGCATAGAACCTGGGCTCGGATGCCACTGTTGGGGAACGTAGTAATTTCAAAAAAATTCCTACGCACACGCAAGATCATGGTGATGCATAGCAACGAGGGGAGAGTATGATCTACGTACCCTTGTAGATCGCAATGGAAGCGTTGACACAACGTAGAAGAAGTAGTCGTACGTCTTCTTCCCGATCCGACCGATCCAAGCACCGTTACTCCGGCACCTCCAAGTTCTTAGCACACGTACAGCTCGATGACGATCCCCGGGCTCCGATCCAGCAAAGCGTCAGGGAAGAGTTCCGTCAGCACGACGGCGTGGTGACGATCTTGATGTTCTACCGACGCAGGACTTCGCCTAAGCACTACAACAATATGATCGAGGTGGAATATGGTGGCAGGGGGCACCGCACACGGCTAAGGAACGATCTCAATGATCAACTTGTGTTTTCTTGGGGTGCCCCCTGCCCCCGTATATAAAGGAGCAAGGGGGGAGGGGCCGGTCGGCCTAGGAGGGGCGCGCCAAGGGGAGTCCTACTCCCACCGGGAGTAGGACTCCCTCCTTCCTTGTTGGAGTAGGAGAAGGGGGGAAAGAGGGGGAGAGGAGGAAGGAAAGGGGGGCCGCACCCCTTGTCCAATTCGGACCAGAGGGGGGCTGCGCGCCTCCTTCCTTTCGGCCTCTCTCCTCTATTCCCGTATGGCCCAATAAGGCCCATATACTCCCCGGCGAATTCCCGTAACTCTCCGGTACTCCGAAAAATACCCGAATCACTCGGAACCTTTCCGAAGTCCGAATATAGTCGTCCAATATATCGATCTTTACGTCTCGACCATTTAGAGACTCCTCGTCATGTCCCCGATCTCATCCGGGACTCCGAACTCCTTCGGTACATCAAAACTCATAAACTCATAATATAACTGTCATCGAAACCTTAAGCGTGCGGACCCTATAGGTTCGAGAACAATGTAGACATGACCTAGAACTATTCTCGGTCAATAACCAATAGCGGAACCTGGATGCTCATATTGGCTCCCACATATTCTACGAAGATCTTTATCGGTCAAACCGCATAACAACATACGTTGTTCCCTTTGTCATCGGTATGTTACTTGCCCGAGATTCGATCGTCGGTATCCAATACCTAGTTCAATCTCGTTACCGGCAAGTCTCTTTACTCGTTACGTAATGCATCATCCCGCAACTAACTCATTAGTCACATTGCTTGCAAGGCTTATAGTGATGTGCATTACCGAGAGGGCCCAGAGATACCTCTCCGACAATCGGAGTGACAAAACCTAATCTCGAAATACGCCAACCCAAAATGTACCTTTGGAGACACCTGTAGTACTCCTTTATAATCACCCAGTTACATTGTGACGTTTGGTAGCACCCAAAGTGTTCCTCCGGTAAACGGGAGTTGCATAATCTCATAGTTACAGGAACATGTATAAGTCATGAAGAAAGCAATAGCAACATACTAATCGATCAAGTGCTAGGCTAACGGAATGGGTCATGTCAATCACATCATTCTCCTAATGATGTGATCCCATTAATCAAATGACAACTCTTTTGTCCATGGCTAGGAAACATAACCATCTTTCATAAATGAGCTAGTCAAGTAGAGGCATACTAGTGACACTATATTTGTCTATGTATTCACACATGTATTATGTTTCCGGTTAATACAATTCTAGCATGAATAATAAAATTTATCATCAAATAAGGAAATAAATAATAACTTTATTATTGCCTCTAGGGCATATTTCCTTCAGAAACTGCTAGAGACTTTTTAGCTTGCAAAGATATATATGATCTTAAGAAACTGTTAGCTAAGCTGAAAGAAAAATCTTTGAGTGCTAGAATGAAATATGACCTTGCCTTTGCTACTTCACCTATCTCTATTTCCGCTAAGGATTATGATTTCTCTGTCGATCCTGAGTTAATTACTTTGGCTGAATCTGATCCGTTTTATGGCTATGAATCTGAAACTGTTGTGGCACATCTTACTAAATTGAATGATATAGCCACCCTGTTCACTAATGAGGAAAAAATTCATTACTACTATATCCTTAAGTTATTTCCATTCTCATTAATGGGTGACAGTAAAACATGGTTTAATTATCTTGATCCTGGTTGTGTGCATAGTCCACAGGATATGATTTATTACTTCTCTGCTAAATATTTCCCCACTCATAAGAAACAAGCTGCCTTAAGGGAAATATATAATTTTGTGCAAATTGAAGAAGAGAGTCTCCCACAAGCTTGGGGGAGGCTTCTCTGATTACTTAATGCTTTGCCTGATCATCCTCTCAAGAAAAATGAAATACTTGATATTTATTTTGTAATGGACTAACCGATGCTTCTAGAGACCACCTGGATAGTTGTGTTGGTTGTGTTTTCAGGGAAAGAACTGTTGATCAAGCTGAATTGCTATTGAATAATATGCTGAGTAATGATAATGGTTGGACACTTCCTGAACCAACTCCTAAGCCAACTCCGAAGAAAAGGGGTATTCTACTTCTCAGTCCTGAAGATATGCAAGAGGCAAAGAAATATAAGAAAGAAAAAGGTATTAAAGCTGAAGATGTTAAAAATTTACCACCTATTGAAGAAATACATGATCTTGATAACCCGACACAGAAATTGCTATTTGATGAAGGTGATATTCCTCGGTATAAATGTGCTAGCCAATGCTTAGATGAGTTTGACAATTTTATTGTTAAACAAGAAAACTTCAATGCTTATGTTGGTAGACAATTGAAACATAGTGCTTATATGATTGAACACTTGAGTGATTGTATGTATAGAGTTAAAGGTGAGCTTAAACTTATTAGTAAACATGCTTCTATTGTTACCACTCAAGTAGAACAACTGCTTAAAGCTCAGAATGATTTGCTCAATGAATTAAATAATAAGGAAAATGATAACGCTGTTAGAGTTGTGAGTAGAGGGGGTAAAATGACTCAGGAACCTTTGTATCCTGAGGGCCATCCAAAGAGAGTTGAGCAAGATTCTCAAAGTATGCACCTAGTTCCTCTAAGAAGAAGAAAAAGAAAAATGGTAGGACTTTGCATGCTTCTAGTGAACCTGTTGTTGCCACACCTGAGAATCCCAATGATATTTTTATTTCTGATGCTGAAACACAATCTGGTAATGAACATGAACCTAGTGATAATGTTAATGATGATGTTAATGTTGATGCTCAACCTAGCAATAACAATGATGTAGAGATTGAACATGCTGTTGATCTTGATAACCCACAATCAAAGAATCAACGTTATGATAAGAGAGACTTCGTTGCTAGGAAGCACGGTAAAGAAAGAGAACCATGGGTTTAGAAACCTATGCCTTTTTGTCCTAAACCATCCAAGAAAAAGGATGATGAGGATTTTGAGCGCTTTGCTGAAATGATTAGACCTATTTTTTTGCATATGCGCTTGACTGATATGCTTAAAATGAATCCTTATGCTAAGTATATGAAAGATATTGTTATAAATAAAAGAAAGATACCGGAAGCTGAAATTTCCACCATGCTTGCTAATTATACTTTTAAGGGTGGAATACCAAAGAAATTAGGAGATCCACGAGTACCAACTATACCATGCTCCATTAAAAGAAACTATGTTAAAACTGCTTTATGTGATCTTGGAGCCGGTGTTAGTGTTATGCCTCTCTCTTTATATCGTAGACTTGATTTGAATAAGTTGACACCTACTGAAATATCTTTGCAAATGGCTGATAAATCAACTGCTATACATGTCGGTATTTGTGAGGATGTGCCTGTTGTGGTTGCAAACGTTACTATTTTAACGGGCTTTGTTATTCTTGATATTCCCGAGGACAATAGTATGTCGATTATCCTTGGTAGACCCTTTTTGAATACTGCAGGGGCTGTTATTGATTGCAAAAAAGGAAATGTTAGTTTCGATGCTAATGGTAAGGAGCATACGGTGCACTTTTCAAGGAAACAACCTCAAGTCCACAGTATCAATTCTATTGGAAAAATTCCAGCGATTACTATTGGAGGTTTTGAATTCCCTCTTCCTACTGTCAAGAAGAAATATGATATTCTTATTATTGGGGATGTGCATATCCACGTTGAGGTAACTTAGTGTTATTCGAAAATTCTCCGGTTTCATGCGATTCGGAATGACTTTATTAACAAGACTTGATCAACCTTGTTAGTGGATTTCTTTTGATGAGCATGAGATGGATGAAGTTAGAAAGCACAACTCTCTGTGCCCTCCTTTTACTTTCTTTTATTTAGATTAAATAAAGCAAAAATAGTATTTTCTGTCTGTTTTCTGAATTATCCTTGCAATAAAAAAATACCTCGAAAATAAAAATTCTCCAAATGCCTTGAAAATATTAGACGATTTTTTGTAGAATATTTAAGAATTATTGTCACTAAGAACACACCTGGGGGCCACACCACCTGGCCACGAGGGTCCAGGGCGCGCCTCCCTACCATGTGGACCCCACGTGGCCCCCCTCCACTTATTCCTGCACCCACACACTTCATCTTCCTCCAGAAAAAATCCTCCCACATCTCAAACCCGAGTTCTATCTCATCTTGCTGCCATTTTCGATCTCCTTACTCAAAGTTTCATTCACAAAACTGTTTTGGGGTATTGTTCTTCGGTATGTGACTCGTCCATTGGTCCAATTAGGTTTTGTTCTAGTGCTTTATTTATTGAAAATATTTGCTGCTTACGTGACCCTGTTCTTGAGTTTGCATGTCAAATTTATGTGGTCAAAAGTAGTTTTAATGCATGATATGGACTCTAGGGACTTGTAAGAGTAGTTGCTATCAACCTTGTTGAGTTTGATTCACTTTTGTCGAGTTTCGGGTTCCGGCAGACCCTTGAGGTTCGAACACTAGGGTGCGCGCGGAGATCTCTCCCCTACCGATCTACGTCTGATCCTCTCGTGCGAAATAAGATGAAAAATGATGAACAACACAAGAGACACGATGTTTATAATGGTTCGGGCCACCATTGTGGTGTAATACCCTACTCTAGTGTGTGGTGTGGTGGATTGCCTCTGGGGCTGATGATGGACAGTACAAGGGAAGAACAACCTCGCTAGAGGTGTTTTTGAGCTGGTGCGATGAACTGCTAGGGTGAGTTCAGTCGCCTCTTCCTCTCTCTTTGCTGTGGTACCACCAGATTTCCAGCCGTCCCCTCCTTCTGTGGTGGCTAGCTCTATTTATAGAGGCCTTGGGCCTCTCCCAAATAATGAGCGGGAAGGGCGCCAACAATTGGCCATTTCAAAGGGGAACATCTAGTACAAGTTATGCTGACCAAAGGTGGTCTTCGGCTGCCGAAAGCACTAGCGATGACGCCGTCTTGGGCTCCACGGTGGCCTCTGTCCTGCCGTCCGGCTGGTCTTGGTCTCGTTGCACCGGAATGGTAACCTTTACCTGATGCCTTGGCCTGTGCTTGCCCCCTTTGCACCAAAGGGGAAACAAGGACACTGCGTAGGCAGGCGCCCGCCTGGCGCCCGCCTGGTCCTGATCGTCATGGCTTGCGTCACGGGTTCCTCGCGAGGTACCCCTGCCTTGATCTCTCTGCCTCCTCGCGAGCCTACCTGATGAGGCTTCCTCTGAGGAAGCTTCCTGTCGTCTGCCCCACGAGGCTTGGCCCCTCGCGAGGGTCTTGAGCTTGAGCTGATGAAGATGGGCCGCACTGGGCCCCCGCTTGAGCCACGCCGCAGGCCGCACGCACGCAAGTCTGGGGCCCCCGTTCCCAGAACGCAGACAATAGCCCCCAGGCCCAAGGCGCGCACGGGCATGGCTTAGCAGAGAAGCGAAGGGGCAAGCACGAAGCGCCGCGGGCCATAACAGCATGCGGCCTTGGGCGCCGCGTGGCGGTTGATTGGGCGTGGGCGTGGGCATCTGCACTTCCCACGACGCCTCGGCAACTGCACGACTTGACAAGTCCCTGCATGCAAAGATATGGGTCACGATTACCTAAGGTCATGATGCCCGGCGGTTGGCCTTCGCCGGCTATAAGTACGGAGCCGCATGAGCTTCGCCGGTTCACCCCTTTTTGTCGCTCCTCCTCTTCTTCTTCCTCATTCTTGCTTCCTCTTGTACTAATGGCACCAATCCGCCGGTTTTTAGCTGAGGAGAAGGGAAAGGCCCCAAGAGAGGGTCCTGACACCCTGCCGCCGAAGAAGCAGCCAATCCTTTGTCACCGGGACGAAGCCGCCTGGCAGGTGGTGTCGAGGTCATGGTACGAGCAGCCACCGCCTGGGTTTCCGCTGCCCTTGCACGCCCGCATCATAGGCCCCAGGGGGAGGGTGCCGAGCAACACCGACAGCATCGCCACCGACGCCAGCGAGTCACAGTGGTGCGCGTCGTCCGCCCTGGAGACCACGCGGAGCGCTCCTTTCGCGAGCTTGTGCTTCACGCTTCCATGCCTCCAACTTCGTGGATCCGCCCTCCTCCCTCCTTCACCTTCGAGATGCCGCGGAGCGGGGCCCTGGAACTCTGGCTGCAGCACGCCGATTGTGGCACCCCTGCAACTAGAGCGGAGGTCGCGGTCGTCGCTCCGGGCAAGGTCTTCATGACCCGGGGCTGGGGTGAGATTGCCTGGGTCTGTCGCGCGGACGGCGCCTTGGTGCTCCATCTTGAATACGACGGCGCCTCCTTGATGTTCTTCAAGGTCTTTGAGCGGAAGGACGCCGGCTGGAATGCTACCCTTAGGGAAGCGGCAGTGGTGACGAACTGGCGAGGACCAGCCCCGCCCGTTGGTCCTCCTGCAGGTCCTCAGGCAGCAGCGGAGGGACTGCGGGCTTCAGCGGCTCCCCCGAACTCCTCGCGACCCCGGAGACGAGCGACGACAACTACGAGCCTCCGAGCTCGCGCCGCGCTCGGAGTGAGGCAGCTGCATCGGGCCGCCAACGCCACTGATCTGGATGGGATTGGCGTCGGCACTGGGCAGCCCACTGTTGATGATGGCGTCGCCTGGGGAGGTGCTAGCAAGTAGCGTTCCTTAGGGTTAGCACCTTTTGTTCCCTGCAAGGAATTAAAGCAACACCCCACGGGGGTATGTAAGGCGTCTACCGTGCTTTTGTAATTACTATATCCTTAATATGAATTTGCGTGAGGTGTCCGTTCTGTTCCGGCTAAGCTCCCCCTTTCTATCCTCACGAGGACTTGGCGCTCTACGCTGACAGGTCCCAGTCCCCAGGCACGCTTCAGCCGTCGCTAGTATGCCAGGTCACGATGTCGTAGTCAAGGCCAGGAGGTGAGCGGCCCGAGGTCCGGTTAGAGGCCCCGAGTCACGATGCTCGGGAGGTCCCCTTTAGCGCTCAAGCAATCCTTGCTGGGCGAGAAAGGAAGGTAGCATCACCGTGACAGAGTTGCACTGGGCGGGGATTTAGCGCTGCGTTGGTCTAGCTTTTGCGACGGCGCAACTTATCTTGTGTGTCTGACGTAGTTCCTCAGAGAGGCGCCTGGCCCGAGAGGCGGTGGTCGAGGTACTGCTAGGTTAGGCCCTCGCGAGCTTCTTCCCACTCCCACGCACTTTCCTTAATGCTCTATGTCCTCAGGTCCCGGCCCTCGAGTGAGCTCAGCCGCCGCTGGTATGACAGGTCGCGATGCCGTGGGTCAAGGCCAGGGGTGAGGGCTGGAGAGACAGTAGGAGCCCATGAGTCGCGATGATCAGGTAACCCCCTTTTAACGTGCAAGCAGTCCGTGCCGAAGAGAGGGAGAGAGATCTCACGATGCCCCCAACGTTGCTCCTGGAGTAGGTCCTGCACACCAATCATGAGGAGAAACAAGGCCTATCATTACGGTCGCCGGCCAACCTATGGTCACTCCGAGGGAGAGGTCAAGGCACTGAGTGTCACAGCCCTGGCTTAGCCTTTGCTTGACCTTGCTTGATCATCATGGCATCATGTTTAATTCTTGAAAAGTTGAGATGGGGGCTGTTCAAACCCTAGCACCAGAACCAAATCAAATAGGTTCAACTTAAAAATATTTTCAGTGAATCCAAAATGCCCTCTGGAAATGTTCATGATTTTTGATAAAGGTGAAAACCTCTGACAAAAATGATGCACATATTTATAGGCCATTCCTGGATTTTTGAATTAACCCATAATGTATTTGAATTGGACATTTAAATTTTATAAATATTTTAAGTGTCCAAATACTCATGAGCTGAAATGGTTACTATTGGAAATATTCCAAACAGTTCCCACAAGCAAGATCATGAATTTTGAAAATGCTCTGGCATTTTATTTTAAAGCCAAAACATTTGCAGAAAATAGAAAAAGAAAACAGAAGAGAGAGAGAGAGTTAGAACTTACCTGTCACCTTGGCCTGGCCCAGCTCGGCCCAGCCCACTGGCTGCTGCCAGTCATCCCCCTCCTCTCGCCAGGAGGACGAGAGGCGCGTGCCCGGCGCCCGCAGCCACACGCCGGCCACCTCCTGCTTCTGCCGACACCCAGGACGCCGTCTATGAGTGCCACACACTCTCCCTCGTCCCCCTCTCACTTTTCTCACTCTCCCACGGATTCCTCCCCCTTCTCTACCCTCTCCCCGAACGCGCCCGCCGCCGCCGACGTGCACCAACGCGGCCACCGCCTCCCCCTCGCCTCTCCGACATGTCCATAAGCTCCGTCGCGACGCCCTCGCCCTCCCCACCGAGCCACGCTTTGCCGGAGGCCCTGCATCGCCGCGATCGGGTCGTCTTCAACCTCGGTACCCATCGGACGCCGTTCATCGATTCACCTCGCTCCGGTCGCCCCCGAGCCCACTGATCTGCTCATCGACCTCCCTATGAGCTCCGCCGCTTTTGCCCTCTTCTTTCCCACACGTTTGCACCCTCTAGGCCATAGTTCCACCATGGCCGAAGCTCGTCTCCGTTCGAGCTTGTCGCCGGCATCGCTCCGGCGACCATTTGGTCATCCCGTGCTACCCAACATGCTTACCGCCTCGCATAGTGCCACGCTAGCGCCTCAGTTCCCGTGATTGCACACCGTAGCCCAAACCCCACACATGGTCGAACTCCGGCCGCCGCCTTGGAGCTCGCCATCGTTGGCTCCGGCCACGATAGACCCGGCCTCCACCCCCACTAGATGCGCGCCTGCAAGAGCTCTCCAACGAGCCCAAGAACGGCCTCGCCCGTGCCCTGTGGGCGTTTTCCGAGCCGCGCCACCGTCTCGGGCCACGCCGGCGTCGAGTCGTCGGTGGGTTTGACCCCGCTGACCGTTGACTAGGTGGAGCCAGTTTGACTCCTCGGGTGACTGACGTTGGGCCCCAGGCCACTAATTAAACTAGGATTAGTATTAGTTTAACACTAACTAACTTTAGTTAGTTAACTAACTACTGGCCAGTGGGTCCCACTGGTCAGGTTTTACCTGGACTGCATCTGTTGACCAGATGACATCAGCATGATGCACGGCTGACACAGTAATTATTTTCTGTATTTTAAATAAATCTAAATGATTTATTTATTTTCGGAAAATCCCCTAAACTTCAAAAAATCATAGAAATTCAACCGTAACTGCAAATAAGATAAATTATATATGCAAAATTATCAAAAAAATTCAAGGAATCCATCTGTACCATTTTCATGCATGTTTGAACAATGTTTGTCCTCTGTTTTGGACAAAACAAATAAAGGGCATTTAAATAATCATATATGGAGTTGGAATTTGAATCTTGTATTCAAACCAACTTCATTTAAATCATAACTAGATGCATCAGCTCAAATCACAGCATATTGCCATGTCATGATCATGCATCATATTGTCGCATATGCATTGATTGTGTTCTTATCTATTGCCGGTGGTTGTCCCCTCTCGATAGACGTTGTACCGACGCTGTGATCGTTGACACTGATGAAGACCCAATGATATCTTGAGAGGTGCCAGGCAAGCAAAACCACCTTGTTCATTCCGATACAATCCCACTCTCTCGCTCCTGCTCTCTTTTACTGCATTAGGACATCAACGATTCAACTGTTACATGCTGCGGTAGTTGAACCGTTTCCTTTGCATGACCTGTCATTGCCATAGTAAATAGATGAAACCCACTAGCATGAGTAGGAGTTGTTTGAGCCCTGATCTGCCTACTCATTCATGTTTGTTTGTCATGCCTGCTACTGCTTAGAGTTGAGTCAGGTCTGATTCATCGGGGATGAATCGGAGGTGTGTAAACATGTCCTACTGTTGAGAGCTAAGTGTGTGAACACGATTTGGTAAAGGTAGCGATGAGAGGCCATGTAGGAGTACATGGTGGGTTGTCTCATTGAAGCCGTCCTCAGGAAATGAGTTCTGTGTTTGTGATCCATGAAACAGCTACTACCATGCATTGGGCCCGAAACCAATGGACCCTCTCGGCTTCTTAATCACCCTAGTACTCTGTCCAGGAGTTGAAACTAGTTTTTGGTGTTTGTAGGTTATGTGTTTGCGGCCGTGCGTAGTGCTGACCCTAGGGGTGGGCTATGATGCAGTAGATACAACGTGGCACGGTGTACCGGGCGCCCGTTTGGTGTCTCGGGAACCCTGTTCACATTGTTCGGGGCCGTATGTGGAAACCTCGGCCGGACTCCCTGCGGATGGAAGCTAGATAGGCGATAAACCTGGACTAGAGACTTGAGTGTTTAGGTAGGCCATGGCCGACACCCTTGTTGGGCTTCCGCTTGATGGTTGCCGAGTACATGTCGTGTAAATGGCGGTAAGTGGTGAGAGCGTGTGTGAAGAAGTACACCCCACAGGGTTAACATCATCTATTCGAATAGCCGTGTCCATGGAAATGGACTTCTGGGTTGCCTATAACAGTTCATAGACAAGTGAAAGTGGATACTCTAAAACTCGCAAGATAAGTGTGAGTGCTATGGATGGCCTTCTCGTAGGGAGACGCGAGCGGATCCATAGTGGTGTATTGAATGGTGAATATGTGGAATCGTGTGTGCCACCTCAAAAGAGTTGTTTGCAGTCGTAGTTCAGGTTAGCCACTGAGTCAAAGCTGGCTTGCTGCAGTTAAACTCCACCACCCCCTTTATTGATACCGATGCATATGTAGATAGTTCTGATGTAAGTCTTGCTGGGTACATTTGTACTCACCTTTGCTTAATTTATGTTTTGCAGAGAGACTTCAGTCTCGCTAGTAGTTCCACATGGACTCTGACGTTTAGCTTGATACCTCAGCTACGATCTTGTGCCCTCGGCAGGATCTGGTAGATAGTCAGGCTTCTTAGCCTTTTTTCATTTGTAGATGTCTGTACTCAGACATGTTAAGCTTCCGCAGGTGCTTTGATTTGTATGCTATGATTGTTGGGTCATGATACCCATGTTTGTAATATCTCTCTCCTCGGAGCCTAATGAATAAATACTTGAGCCGTAGACTTATGTTGTGATGCCATGTTGTATTTGCACATATCGAGCATATTGTGTGTATGATTGAAATGCCTGGTATGTGTGGGATCCGACAATCTAGTTGTTTATCCTTGGGAGCCTCTCTTATGGGGAAATGTAGTCTAGTGCTTCCATGAGCCATAGTAGTCCGCTAAAGCCCGGTTCACCGAAGTCCTGTTAGCCCAGCACTACTGCTCAGGACACTTGACTGGCCGACATGTGTTTCACTTTGTTCCAATGTCTGTCCCTTCAGGGAAATGTCAAGCGGTGACATCCGGAGTCCTACCTAGCCTGCTACAGCCCGGGTTCCCGGAGTCCTGTTAGCCCAGTGCTACAGCCCGGATTCACACGCTGCTGACCGACATGCTCGATGTGATTCATGTACGCCTGTCCCCATAGGTTAGTGCCGCTTTGGGTTCACGACTGGCCATGTCGGCTCGGGTTCTCTGTCATATGGATGCTAGCGACACTATCATATACATGAGCCAAAAAGGCGCAAACAGTCCCGGGCCATGGTAAGGCAACACCCGTGGAAATACCGTGCGTGAGGCCGCAAAGTGATATGAGGTGTTACCGGCTAGATCAATGTGACTTGGAATCGGGGTCCTGACAGCTTTGGTATCAGAGCCTGACTGCCTATAGGATTACCAAGCCAAACTGGTCAAAGTTGTGTCTAGAAATGCTTTAGTTATGTAGGGGAATTGATTGTGGAAGGGAACATAAGGCTCTTTTTACTCCTTTACCTTATGTCCTTCTGATCTGAGTCAACCTCTTCTTTTCTCCGGGGATTAAGAACTAGGCCTTCTCATCTATCTATCAGGGTGACGTGTTTCTAATCCATGGACTTATAGAATTGATAGTTTCAAGCCTCAGTTCCGTTCCTACTACTTCCGTATGTTGACAGTTGATCTCGGAACCTTGATATTGTGTTGTTGAGTGGTTATGCCACTATTTTGCAGGATGTCTCAAATAATTTTGAGCATTTACAGTCGTTATGCTATCCAAGTCATCCCAGGTTTCTAAGTAATCCGATGCATTTGAAAACCCCTTCCTCCTGTTCCTGATGTCCATTGGGCCAGATTAATCACACTTCAGGTCAGTTGAGGTACTCTATTGCCTCGACATATATGTTGGAGCTATTATTATGACCCTAGGTGTTTTATGGAGTCACCTAGTAATCTAGCCATGTTTTGTTTTCCCAGTGTGATGATTCTGGCCACCATTCTCGAAATCATCCCATGATGGCATTTAGTAGTAGGTATTCCATTCCTGGGTTCTTGAACCCGAGATTCACCCTACTTACCTCTTGTTGATAGTGTTTTCTCGTTCCTTTAGGATATTAGTAACCTTGCGACAGTCCTCAAGGTCCGTGGTATTTCCTTCTTCCAAATACCATGAACCATTAAAGCAGAAGTTCTTTGAACCAAATATCACAATCAGAGTACTCTTGAGGAGTCCTCCATTCATAATTGTGATTCTGCCAGTTCTACCTTTCCGCATGGGTTATCTGGAAGAAACCTGTTGAACTTGGTTTGACATGTTAATCTATGCATCACAACTCAGAAAGTTATATGTCCTCTTGAGTTGTCCCTCTTCATTTGTATTCCAGCCATCGTCTATCAATTGATAGCCAGGAGTAATTGTGCATCCATGTTATCGATGCTTATTATCCTTGTGGTCCGTTAAGCCATCCTATTTCAGAATGACTAGGAAAAACAAACTCCAGTACCTCATCCATATCCAGGATTGGGTCAAAGTAGTTGTGTTCTACAGATCAAATGCCCATCCAGCTTTTGCTCTGTTCTACCCTGGAGTATTACCCCCTTTATGTCGGGATTGTCATGAGAATTGCACCATCTCTCATGAATTCTCGACGTAGTGATACTTCTTGCCATCATTTTTCATTCCTCGGTTCCATGTTGTCGCAACCAGAATGCCGGCAAGTGAACGATGATGTGTGAAATCAATACTCCTAGCAACCATGTTGCTCGGTAGTTAATGGACACTAATATCATTCTTAGCGTGTTGGTTATCGAAACACTATTCTAGGATTGATCATGCTACCTTGTCCTTATTTCCGGTGCACTCTTCGATCAATGAGTTAGGATTATTCAATCCCCTGCTTATTTATTCATATCGTCTTGCTCTGAAAAGCAAGATTGTTCTCGAGCTTAGTAACATAGCGCTGGTTCGTGATGTTCCAAATATCTTCTCGGAAATATTACCAGGTTGTCACCTGACCGCTATGTTGAGTTCGTGATCATGCTGGTTTTTCCTCCAAACTACCCATTCTCCAAGAATCTGTGTTGGATACCCATGAGCTAGTTGGTTAAGCTAAACAATAACTTGGAGAGTTGGAAGATAAAAGCTTGTCTGACTTAGATCATGTTAAGGGATATCTTTGGTGTGTGTGTGTTGAAGAAAGATGACTTCTTCATCGATTGATCCTCGTGATCAATTGTCGGTGCTATTGTCTTAACCAATCCTTGATTTGAGTATGGGCTAGCGTCAAATCAAATCAGAACCAACGATAATCGTAATGTTGTCTTACTCGTCGTTATTCCTCGAGCATACACCATTATATCTTTTGGGACTAACTAATGCTAACACCTTGTTCACATGATTGTGGAGTTCCATTTATATGGAAACCTGGATGAATTGTTGTTGAGCCCATCGAAAACATCTTGGTCTCCTCCATGATTTGGTTGAACATTACACTAGTGTTGGAAACTTGTGTAAGTATTTTCTTCATGACCGTTCGTGAAGCATATGTTTGAACGAAAGAAGTGAGTCCCTCTAACTCATATGCACTTGATGCAAGTTGCTGCCATGAATTTGGGAAGGCTTGTTTTACCTCCTCTGGAACCATCCCAAGTCAATCATGCACGTGCGAAGTATTCTATGGTCTGATAGACTGATCATCTTCATTCCATACGTATCCCTAGCACACCAAGCCACTGATTGATTTGTTCAAGAAGAAGGAGTTCCTTCATAAGAGCTAGTCATGACATATGTTAGGACTTCGTTATCCTCGATGATGGTTCCCAATATGAACTCAGTAGTGTTTTACTATAAGACTACTATGTGGTCATGCTTCTCTAGGACAGCATGTTCACATGTGTTTAGCAGGACCAGCTCATGTTCTGGAGCTTGCTATCGTAGTTCATTTCCCAAGAATCTCGCAACGTCATCTCGTTGATTTTTGTTGCAAACTATCACTTTTCTTCCTAGATTCGATGAGTCTGGAATATCCTGACACCAACCAGATCTAAATCTCAGGCAGATATGATGGTTGGAACGTGTCCCAAGAATTATAATATTGGTCTCTCGGTAACCCGGTAACGTGGATGTCGTGGCCAACCCACCTAGCCGGAAGGTATATTATTGTAATATCTTGGTTGAAGAAGTTGGTCACCTCCCCATAAGGATCTTGCAGGATCTGCCTCCGTAGTTATTCCTTATGGATTCTTAAGCTTCCGAAGTCCGACCTTTTACTTGATGTTCTAGTTATCAAACCATATCTACAAATGGGTTGCGCTACCACATCAAGGAAAACATTAGAAGCGGGGTGCTAAATGTCTCTCGGTCGATCATCCAGATTTTGTTCCCTTGGCCTCGCTAAGCTGAAATCTGAGAAAGGGATGTCTTTCTATGCATCTGCATTGTTCATCACTATTTGTCAAGGTAGTAAGATGTGTTGCCAGGATCCTCGACACGGATGTTGGTAGAACCTTGATGAATATGGAAATGCTCAAGTTCCTGAGAGCACACGCAAGCAAAATCATCCCTTGCGTTGTCTTCAACAAGGTAGTCCACATCATCCTTCCTAGTCCGTGTATGCCATTTCCTCAAGCTATTTCAAACGATCAGTTGTAAATTGCCTTAAGCTGGAATGAAGTGTTTCAATGATCTATGGATCAAAAGTAATTCTTTTTGCCACATAAGGGAATACCTTTGCGAGTCACCTTCTTTAAGGTGTCTCGTTGTGGTATCATGGCAACCCAACTCCTCGCTACGTTGACACCGTTCACCACCCTCCTAGGTGTGGGAATTCTGCTACTTATTTAAACCTTGTCATATGCTCATTTCCATCATTCTTGATGTGTGTATCGTGTCTCATCTTGACAGATGTCGCTATGTCTCATTCTGAGAGTTGATCATCGGTTGCTCGATCTTCGAGAAGATCTATTCTTCGAGAGTTGCTTTTCTTTCTGTTTTCGTGTTAGATGGAGTTCTCAGAGCAAGACATCGAGACAAAGATGGTGATCATGTTAACGTTCCTATGAAGTGCAACCTGGATCGTGAAGACTGTGTTAGCCGTGTGTCCCCTCTGTCTTCTTATCTCACGTCCTGAATCTCGGGACGAGATTATTGTTTAGTGGGGGTGAGTTGTCACACCCCTGGCTTAGCCTTTTGCTTGACCTTGCTTGATCATCATGGCATCATGTTTAATTCTTGAAAAGTTGAAATGGGGGTTGTTCAAACCCTAGCACCAGAACGAAATCAAATAGGTTCAACTTAAAAATATTTTCAGTGAATCCAAAATGCCCTCCAGAAATGTTCATGATTTTTGATAAAGGTGAAAACCTCTGACAAAAATGATGAACATATTTATAGGCCATCCTGGATTTTTGAATTAACCCATAATGTATTTGAATTGGACATTTAAATTTTATAAATATTTTAAATGTCCAAATACTCATGAGCTGAAATGGTTACTGTTGGAAATATTCCAAACAGTGCCCACAAGCAAGATCATGAATTTTGAAAATGCTCTGGCATTTTATTTTAAAGCCAAAACATTTGCAGAAAATAGAAAAAGAAAACAGAAAAGAGAGAGGGGGAGTTAGAGCTTACCTGTTGCCCTGGCCTGGCCCAGCTCGGCCCAGCCCATTGGCTGCTGCCAGTCATCCCCCTCCTCTGGCCCAGCCCACTGGCCCAGCCCACGAGAGGCGCGTGCCCGGCGCCCGCAGCCACATGCCGGCCACCTCCTGCTTCTGCCGACACCCAGGTCGCCGTCTACGAGTGCCACGCACTCTCCGTCGTCCCCCTCTCACTTTTCTCACTCTCCCACGGCTTCCCCCCCCCCTTCTCTGCTCTCTCCCCGAACGCACCCGCCGCCAC
>NC_041382.1:275278391-275360904 GCF_002162155.2 Triticum dicoccoides | reverse complement strand
TCCCCCTCGCCTCTCCGACATGTCCAGAAGCTCCGCCGCGACGCCCTCGCCCTCCCCACCGAGTCACGCTTCGCCGGAGGCCCTGCATCGCCGCCATCGGGTCGTCTTCAACCTCGGTACCCGCCGGACGCCATTCATCGATTTGCCTCGCTCCGGTCGCCACCGAGCCCACTGATCTGCTCATCGACCTCCCTGTGAGCTCCGCCGCTTTTCCCCTCTTCTTTCCCACGCGTTTGCACCCTCTAGGCCATAGTTGCACCATGGCCAAAGCTTGTCTCCGTTCAAGCTTGTCGCCGGCGTCGCTCCGGCGACCATTTGGTCATCCTGTGCTACCCAACATGCTTGCCGCATCGCGTAGTGCCTCGCTAGAGCCTCAGTTCCCGCGATTGCACGCCGTAGCCCAAACCCCGCACATGGCCGAACTCCGGCCGCCGCCTTGGAGCTCTCCGTCGTTGGCTCCGGCCACGATAGACCCGGCCTCCACCCCCACTAGATGCGCGCCTGCAAGAGCTCTCCAACGAGCCCAAGAACGGCCTCGCCCGTGCCCTGTGGGCGTTTTCCGAGCCGTGCACCATCTCCGGCCTCGCCGGCGTCGAGTCGCCGGCGGGTTTGACCCCGCTGACAGTTGACTGGGTGGGACCAATTTGACTCCCCGGGTTACTGATTTGTGGGCCCCAGGCCACTAATTAAACTATGATTAGTTTTAGTTTATCACTAACTAACTTTAGTTAGTTAACTAACTACTGGCCAGTGGGTTCCACTGGTCAGGTTTAACCTGGACCGCGTCTGTTGACTAGATGATGTCAGCATGATGCAAGGCTGACGCAGTAATGCTTTTCTGTATTTTAAATAAATCTAAATGATTTATTTATTTTCAGAAAATCCCCTAAACTTCCAAAAATCATAGAAATTCAATCGTAACTCCAAATAAGATAAATTATATATGAAAAATTATCAGAAAAATTCAAGGAATCCATCTGTACCATTTTCATGCATGTTTGAACAATGTTTGTCCTCTGTTTTGGACAAAAAAATAAAGAGAATTTAAATAATCATATATGGAGTTGGAATTTGAATCTTGTATTGACACCAGCTTCATTTAAATCATAACTAGATGCATTAGCTCAAATCACAGCATATTGCCATGTCATGATCATGCATCATATTGTCGCATATGCATTGATTGTGTTCTTCTGTATTGCCGGTGGTTGTTCCCTCTCGATAGACGTTGTACCAACGCTGTGATTGTTGACAATGATGAAGACCCAATGATATCTTCAGAAGTTCCAGGCAAGCAAAACCCCCTGGTTCATTCCGATACAATCCCACTCTCTCGCTCCTGCACTCTTTTACTGCATTAGGACAACAACGATTCAACTGTTACATGCTGCGATAGTTGAACCCTTTTCCTCTGCATGACCTGTCATTGCCACAGTAAATAGATGGAACCCACTAGCATGAGTAGGAGTTGTTTGAGCCCTGATGTGCCTACTCATTCATGTTTGTTTGTCATGCCTGCTACTGCTTAGAGTTGAGTCAGGTCTGATTCATCGGGGATGAATCGGAGGTGTGTAAACATGTCCTACTGTTGAGAGCTAAGTGTGTGAACACGATTTGGTAAAGGTAGCGGTGAGAGGCCATGTAGGAGTACATGGTGGGTTGTCTCATTGAAGCCGTCCTCAGGAAATGAGTTCTGTGTTTGTGATCCATGAAACAGTTACTACCACGCATTGGGCCCGAAACCAATGGACCCTCTCGGCTTCTTAATCACCCTAGTACTCTGTCCAGGAGTTGCAACTAGTTTCTGGTGTTTGTAGGTTATGTGTTGGCGGCCGTGCGTAGCGCTGACTCTAGGGGTGGGCTATGATGCAGTAGATACACCGTGGCACGGTGTACCGGGCGCCCGTTTGGTGTCTTGGGAACCATATTCACATCGTTCGGGGCCGTATGTGGAAACCTCGGCCGGACTCCCTGCGGATGGAACCTGGATAGGCGATAAACCTGGACCAGAGACTTGAGTGTTGAGGTAGGCCGTGGCCGACACCCTCATTGGGCTTCCACTTGAAGGTTGCCGAGTACATGTCGTGTAAACGGCGGTAAGTGGTGAGAGCGTGTGTGAAGAAGTACACCCCTGCAGGGTTAACATCATCTATTTGAATAGCCGTGTCCACGGCAATGGACTTCTGGGTTGCCTATAACAGTTCATAGACAAGTGAAAGTGGATACTCTAAAACTCGCAAGGTAAGTGTGAGTGCTATGGATGGCCTTCTCGTAGGGAGACGAGAGCGGATTCATAGTGGTGTATTGAATGGTGAATATGTGGACTCGTGTGCACCACCTCAAAAGTGTTGTTTGCAAACGTAGTTCAGGTTAGCCACTGAGTCAAAGCTGGCTTGCTGCAGTTAAACTCCACCACCCCCTTTATTGATACCGATGCATATGTAGATAGTTCTGATGTAAGTCTTGTTGGGTACATTTGTACTCATGTTTGCTTAATTTATGTTTTGCAGAGAGACTTCAGTCTCGCTAGTGGTTCCACATGGACTCTGACGTTTAGTGAAAGTGCATTATATCGACTAGAGGGGGGGTGAATACGCGATTTTTATGAAAGTCTTCAAAACATGGAAGTTTCGAAGACAAACGATAGAAATAAACCTGTTACCATGCAGCGGAAGGTAGACTGCACTAGGTAAACCATAGTCAAGTATTCAATGAAGTGAAAGCACAATGACTAATAGCAACTAGGTAGTAAGGATCAGGTAGGAAGATATTATGAAGCCAAGCAGAACACGCAGTTACTCAGTGAAGACAAAAGATAGTGCAATCATACAATGACTTCACAAGGACCAACAGTAAGTAAAGGGAAGGGAAGGATGAAACCAGTGACTCGTTGAAGACGATGATTTGTTGGACCAGTTCCAGTTGCTATTACAACTGTACGCCTGGTTAGGGCGGCTAGGTATTTAAACCTGAGGACACACAGTCCCAGACACCTAGTCCTGAACACGCAGCTCAGGACACCCAGTCCTCACCGTATTCCCCTTGAGCTAAGGTCACACAGACCTAGCCCAATCACTCTGGTAAGTCTTCAAGGTAGACTCCCAAACCTTCACAGACTTCATTCATCGGCGATGCACAATGTCTCTTGGACACTCAGAACGCGACACCTAACCAGCTGGAGGATTCACAGTCCTCAAGTGTAATAAGTCTTTAGATCACACAGACAAGAAGACTTAAGTGATGCCTAATTCTCTTTGGCTCTGGGTGGTTAGTGCTTTATACTCGCAATGAATTCTCTCTCAAAGGCTTCGAGGTGGGTTGCTCTCGAACGACAAAAGTCATACACTAACTCTGAGCAGCCAACCGTTTATGGTTGTAGGGGGTGGGCTATTTATAGCCACTAGGCAACCCGACCTGATTTGTCCGAAATGACCCTGGGTCACTAAGGAACTGACACGTGTTCCAACGGTCAGATTTCAAACTCACACGGCAACTTTACTTGGGCTACAAGCAAAGCTGACTTGTCCGACTCTGGACAAGATTCGCTATCATAGTCTTCACTCGAAGACATAGGTTTTGGTTAAGCATCACTTCAGTCATTCTGACTGGTTCTCTTGGACCCCACTTAACAGTACGGTGGTTCCTATGACTCAAAAAAGAAGAAAAAGAACTATGAAAGATCTAAGTCTTCGAGCTCCATAGGCTTCATGCGATGTCTTCTCTTGTCATAGTCTTCAATGTGAATATCTTCATATAACACCTTTGACATCAATGTCTTCATACATTTTTAGGGGTCATCTCTGGTAGGAAAACCGAATCAATGAGGGACTTCTACCTGTGTTATCCTGCAATTCTCACAAACACATTAGTTCCTCAACTAGGTTTGTCGTCAATACTCCAAAACCGACTAGGGGTGGCACTAGATGCACTTACAATCTCCCCCTTTTTGGTGATTGATGACAAACTAGTTGAAGTTTTCAACGGGGAATATAATATGTGAAATTGTAAAGGATAAGGAATTGTCTTCATAAGTTGCAAGGGCTCCCCCTGAAGATGTGCATATAAGTAATTTGCTTTTGGAATGCAAATGCACATGGCAGGTTGTGCTTGTGGAGATCCTCTTCAACTTATGATGACAATCCACTATGCATGTGAAGGTATGTGAAGATAATGACATGCATAATGGGAAATGGACGTCTGCAAAATGATCTAAGTGCGGAATTTATCGTCGCACATGCAGAATTTATCATCGCATCACAAGGTGGCAAATAAGTAGCAGACGACCATCCAGTTTAAGTGTTACAACTCAAAGAACCAAATGTATCAAAACGAGAATTGTAAACATGAAGCAAAATATAAAGCACCCGCCCATATGGACCCGCTTGAAGACTATCAAACTCATATGCTTCTCCCCCTTTTCTCAGTAAGGACCAAAAAGGTTCAAAGACATAGAGCGTCTACTCATTCCCATGAAGAGTAGGTGAAGCAGCAGGGTCGTCGGTGGTGTTCGGCGGTGCAGAAGAGCTTGGAGCAGTGTCGAAGCGGGCTGAAGGAGGTGGCAGTGAAGTAGCATCGTCTTCATCCTCGATCACTCTGGCATTCACAGTTGCAGCAGAGGAGGAGAACTCAGAGTCTTCAAGAGATGGAGTTCGTTGCAACACTGCCCTTCGAGGAGGTGTGGAGTCAAACTTGAATCGTTCAGAGAAGCCATCCTCTTGAAGATCATCTTCAGAGCACATTAGCGTCAGCCCTTTCCAGGTGCGTCGAGAGGTTTCATGTGCAACAAAGGCATTCTTGGTGGCAATATTGCGAATGCGATTAACATCCACCAAGATGCTTTGCATTTGACGCTTCAGCTAGTCATGATGCCTATCTTGTTTCTGATGAAGAGCCACAAGAAGCTCTCGGTCATTGAGAACACGAGTGCGCTTCTTGGGTCGTTGGGCAATTGTGCTATCAGTGGCTTTAGTGAGAGAAGGATGTGGTGCACGTGTAGTGCCAGCCAAAGGATACACATGAGTGACTTCTTTAACTCCTTCAATGTTCTCAGAAAAACTTTGATGCTCTGCATTCTGAAGACTTAGAGGTTCCTTGGCAGGCTTAGGATAAATGGCTTCCACGGACATATCCACATCAGGCAGAAAGATCCGATGGTTGCGAGCAGATGGCTGATATGAGATAGCGGAGTGGAGTTTAATCAGCCGCATTATCCATGGAGCATAGAACTTCAAGCCAAAAAGATCAGAGCCTGATGCAGCAAGCTGGGAATGAAGAAGTCCTGTGCATTAAAGCATTTGCCATGAAGAATATAGAAGACCAAAGTCTTCATTGCACCTTCCAGCTTGGCATGTGGAGAATGTCCTTTGATTGACCAGAGAGTTCACCTTATGATGTGATAAATAGTCCTTGGCAGATACTCAAGGTCTTCAACGAAGAACTCCGTAGAATATGCAGCATCTTGGGGCAATGGCTTCATCATACTGAGCATCTGACTCATGTTAGGTTCAGGCTTCTGAAAGATGCTCTCAACAGCTTCACTATGAAGCTGACAGCCATGTTCGTAGAGATTGCCAGGAGTGGGCAAACCAGTGAGCTCAATGATGTCGAAGGCTTTGGCTTCGTGATGAACATTTCCTGTCATCCACTCTAGGACCCAAGTCTTCGGATCTCTGTTGTACCCACGGATGTGAAGTGTGGCATAAAATTGGAGCAGCAACTCTTCATTCCAATGCTCTTGGTCGGTAACGAACGGCAGCAATCCAACCTCTTTGAAGCAATCCAGAGCTTCTTCCAGACAGGGCAGACCAGCTATTGCTTCAATGTCAAGACGCTTATGTGGAAAGATGCGACCTTGATTGTATAGAATGCAGGAGTAATAGCTTCGCTGCGGATAGCTCCAAAACCGATTATCCTTTCCCTTGAGTAGGGGTTCCTGGAGCTATTGAAGAAGGTGTTGTCTGCTTTGAAGCCATTTACTTTGAAGGATCCAGGTGCTGATGCAGGACCTGGAAACCTGGGCAATCTGGGAATTGGCTTCTGGACCTGAGGCCTGTGCTCAACATGATAGTCGAACTGAGGACCAGTAGCGGGCGCAGGAACAGAGGCAGTGGGATCAGTGGCTTCGCTGACTTCTGGTGCTTGAGTTGGTGAACGCTCCACATTAGCTTCAGCCATGACAGCGTCATTGGATTCATTGGTGTTAGTGGTGGCAGCCTGGAGATTCTCAACCTCCACTTGACGAGCTAGAGGGTCGGTCACAGTCATGTTCTCCTCAAGAATAGCTTCTTGGTGAGACGGGGGTGTAGCAGCGCTTGGTGTTTCTTCTTCATCGGCTGATGCAGCCGGAATGTCTTCAGCAGCTTTAGCTTCAGACTCAGAGACTCGAGGCCTTGGTCCTTTGCGAAGCTTGCGTAATGCTGGCGACGCCTGTGTAGTTGGAGTTGGCTGGGCCTCAAAGTCTTCTTCCTCTTTTGCTTGTGGGCGATCAGCCCATGATGAATCCTAAGCAATTGGCGTCAGAGGACGACCAATGCTGATGAGTTCGCTGTGCGTTAGCACAGGCGATGATACCTGTTGGTACTCGAGCTGAGGAAGAACTGCATCATCTTCAACATGGTCATGATGACCAATGTCTTCAGCAGCGATGGGATCAGCTGCTGGAATGTCTTCAGCTTCATGAGCCCCTGTGAAAGCAGGCTCATGGACAGTCAGTTGGCGCTCTTGAGGTTCAGCATCAGGGTGAACCATGGAGATGGGTTCAACAATCAAGGGCTCTGTGGGAGCAGCCCATTCCTTCTTGGTCTTTCTCTTCTTCTTGGAGGGGGCAGTAGCAGAGGCTTCAGGATGTTTCCTCTTCCTTGCTTCAGCCTCAGCAGTCCTCGTCTTCTTCAGTTCTGAAGTAGTAGACCTGGCTTTTGGCTTCGAGCCAGTCATGCTAGTTGGGAAGACAATGGGAGCTGCTTCCTGCCTTGGTGCGTCGGGTTCAGCCATAGTGGGCTTCTTCTTCTTCTTTGCAGCCATCCTGGGGTCGATGCCAGGACGCCCAAGGGCCTTGCGCTTCTCAGCCTCATTGTAGGCTTGCACACACTTGTCAGCCAGGACCTTCATGCGCTCACGAGAACCTTGAGCTTCTGCATGTTTCTTGAGAAAGGCTTCTTTGAGCTCATGCAGCATAATCTTCTGCTTCAGTTTAACTATGCGCTGGACGATAGCTAGTTCTGAAGCAATGGCGCCATGGAAGGCGACACTGAGGCCAATGGGTAGTTGCAGATCTTCGAAGCTGATGTTGGGCGTGTCAAATCATTCATCAATGAAGTTGTGGATGATTGCCACGTCAAAGAGAGGCAGATTATTGAAGATTTCTGCTTCTTCTTTGCTCTTGATCAGTTGCTCAAAAGCGTCATCTGCAAGATCTTCATCACTTGACAGATCAATGGCATCATTATGCAGAACAGCAGCAGCTGTCAGTTCTTGGCCGGTGTGTGGCAGAGGCATCTTGACCTTATGGGGCTTGGAGATGCGTGACAAATCTTCAGACTGCACACTATCTTCAGGAGGTGCAGTTGCCAGTGGCTTCGCCCGTGAGATTTTTGGAGCAGAGGCAGGCTTTGAAGCTTTAGGCTGCTTCTTTGGTTTCGGCGCTTCATCTGATTCAGTGTCATCTACAGGCTCATTCACGGCTGTCCCTTGAACCAAGATATGGGTGATGAGACCTTCAAGGTTGTAGAAAGGACCGACGACATTGGGTTCTGCATCTCGTGTGCCGTCAGCCCTTGGAGCAGAAGGACCAGGGTTGAAGTCTAGTCCCAATTACTTCTTGTTCTGCTTTGCTGAGTTCTGGGCAAACTGGAAGTTGCGCTTGAACAGAATGTTGTCACGACACCATAGTAGTGACGATGAGTGTGCATTTGCAGGCTGTGGCCCACAGACCATGAAGGGATAGAAGCCTTGTTCAATGGCTTCATCTCTGGTCCTGGGTTGAATATTTTTGTAGAGGATGTCTCCCCATGGTCGCTTGATGGCATTCTTTTTAGCATATTCCTTTGTCACAAATCTGTACTTCAACCACTGTTCTGCCCAATAGCGTCGAATCCATTGGATTCGAGTCTTGCGCTGATTGTAATCCTATTCAGGATCTGTCTTGTACAGTTCTGAGAGGTCATCCGGCAGATCTCTTGATGTTTCTCCACGACGCTTTCTGCCACCCTTCCTTGCTGATTTCTCTGAAGCCATGAACTTTAAACTGAAAGGCTTCAATACGTTCAAAGGCTTCAAAGGCTTTCGCTTGCTGGACAGACATGAACTTGCTTCGGGAGAATTTATGTGATACTGTAAGAATTCTATAAATGAATGCAGACTATGAGAACCAAGGGATTCTCCCACGGACATGTACCTGTGACAGCATTAAGGTGCGAGGGAAGGGGAAGAGGTCATATGCATTCTCAGAAGATTTTGAAGATAAATCAGTTTAGAAGACATTGACCTCATCGTGCGAAGACATTCACTCATAGATAAGGAGTTGGTTCCAGATTTGTACGAATCCACGGATCAGTACAAGTGAGGAATCTAACTACTTTGTGAAGCATAAGTGAATATACTAGGCATGTTATGAGATGCAGTATGGAAGAGATCCAACTTGTGTGAATAGAAACTGCTTGTGGTAGAAAGTGATAGAGCTAAAGGATCAACGGGGCTGTAAAAAGGAAGTTTTATTTACCACACGAAGAATTGCTAGACGGAGTGAAAAGGAGGCCGAGCAGTTCGATCTTCCATGCCCTAACTTGGCGACGGAGGACACCTACGGCGACGGCGGAGAGGACGATGTCCGCGGTCGGCGTGAAGACGGTGTCGGAGAGGTTGCGGCAGCGAAGCGCTTCGTCGCCGGCGTCATCGAGGGCTAGCGGTGGCGCTAGGGTTCGTGCGGGAGTGGAAGAAGAGATAATTACTGTGGTGAGGCGTGTATTTATAGGTACAGGGGCGGCACTGCGTTATTACACAGGTGCCCCTGGCGATTCACATCTAAGGGACACGTGGCCGCCATGCAACATATCGGGGGTTGTTCCACGTCCCATGCATGCCTAGATTGTCGGGTGGTCGTTCCCACTTCTCCGGGTTTCAGGTGAATGAATGAGCATTGAAAACGGACTTAATGTTTGTCTCTGTATCTTCTGCTGACAAGGACACAGAGAAGACATTCGACAGTTTCAATAGAATGCATATGATTTGGAGAGATAGAGTTTGAGATAGAAAGCATATAGAGGTCAGGGTCCGATCACATTCACTTAGTTCAAAAGATTGAACAAGAAGACATAGCTATAAGTGAATGTTGTAGAGGACAGAACACCAGTATATATATATTCAACATAGTGAAGATAATCATGAAGACATGTGGAGATTGAAGCCAAACCAAATGTGAAGACATAGCAAATGTAACGCCATGACTTACTTCAAATAGAACATTTGGTGGTGGCGTTACCCACCATATAGGAAGTATTAGACCCAGACACGGCGCACAATTATCGTGGCGCTCCGAAGTCAAATTCTACATTAATGTATTCACACTTAGAATGTATGTCTTCATTTATTGAAGATATACTTTACTTCGTGTGTTGCACATCTAAGTCATCAATATGCATAAGTGTTAGGATGTGTGCCTGATCATAGGACATTTGAGGATTCCAGGATATTTAGCTCACACCATAACTTGCAAAATCTCTTCTCATCCAAGGGCTTGGTGAAGATATCTGCCAATTGCTCTTTAGTGTTGACGTGTATGATATCAATATCTTCCTTCACAACATGATCTCTGAGAAGGTGATGACGAATTTCAATGTGCTTTGTCTTCGAGTGTTGAACTGGGTTGTTGGCAATCTTGATGGCACTTTCGTTGTTGCAGTAGAGTGGCACTTGCTTCAGATGAATGCCATAGTCCTTGAGTGTTTGCTTCATCCATAGAAGCTGAGCGCAGCAAGATCCAGCAGCAATGTATTTAGATTCAGCAGTGGAGAGAGATACACAGTTCTGCTTCTTTGAAGACCAACATACAAGTGATCGTCCCAAAAAATGACATGTGCCTGATGTAGACTTGCGATCCACCTTGTCACCAGCATAATCAGCATCCGAGAATCCAACCAGATCAAACTCTGAGCCCTTTGGATACCATAATCCTAGAGTTGGGGTTAGAGCCAATATCGAAGAATTCGCTTCACAGCTAAGTGATGCGACTCCTTTGGTGCTGCTTGAAACCGAGCACACATGCAAACACTAAGCATAATATCTGGCCTAGATGCACATAGATAAAGCAAAGAACCAATCATGGAGCGGTATACCTTTTGATCGAACTCTTTACCATTGTCGTCAGGACCCAGATGATGCTTGGCTGGCATTGGCGTCGTGAAGCCTTTGCAGTCTTGCATACCGAACTTCTTCAGGCAATCTTTGAGATACTTCTCTTGAGATATGAAGATGCCGTTGAGTTGCTGTCGTATTTGAAGACCGAGGAAGAACTTCAGCTCTCCCATCGTGGACATCTGATATTTCTCTTGCATCATATATCCAAACTCTTCACTGTACTTCTGATTGGTGCAGCCGAAGATAATGCCATCCACATATATTTGGCACACAAACAGTTCACCATCATATGTCTTCGTGAAGAGAGTGGGGTCGAGGGAACCAGCTATGAAGCCTTTGCTCTTCAGGAAGTATTTGAGTGTGTCATACCAAGCCCGAGGGGCTTGTTTGAGGCCATACAGTGCCTTGTTGAGCTTGTATACCATGTTAGGATGTTTTGGATCTTCAAAGACAGGCGGTTGTGCAACATACACTTCTTCTTCAATCTTGCCATTGGGAAAAGCACTCTTCACATCCATTTGATATAGAAGTATGTTATGATGATTTGCATAGGCCAGCAGTATGCGTATGGCTTCGAGTCTAGCCACAGGAGCAAATGTTTCATTGAAGTCAATGCCTTCCACTTGAGTATATCCTTGAGCAACGAGACGAGCTTTGTTTCTGACAACTTGACCATGCTCATCTTGCTTGTTGCGGTATATCCATTTGGTGCCTATTATGGTTTGCTTCCGAGGATCAAGACGCTTAACCAGTTCCCATACATTATTCAGCTCAAACTGTTGAAGCTCTTCTTGCATAGCTTGAATCCATTCAGGTTCCATGAAGGCTTCTTCAACTTTCTTGGGTTCTGTTATTGAGACGAATGCGAAGTGCCCACAGAAATTTGCTAGCTAAGTTGCCCTTGAATGAGTGAGCGGACCGGGTGCATTGATGCTATCAATTATTCTCTCAATCTGCACTTCATTGGCAACACGAGGATGTACATGGCGAAGATTTTGCTCTTGCTGATCATTGTCGTTGTTAGAGGAAATGTCTTCAGGCTGAGCATTATCTTCAGGTTGATCAGGTGCGGAGATGATAAGTTCTTCTTCAGGTTGAGCTTCAGAAGGTATGATTTCTCCAGTTCCCATTAGCCTGATTGATTCACTGGATGGAACTTCATCTAGCACATTTGGCAGGTGCTCTCTTTGTGAACCGTTAGTCTCATCGAACCGCACATCCACTGTTTCAACCACTTTATAATGAAAGAGATTGAAGACTCGGTAGGAGTGCGAATCCTTTCCATATCCAAGCATAAAACCCTCATGTGCTTTTGGTGCAAATTTTGAAGTGTGATGTGGATCCTTGATCCAGCACCTGGCGCCAAATACTCTGAAGTAACTGACATTTAGCTTCTTGCCAGTAAGGAGCTCACAAGATGTCTTGTTTAGAAGCATGTGAAGATAAACACGATTGATTGTATGGCATGCAGTATCAATGGCTTCAGGCCAGAATATTCTTGGAGTCTTGTATTCATCAAGTATCGTTCGGGCCATCTCAATGAGTGTTCTATTCTTGCGTTCGACGATGCCATTCTGCTGTGGCGTGTACGGAGCTGAGAATTCATGTGTGATGCCCAAAGTATCAAGATATGTATCAAGGCCAGTGTTCTTGAATTCAGTGCCATTGTCACTTCTGATGTGCTTTATCTTGGCGCCATAGTTGTTCATTACTCGATTGGCAAAGCGTCTGAAGACATCCTGCACTTCAGTCTTGTAGAGGATTATGTGCACCCAAGTATATCTAGAATAATCATCAACAATGACAAAGCCATAGAGACAAGCAGTAGTAGTAAGAGTTGAGTAATGAGTGGGACCGAAAAGATCCATGTGGAGCAGTTCGAAGGGTCAAGTCGTTGTCATGATTGTCTTCGAGGGATGCTTGGCCCTCGTCATCTTTCCTGCTTCACAGGCACCGCATAAGTGATCTTTCTTGAACTTGACGCCCTCGATGCCTATGACATGCTTCTTCTTTGCAAGGGTGTGGAGGTTCCTCATGCCAGCATGCCCTAGCCTCCGATGCCAGAGCCAGCATTCTGAAGCTTTTGCTAGCAGACATACGGCAAGTTGTGGTCCTGCTGAGAAATCTACCACGTACAAATCATCTTTCCGATACCATTCAAACACTAGAGACTTGTCAGATTCCATTAGAACAAGGCAACGATATTTTCCAAACATCACAATCATGTTTAAATCGCAAAGCATTGAGATAGACATTAAGTTGAAGCCAAGGGATTCAACAAGCATGACTTTATCCATGTGTTGATCCTTTGAGATTGCAACTCTACCTAGACCCAATACCTTACTTTTACCAGTGTCAGCAAATGTGATGTGACTCTTGTCGGATGGACGTAAGGTTGAGTCCATAAGTAGACTTCTTTTGCCAGTCATGTGATTGGTACACCCACTATCAATAATCCATTCTGAAGACGCTGGTGTCATACCCTACAGTGCAGTTAGGGGGATAGGCTTCACGAAGAGAGTTGTGAAGCTAAAACATTTGACGAACCAGTGGATTATTAAAGCTTAGATCGCGATTAGGACTGATAGGGCACGTAGCAAGCGACTCAGGAACGAAGTACATAATAAGACCATTTGGGCATTTGATCTTGCGCCCTACAAGCTATTTAAGGTCCCCAGCAATAGCGTCAGAAGATTTTGGTTTTATGCTGGATACCTTTCCCTGCAAAAAAGAGAGTTAAGCCTTCTTAGCCACCCACATCTTCAGGGGTGGCTTCGAAGCAATGAGTCTAAGTGCAGCATCTGAGAATTTTGGCTTTGAAGCCCTAGCAAAAAGTATTGCAGGTGGAAAATAGTACTCATAAGAATAAGCAGAATAGTTCTTGGTCTTATGAACATGGCGGTTCGATGAATCGCGCTCATATTCATAGGCCTGAGTATGGTTTCCCTGCAAAACATTTGCGTTAGTGCGACTCAGGTGATTCCTCTGTCTGTATGAAGCCTTTGGATCGTACGAAGCCTGTGGTCTGGGGTTTGTCTTCTTTACCTGTGTTGTCATGATGACATTCACAGGAAGATTTTCCAAACACTTTTTCGGCACCCAGATCTTCTTCATAGGCGGCCCATTCCTGCAGTTAGTGCCAATATACCTGGCAAACACTTCACCATTCTGATTCTTAAATAGTTTATAGTTTGCATCAAAGGATTCATCAATGACAATGGGGTTAGCACAAATGAAGCCAGATAGATTGGATGGATCTGCTGAAGGTTCCTTTGCAGCAACCCATGTGGTTTTGGGTACTGCTCAGGTTTCCAATAAGAGCCATCAACATTCATTTTCCTTACGAACCCAACACCCTCTTTCCTCGGGTTTCGGTTCAGAATCTGCCTTTTGAGGACATCACATAGTGTCTGATGCCCTTTAAGACTTTTGTACATCCCTATTTCAAGCAATGTCTTCAACCTAGCATTCTCATCAGCAATAGCAGTGGCATCCTCAGCAGAGGGGTTAGTTCCCACATCAATAGTTGAAGATATTGCAACAGTAGCAGCAGTAGAACATTCAGCAACAGAAGTAGCATTATCATGCTCAATGCATTTAAGACATGGTGGTTCCAATCCTTCCTCAGCGGAACTGATCTATTCAGCGCGAAGTGACTCGTTTTCCTTTTGAAGATCTTCATGAGCCGCTCTCAATTTCTCAAGATCTTGCTTCCTTTGAAGATAATCATAGGAAAGCTTTTCATGAGTTGTTGAGAGCGGTTCATGACGAGTTTCAAGTTCCTCATACTTAATGTGAAGATTTTTTATGTCTTCAATTAAGGACTCAGATCGAGTCATTTCAGCGCCTAACAGATCATCGCTTTTGTCTAACAGTTTTTGAATATGTTCCATAGCTTTCTGTTGTTTAATGGCAAGGGAAGCAAGTTTTGCATAGTTGGGTCCAAATTCATCACTGGATTCAGATAGATTGCATTCAGTTAGCTTAGCACCTTTTGCCATAAGGCATGATGCTGAAGATGATGATTCTGGTTCGAATGTCATCGCTTTGAGAGATTCCTTAAAGTCCTCAAACCAAGGATCATGACGAGTTCGATGACCTTCATAGACCTCAGAGAGACGGTCCTAGATAAGCTTCGCATGATCGAGATGCATGATATTCCTGAACTGATTTTGAGACAGACAGGAGCAGATGACGTCCTTCACCGTGAGGTTGAGAAGAGTGTACTTGTGAATGTCATCAGCTTCCGCCATCTTGCATAGATTGGTCAGACCAATCTCAGTGACGGTCCACAGCTTGCTGTTCATCGCCATGAGGCGCTTCTTCATCATGGCCTTCCACTTGGGATACTCGTGACCATCAAAGATGGGGCATGACACAGTCTTCATTCCTGTGGTCGCCATAACTAGAACTCCAGGCGGTTAAACCAAAATCACACAGAACAAGGGAGTACCAGGCTCTAATACCAATTGAAAGTGTGTTATATCGACTAGAGGGAGGGTGAATAGGCGATTTTTATGAAAGTCTTCAAAACGTGGAAGTTTCAAAGACAAACGATAGAAATAAACCTATTACCATGCAGTGCAAGGTAGACTGCACTAGGTAAACCATAGTCAAGTATTCAATGAAGTGAAAGCATAATGACTAATAGCAGCTAGGTAGTAAGGATCGGTTAGGAAGATATTATGAAGCCAAACAGAACACACAGTTACTCAGTGAAGACAAAAGATAGTGCAATCATACAATGACTTCACAAGGACCAATAGTAAGTAAAGGGAAGGGAAGGATGAAACCAGTGACTCGTTGAAGACAATGATTTGTTGGACCAGTTCCAGTTGCTATGACAACTGTACGTCTGGTTAGGGCGGCTAGGTATTTAAACCTGAGGACACACAGTACCGGACACCCAGTCCTGAACACGCAGCTCAGGACACCCAGTCCTCACCGTATTCCCCTTGAGCTAAGGTCACACAGACCTCGCCCAATCACTCTGGTAAGTCTTCAAGGTAGACTCCCAAACCTTCACAGACTTCGTTCACCGGCGATCCACAATGTCTCTTGGACGCTCAGAACGTGACGCCTAACCGGCTGGAGGATTCACAGTCCTCAAATGTAATAAGTCTTCAGATCGCACAGACAAGAAGACTTAAGTGATGCCTAATTCTCTTTGGCTCTGGGTGGTTAGGGCTTTATCCTCGCAAGGATTTCTCTCTCAAAGGCTTCGAGGTGGGTTGCTCTCAAACGACAAAAGACGTACACTAACTCTGAGCAGCCAACCGTTTATGGTTGTAGGGGGTGGGCTATTTATAGCCACTAGGCAACCCGACCTGATTTGTCCGAAATGACCCTGGGTCACTAAGGAACTGACACGTGTTCCAATGGTCAGATTTCAAACTCACACGACAACTTTACTTGGGCTACAAGAAAAGCTGACTTGTCCGACTCTGGACAAGATTCGCTCTCATAGTCTTCACTCGAAGACATAGGTTTTGGTTAATCATCACTTCAGTCATTCTGACTGGTTCTCTTGGACCCCACTTAACAGTACGGTGGTTCCTATGACTCAACAAAGAAGAAAAAGAACTACGAAAGATCTAAGTCTTCGAGCTCCATAGGCTTCATGCGATGTCTTCTTTTGTCATAGTCTTCAATGTGAATATCTTCATATACCACCTTTGACATCAATGTCTTCATACATTTTTAGGGGTCATCTCTGGTAGGAAAACCGAATCAATGAGGGACTTCTACCTGTGTTATCCTGCAATTCTCACAAACACATTAGTTCCTCAACTAGGTTTGTCATCAATACTCCAAAACCAACTAGGGGTGGCACTAGATGCACTTACATTTAGCTTGATACCTCAGCTACGATCTTGTGCCCTCGGCAGGATCTGGTAGATAGTTAGGCTTCTTAGCCTTTTTCATTTGTAGATGTCTGTACTCAGACATGTTAAGCTTCCGCAGGTGCTTTGATTTGTATGCTATGATTGTTGGGTCATGAGACCCATGTTTGTAATATCTTGCTCCTCGGAGCCTAATGAATAAATACTTGAGTCATAGAGTTATGTTGTGATGCCATGTTGTATTTGCACATATCGAGCATATTGTGTGTATGATTGAAATGCCTAGTACGTGTGGGATCCGACAATCTAGTAGTTTATCCCTGACAGTCTCTCTTATGGGGGAATGTAGTCTAGTGCTTCCATGATCCATAGTAGTCCGTTATAGCCCGGTTCACCGGAGTCCTGTTAGCCCAACACTACTGCTCAGGACACTTGACTGGCCGGCATGTGTTTCACTTCGTTCCTATGTCTGTCCCTTTGGGGAAATGTCACGCGGTGACATCCAGAGTCCTGCCTAGCCTGCTACAGCCCGGGTTCCTGGAGTCCTGTTAGCCCAGTGCTACAGCCCGGATTCACACGCTGCTGACCGACATGCTCGATGTGATTCATGTATGCCTGTCCCCATAGGTTAGTGCCGCTTTGGGTTCACGACTGGCCATGTCGGCCCAGGTTCTCTGTCATATGGATGCTAGCAACACTATCATATACGTGAGCCAAAAAGGCGCAAACGGTCCCGGGCCATGGTAAGGCGACACCCGTGGAAATACCGTGCGTGAGGCAGCAAAGTGATATCAGGTGTTACCGGCTAGATCAATGTGACTTGGAATCGGGGTCCTGACACTAAGGGCCTGGTGAGGTGGCGCCGTGCGGGGCTGCCGCGGCCAAGGCTCGACCACTCAGGTTTATCAATGCTGCCGGGACGGACCCGTGCGCACGCGCCATGCCAGAGCGAGCGGCCCTTCAAATAGGCGTCGATCGAGCAGGTGATTAGGTTAGGTATGTTAAGCACATAGGAGGAAATCCAATTTCAAGGAAGCGCAGGTAAAAGCAACCGCCGCTGGGTCGGGCCCGAGCGGTGTGGGGATGATGCAGCCCGAGGGGCACCCCCAACAGGGTAAGTAAAGAGCATAACCAAAATGGATACATGCCGCGGGGACGGACCCACGCGGCCTGGGAATGGTGCAGCCATGTGGGCACTCCCAGTTGAAAGTAGAACTCTGAAAGATGTCACCTGGTGCTGTTAAAGATGAAGTGATGTTGAGGAAGTGAGCGATGCGCGGTGAAGACGTCGGCCCTCATGAGCCCCCAGGCCGACGGGCCTCGGGAGGCTCTGGTGGCACGTGCAGGTCTTCGGGGACTGTCGTGGTTTTGTCACGGCAGATGTGCTGGAGAAAGGACTTAGTCGTGGAGCCATCGCGACGGGTTAGCTTGAAGGGGTTAAAGTGGACACAGGGACGCAAGAGAGTTTATACTAGTTCGGCCCCTTCAATGAAGGTAAAAGCCTACGTCTAGTTGTGATGGAAGTGATGGGGTTTCGATGACTAGGGAGCAAACAAGCTTTGCTTATGTCTCGAGTTGTTGTCTGTTGTCCTTGAACCACCACTGGGTCGTCCCCTTATATACTCAGGTGATGCCCGTCGGTTCACATAGTCCCAATACCGGCTCATAGATGTGTCCGGTTTGGTCTCTACTTATTCCTAACTTACAATATAAGTTAACTACCAACGCAGGTTTACGGCTACAGGCCTTGAACCGACCATGTGCCTTGAGCCTCATCTGCCTTCTCGGGCTTTAACATACTTAACTAATGTCGAAGTTAACCCGACCCAGATAGGCCGGTTTACGCCCAGTAGTAATATCCCCAACATTAGGCCCCAGATTGATTTGAACATGTTCATGTCAATCTTTTAGCAAAAATCTTCATCTTCAATATCTTCTTGTAGTTTGTTGAACCGCGTGATGTCATCTTCTCTGGTCATTGTAAACCGGCGTGACGTCACCTGTTATAAAGGACTTTAATAGGTCTGCGACAATTAAGGCGACATCTTCGTTTCCAAACCCTCGGTCCCTTGATTTTCGCGCCTGACTCCTGTCCCTTGCCTTATAAATAGGACCGAAGGGTCATTTCTTTTTCCCCTTCGTGCCCTTCTGCTTCGTCTTCCTCACGTCGCCCAGCTTCGAAGCTCCGCCGCCATCGTCAACCTCTGCATCAACCTTGGCCACTGCATCAACCTGGGCGCACCAGAGTACCACGGCAACCTTCCACGTCTTTCTCATCTCCAGTAAGTCTTATGTTCTTTTCAACATAGATATGTTCTATGGTTTCATGTTCTTCTAGTGTTCATCGCCTGTTCCGTGTTTATACGATAGCTCCTAGATGCATCTGTGAATCCTTGCTCTGTGTAGCAGTAGGCTTTAGCATGCGCCTTTAGTTTCATGCCTCAAGACCATAGATCTATATGTATCTCTGCCCATTGATTCAGTACTGTTCTTTTTTTAACCTTGAATATTTTCCTTCCTTTCTGAACTTGCTTTGGATCCGTTGCTGTAGAGAAGTCTTTTGAAATCTGTTTCTGTAAACTTACTTATCTGCTTCAATGTTTAGACCAGGCGGTTTAACTTTGTAGAAAAAATTGCCAAACCGGTATATACCATTAGTCCCCTTGTTGAACCGCCAGTTGTTGTTGCTTCATAAAACTCCGGTTTAGATAGATCTATCTCCGGTTTAACATTGCTCATACCAATGTACCTTAATCAATGTATTTTTGAACCGGGATCATCTACCTTGTAGATTTCATCATGGCCAAGCAAGTATATGAGTGCAACTGGGTTCCTTCTCGCGTCACAGAGGCTCAACTGAACGATTTAGTCCTGATCGGCGCCTTAGGCAGCAAAGATACCATCCATTGGAGGGCTCCTGGCAAAGAATGCCCCCCCACACCTCAAGAAGGAGAGGTTGTCATTTTCGTAGATCACTTAGCCCGGGGCTTTAAGCCGCCCGGTTCTAAGTTTTACCGGGACGTGTTAGCCGATTTTCAACTCCATCCACAAGATACTGGCCCCAACTCTGTTACAAATATGTGTCACTTCCAAGTGCTTTGTGAGGCGTTCTTTCAAGAGGAGCCCACAGTGGAATTGTTCAGAGACTGTTTCCATCTAAACCGCCGTACTGAGTTTACTGACGGCTCCAATACGGAGTTGGGTGGCGTGGCGATTTAGAAAAGGAAAGAGGTCACATACCCTCACGCCAAACTGCACAGCCACCCCAAAGAGTGGAATCAAACATGGTTCTATTGCAAAGACACCTCCCCTGCTGGTGAAAATCCCTTGCCTGGCTTTCGTCCGGAGCGGCTCAGCAATACACACCCCTTTCCGCAAAGGTTGACTGCCCAGGAGAGAAGGAAATATGCTCCTCAGCTGTCGAAGCTCAGAGCCTTTATGGCCAACGGTTTAACAGGTGTTGATCTCGCCGGTTGTTGGATATCATGGAGCATGCTGCCCCTTAGTCAGCGCTCCAGTTTAATGTGCGAGTATACTGGTAGTGTTGATGACCCACTGCGACATTCCAACATCCAGCTCACCGATGAAGAAATCACAGAGGCTGTCAATAAGATGCTGAATGAACCAGAACACATTGGTGCTAAAACCGGCCTGCTTCCCTTCTGTACCACCAACAAACCGCCAGCTGTAAGAGTTTGATTTTTCTTTTTGCTAAATCTGCTATTGATATATCTGGTCATTGTTTAATATCAGTGTCTGTGTAACTAGGGCAATGATCCATTTTGGAGCAAGAAACTGCTGCAGGAGAAACCAGAAAAACCAGACAAACCAGAAAGAGCAACCCGGCAAAAGACTAAAGCTGTGAAGAAGACTGCCCACAGGAAAAGAACCACTGCATCTTCTAACCCGGCCCCTGATGATGATGTGGATAATCCGCACCTTGAGGTAGGGCTTGACTCACTTGGCTTATTCTTCATGCGTCTTATTGATGATGATATTTGTCAGGATGATGCCGAAGCCAGCCATGCTGATGCCGCAAAGGTAATTATTCTCTCTTCCGATTCAGAGCCTTTGCCTTCACTAAAAATCCATCAGGCAAACCGGAAAGTTAAATTTTCTCATCCTCTTGCTTATTTGGATCCCAAATTTCTTATGAAGACCCAACAGCACGAAGCTCGTCGCACAACCCGGCACAGCGGCCAGGTAGTTACCTCCGCCGGTTTACCGAACAGTCCGGTTCGGAAACGCCGTTCAGAGGTCTCTAATTTGCTTGTCAGTGCTTGTCCTAAAGCGGGCTGCTTTCGTCAACCTCTTAATCCATCTGACTCCGATTACCGGGTTACTTCCCACTCATCCTCTGGCGAGTCATCGGTACTCAGCTGCCACCGCTCAAAACGGTGCTTGGGTAAGCTATACTTATCATAATATTTGCAGCACATCGCCTTGGAGCATATGTTGTACTTGATTTTGTTATTCCTTTCAGGGCCAAACCTAGGCCAAGCAAGAAGGCTCGCCTGGACAAAGCGGCCGAAGAAGATGCCGTCCTTGAACTGGGCAAGACACCAGATCTTGAAGCGACTATTCCTGTGGATACACCCAATGATCCACCGCAGCAAGACGACGATCTTACTGCTGAAGAGAGACTTATTGATACCTCAAGTCCTGTCAATCAGCCCACAAGCTCCATCCGGATTGAGAAATCCACCGGTCCAACAAAGCCTACTGACAAGCCAACAGCCCCAGTGCAAACCGGCGATACCAAGGATGATGAGGTTGTCATTACTGGCATTGGTCATACAGAGCCAAACAATCCTGTCGCTTTGTCCAAACATTCTGCTAAGGAAGAATTTGCTGCCTTTGGCAAAGGCAAGCGGAATGCTGATCTGGTGACTTACGCTGCTCTGAATGCCCAAGATATCCATTCCGGCTACCTGAACCGGCTGTATACCAGTCGTGACTATGAAGCCGGTCTGGTTAATATGATGAAAGATAAATATGAGGTAACTTCCATATGCTCTTTCCTGCTTGTATATTTCAATTCTTGTTGAGACTCCTAGCCCCCGAGGGTCGGTATGTAATCTTCTTTCAAACCGGTACTTAGTAATATAAGTATTAATGCTTTGAAATTCGCTGTTGTAGTCCCCAAGGGCCGGTTCAACTTAGCATAGTTAAACCGGGACTTTAAGTAATTGAGATCGCCGCATCAGAATATATATACGAGCATATAGCCATTAGCCCCCAAGTGCCAAGTTGAATACTTGTATTGATCTTGGCACTTTGTAAGCAATTGAAAGATGAAGATCAAATATGCATTAGCCCCCAAGTGTCAAGTGCATAACTTGTTATGTGGTTGGTACTTCAATCCTTGTACCATTTTGCTGAATCATATAACTGTCTGCATGCAGGCTGAGCTGAAGACGAAAGAAAGCCAAGTCGCCAATCTCCAAGAAAATGTGAAATCCCAACAAGCTGAAACCTCTAAAGCAAAAGAGGAATTAACCAGCGCTTTAAGCGCCATGGAACAGCTTAAGAAGGGCTTCAAGAAAGAGCGGGCGGATTGGGCCACTGAAAAATCCGCTTTAACCAAACGAGCAGAAGATGCCGAGGCTGCACTTAAACCGGTGGTGGACGAACTGGCCAGCATAAAGCGGCATGTGCATGCCATGACCACTGCTATCTTTGGTAAGCTCGTTTGATTTCTAGATTGCCTCAACCGTCTTATAGAGCTACCGGTTTGTTAACCCTTTGTGATACTGCAGGGACACGCATTGGTCATCTGGGGTCAGATGTGCGGAAGAAATTGAAAGCCGCCTATACATTGATCGAACAACTGTATACTGGTGCGCAGCAGATCATCTGTACTGCATCCCACAACAAGCCGGCGCCCACTTTGATTTAGGACACTCTACAGAAAATGTCGGTGCTCCCTGCCCGGGTTGACGAGCTGAAGAAATATGCTACTTGAACCGGCGCGATCAATGCCTTAATCCGGGCAAAAGCTTGGGTGCCGGATTTTGATCCTATTGAAGCGGCTCAGGGCTATCCCAGCCTGAAGGAAGACGGGTCAGAGTTTGGTGAAGCGGATCTGCGAGCAATAAACCGGGAGGTGCGTCCGCTAGCTTGTCAATTGGCTGAAGAAGCAGACTTGTCTCACTATCAAGCCCATTATGACAATCAAAACAAGCGAGTAGCTGCACCAATTCATGAAGCGGAAAATCTTATCCCTCCAATCCGTAAGCATACTTATGCTCTCGATATTGAACCGTCGTTGCTGATCCATGATGAAGCTGTCTTTCGAGCATTAATGGGAATCGACTGGACAACTGTTGATTTCCAGCTGCTGGGTAGAGAAACTGGAGCTGAAGCGGCGCAGGATGACCCACAACCATTAGGCCAGGCTGGTGACCAAGCGTGAACCGGAAGCCTGGTTTAAACTGCTTCTCCTTTGAAAAACAATGATCTTATTTTGGGCACCATGTTGCCTTGTAATAGGCTAGCTGATACTCTTGATCTTAATATGCCTTCGTGCATAACTACTGCAATTTGTGCTTCCTTTGGGTGATGAACTGTCCAAAGTACTTTCTGCAACATAAAAAATCTTATAGTGCCACCGCGGTTGTACCGTCAGGCGGAGTATGATGTCTGCATATGTAAAATCAAAATATCTGAAATTTAAGCATATGATCAAATCTTTGAGATACATAATACCTGCCATCATTGGACATGAAGTTGGCTTAGCCAATCTTAAAGCGGAGGTTTATAAACCCACACTGTTTGGAGGAGATAGCAGCTCCTGTATATATATATAATGCCGGTTTACCATGTAAACCGTGCCGGGTTGTAAAACACCGTGTTACTTTGTAATAGGATGTTAACAAAAAATCAAACCGATCAAATAGTCGCCGGATTAAAATGAACCGTGTTCCGTCAACTGACAGCGTGAACAGGTTGAAAACTTTGTCGGTTTAAAAAACGCAATAAAAAGAAAAAAAATATCTTTCAAAGAAAAGTGTGAAGCAAAGGCAATGACAAAACCGTTTGCAAAAAAGGCTTATTTGAGCTGATCAGATGGCGTTACCATGGCCGAACACGACCAAGCTCCCGATAGGTGTAACTATGGTTCTAGTCAGCCAGGTCCCCAAATGAAACCGTGGCATTTATGTCGATCAAGTGGCATGGCAATGGTTCGGGTTCGACCAAGCCCCCAAGTGATTCTGTGCCCTTAGGCCGATCAAGAGGCATGACTGGTTCAGACGTGACCAAGTCCCCAAGTGATCTGGTGGCTCTCACCTATCAAGAGGTATTGCATTGGTTCGGACACGACCAAGCCCCCAAGTGATATAACATGACGCTTTAAAAAAAAGCTAACTCAAGGGGTAAACCGGAGGCCGCTTTAGAACAACTCCGTGTAACCACACATGATGTAAAAGAACAAATAACCCGCTTTAGCTGAGGTTCCGGTTTATTATACTTAATCATAACATATAAATCATCATAATATGTACATAAGTAGAGCCAATGGCTCAGGTATAGTAAGGCCGAAGATGAGCTATGTTCCATGGCCTGTTGGTCTCCTCCTCTGATGTAAGTGAGTCCTTATGCTCTCGAATATCGATCAGATAGTATGACCCGTTGTGCAGATTCTTGCTGACCATGAAAGGCCCCTCCCAAGGTGGTGATAGCTTATGCATATCAGTATAATCTTGGATGAGCCGAAGCACCAAATCTCCTTCCTGAAAGGTTCTGGTTCTGACTCGGCGACTGTGATAACGACGAAGATCCTGTTGGTAAATCGCCGAGCGTGCAACTGCTATGTCACGTTCTTCATCCAATAGGTCCAAAGCGTCTTACCGTTCTCTCTCATTGTCCGCTTCAACATAAGCCGCCACACGGGGTGAATCATGACGGATATCACTGGGGAGAACCGCCTCCGCTCCGTAAACCATGAAGAACGGTGTGTATCCTGTTGATCTGTTGGGTGTAGTATTGATGCTCCATAACACAGATGGTAACTCTTCTACCCAACAACCCGGTGTTCTCTGCAAAGGAACCATAAGCCGGGGCTTGATGCCTCTCAAGATCTCTTGATTAGCCCTTTCTGGTTGACCATTGGACTGTGGATGTGCCACCGATGAAACGTCGAGCCGGATGTGCTCCCGTTCGCAGAACTCCTTCATGGCACCTTTGGACAAATTGGTACCATTATCTGTGATGATACTGTGTGGAAAGCCAAACTGGAAAATCACTTTTTTGATGAACTAAACCGTCGTGGCCGCATCACACTTGCTAACAGGTTCTGCCTCCACCCACTTTGTAAACTTGTCAACCGCCACCAGGAGGTGGGTATTCTTATCTTTGGACATTTTGAAAGGCCCAGCCATATCCAGCCCCAAGTCGCCAACGGCCAAGTAATTGGAATCCTTCTCAATTCTTGAGCCGGTACATGAGCACGTCTTGAAAACTTTTGGCAACCATCACATCGTCTAACCAGATCCTCCGCATCAGCATGAGCAGTTAACCAATAGAAGCCATGGTGAAACGCTTTAGCCACCAGAGATTTTGAACCGGCGTGGTGACCACAATCTCCTTCGTGGATCTCATGCAAAATTTCACGGCCTTCTTCAGGAGACACACAATGTTGAAACGCCCCTGACACACTGCAATGATGCAACTCGCCGTTGTTAATAGTCATGGACTTGGATCGCCGGATTATCTGTCGGGCCAGAGTCTCATCCTCTAGTAACTCGCCCCGGTTCTTGTACGCCATGTAAGGAAGCGTCCAATCCGGAATAACATGAAGAGCTGCCACCAATTGAGCCTCCGGATCAGGAATAGCCAAATCCGCTTCACCAGGGATCTTGACCGACGGGTTGTGCAGCACATCCAAAAAAACATTGGGCGGGACCGGTTTGCGCTGAGAGCCCAGCCGGCTTAAAGCGTCCGCCGCTTCATTTTTCCGCCGGTCCACATGGTCCACCTGATATCCTTTAAAATGACCTGCAACAATATCCACCTCATGACGATATGCTGCCATGAATGGGTCCTTGGAGTCCCAAGTCCCAGACACTTGCTGAGCCACGAGGTCCGAGCCACCGAAGCACTTAACTCGACTTAGATTCATCTCCTTAGCCATCCAGAGACCATGGAGCAAGGCTTCATACTCAGCTGCATTGTTAGTACAACGGAACATTAAGCGGAGAACGTAACAAAACTTATCACCTCGTGGGGAAGTTGATACGACTCCAGCCCCCGAGCCTTCCAATTGCCTGGATCCGTCAAAATGTATGGTTCAATATGTGTGATCCGGCTTTTCTTGAGGTGCTTGAATTTCCATCCAATCATTGCTGAAATCAACAAGTTCTTGAGACTTACCGCTGTCCGAGGCACATACTTCAATCCGTGAGGCCCAAGCTCGATAGCCCACTTGGCAATCCAGCCAGTTGCTTCCCGGTTCTGGATGATATCCCCCAAAGGAGCAGAACTGACCATCGTAATTGGGTGCCCTTGGAAGTATTGTTTAAGCTTCCGCCTTGCCATAAAAACTCCATACACCAGCTTCTGCCAATGCGGATACCTTTGTTTGGACTCAATGAGTACCTCGCCGATATAATAGACCGGACGTTGAACCGGATGCTCCTTACCTGCCTCCTTTCGCTCCACCACAATAGCCATGCTGACCGCCCGAGCATTAGCAGCAACATATAGTAGTAACGACTCCTTGTCAATGGGAGCGGCGAGCACAGGCGGATTGGCCAATTGCCGCTTTAAGTCCTCAAATGCTTCATCAGTAGCGGAACTCCAGACAAACTGATTCGTCTTCTTCAACATCTGATACAAAGGGATTGCCTTCTCACCAAGACGACTAATAAACCGGCTTAACGCGGCAATCCGGCCTGCCAGGCGTTGAACATCATTGATAGACTTCGGTTTAGCCAGGGAGGTGATGGCTGTGATCTTCTCCGGATTAGCCTCAATTCCCCTATTGGACACCAGAAAACCTAACAACTTGCCCGCCGGTACACCAAAGACACACTTGTCCGGATTAAGCATCATCTTGTATGTCCTCAGGTTATCAAAGGTTTCCTTCAAATCATCAATCAGACTCTCCTTTTCCCTGGATTTAACCACGATACCATCCACGTAAGCATGTACATTATGGCCAATCTGCTTGTGAAGACAATTTTGCACACACCGTTGATAAGTTGCCTGGGCACTCTTGAGCCCAAAGGGCATAGACACATAGCAGAAGGCCCCAAAGGGAGTTATGAACACAGTCTTCTCCTGGTCCTTAACTGCCATTTTGAGCTGATGATAGCCAGAATATGCATTCAAAAAACTTAAACGCTCACAACCCGCCGTAGCATCAATAATTTGATCAATACGGGGGAGGGCAAAAGGATCTGCTGGACAAGCCTTATTAAGATCTGTGTAATCCACACACATGCGCTAGGTGCCGTTTTTCTTAAGGACCAGCACCGGATTGGCAAGCCACTCAGGGTGAAAAACTTGAACAATAAAACCAGCTGCTAAGAGCCTGGCTACCTCTTCTCCAATCGCCTTGCGTCTTTCTTTGTTAAACCGGCGGAGGAACTGTTTCACCGGTTTGTATTTAGGATCCACATTAAGGGTGTGCTCAGCGAGTTGCCTCGGTACACCTGGCATGTCAGAGGGCTTCCATGCAAAAATGTCCCGATTCTCACGGATGAACTCGATGAGTGCGCTTTCCTATTTCGGATCCAAGTTGGCACTGATGCTGAACAGCTTGGATGAATCGCCAGGTACGAAGTCAACAAGCTTAGTTTCTGCTGCCGATTTGAACCTCAGGGCCGGATCATGCTCCGTAGTTGGCTTCCTTAATGGAGTCATGTCCGCCGGATCAACATTGTCCTTAGAATACTTCAGCTCCTCGGTGGCACAAACCGACTCTGCATAGGCCGCATCTCCTTCCTCGCACTCCAGAGCGATTTTGCGGCTTCCGTTAACCGTTATTGTCCCCTTGTGACCCGGCATCTTGAGCTGCAAATACACATAACAGGGCCGTGCCATAAACTTGGCGTAGGCTGGTCGCCCAAACAGGGCGTGATATGGACTTTGGATTTTCACCACTTCAAACATCAATGTCTCCGACCTGGAGTCATGATCATCCCCAAAGGCCACTTCCAGAGCTATCTTACCAACAGGATATGCTGATTTGCCAGGTACTACACCGTGGAACACCGTATTAGATGGTTTGAGATTTTTATCTGTTAGTCCCATGTGACGGAAGGTCTCATAGTACAAGATATTAATGCTGCTCCCTCCATCCATGAGCACTTTGGTGAACTTGTAACCTCCCACCTGAGGCGCCACCACCAGAGCCAACTGACCCGGATTATCAACCTGGGGAGGGTGATCCTCTCTGCTCCATATGATTGGCTGTTCAGACTAGCGTAGATAACGGGGCATGGCCGGTTCAACAGAGTTGACTGCCCGCCTCTGAACCTTCCGGTCTCGCTTGTCCAAGCTAGTGGTGAAGACATGGTATTGCCCACTACTCAACTGCTTTGGGTTGCTCTGGTAACCTGACTGTTGCCGCTGTTGGTTGTAACCACCCTGGTTGTTCTGGCTATTTTGATTATTGTGTCCGCCCGGATTACCATTAAATCCTGAACCGGAATTTCCTCCATCGTAACCCGGCCCGGACACTGAGCTACCGCTGGAGCCGTGATCATACCGGAAAGCATTAGAATTCTTGAACTCCTGCATAATGAAGCAATCCTTCCAAAGGTGGGTTGCTGGCACCTCCTTCATCCCATGTCTTGGACAGGGCTGGCTCAGTAGATAGTTTAGGCGGTCCGGGTTAGGGTTGGGTGCCCCACTGCGATTTTTCGGTTTACCCTTGCGTCGCTGGCCATTGTCCTGCGTGTTGGTATTAGCCACAAAGTCCATGTTACCATCCGCTTTACGCTTGCCTCCACCACCATTGCCTGCCCAGTGATGCTGCTGACCTTTGGAGTTGCTGTTCCTCTTTCCCTTCCCTGCCTTGTCATCATCAGATTCGGGATCCTTGGTACTATCAGAATCAGCATACTTTACCAAAGTAGCCATGAGGGTCCCCATGTCAGTGCAATGACGCTTCATCCGTCCCAACTTCAGCTTTAGGGGCCCAAACCGGCAGTTGCCTTCTAGGGTTCATACGGCGGTGTCAGCATTGATGCGGTCTGACGAATGCAACACTTGTGAAACCCGGCGCACCCAATGAGTCGTCGATTCTCCTTCCTCCTAGACGCAGGTAGCTAAGTCCACTATCAACATAGGCTGTTTACATGTATCTTTGAAATTGCTGATAAACCGGGCTCGTAATTGGGCCCATGAACTGATAGAATTAGCCGGCAAGCGTTTTAACCAAGTACAGGCCGTTCCTTCAAGCATCATGGTGAAGTATTTCGCACACGCCGCATCATCCACATCAAGCATCTCCATGGCCATCTCATAGCTCTCCACCCATGTCTCTGGAGGTTCATCCGCCATGTAATTTGGTACTTTGCGCGGGCCTTTGAAATCCTTGGGCAGGCGCACATTGCGTAATGCGGGGACAAGGCAAGGCACCCCCAAAGAACTAGAAGTAACACCAGGTTCGATCGAGATAGTTGGACGAACCGGCGTGAGCTGCCGAGCCTGATGTTGTGCGGCTAACTCGGCCTCCCTGCGCGCTCGGGCCCGGTCCACCACTTCCTTAGCGTTATCAGCACCACCCGCCGGGTTGTTGTCACGGGGTGCTCCACGTCGTTCATTACTCGATACTGCCAGTTCATCCATATGTCTGCTATAGCTCCGGCTTGGACGGGGGGTCGAGTGGATCCGGTCGCGGTTGTATGAGTATGCTTCCTGTTGGACCAAAGCTGTCCTCAGAAGCTCCTTGACCGTCGCGTCTCTACTGCCTGCGGCGAGTCACCTTCAATTGGAATGGCCTCCAGCCGTGTAGCAACGGCAACAAGATTGTCCATTGGGTTGGAGTAGTGACCCGGAGGTGTTAAAACAGCCTGAGGTATAATGGTGTTTTGACGAGGCGGGTCCATCCGACGAGGCTGAACCGGTGCACCGGTCCCAGGAGCTTCCACTCGGTTTCCCTCCAGCGGATTACTGGTTCCTGCTCCTGGGGTGTTGAAAAGGCCTCTGGCCTAGAAAACCGGAGGCAAACGGGATCGGTACTTCCTCCTCATGACTTCATGCGACGCGCTCTGGTGCAACATGAGCCTGTAGGCTTGTGCGTCTAGAGCGGCCCGCTCTGTGGCCATCCTGGTGTCCTCAGCTGCCAGATCCGCCTTGGCCTGGGTGATCTGTTCCTTTATCTTTGCAATCTCCACGTTGTGGATGTCCTGATCCGCCGATTAGCCTCCGCCATAAGCACAGCTAACGCATCAAATAGCTCTGATAGAACTTGAGCTGGCAGGCGCACATGGCCTCCTACCCCGGCAGCCGTCGCCGCTGCTGAACCGGAGGTTGTTGCCGCAGCGATCGAAGAATGAAGCGCTGCTTGTGTGCCGGCCATGAATATTCCAACTCGGTTGGGCAAATCAGAGGGGTCCGGAATACTGTCGCCATCAGAACAGCCCCCAATCCGGCCATCTTGTAGCTGATAAAGATATTCGATTCCTCCTGTCGATGACTCATCATCGGAACAAACGACGGTCTCGCCGCGAGATTCCGATCCATCATCATAACTTCCTCCATGGATGACTCCCACGAAGGCACGCTTCATGGTCAGTTTAACCCGGGCGGGTCGCGCACGCTGAGCCGTCTCGACGAGGTCGGTGCAGATGTCCGGCTCAGGGCCCATTTTACCGATCTTGCCAATGAAAACGTGAATGCCACCAAAGGGGACCCGGTACCCGTACTCAACTGAGCCAGCCTCGGGGCCCCAGCCTGCGTCGTCGATGTAGAGCTTGCCGCGACGACTCTTAGTCATCCGGCCTACAGCGTAGCCCTCGAGTCCTTCAAAGTGGCCCTCCAAGAACCTGAAACCATCGTGCGATAGCCCCACGGTGGGCGCCAACTGTCGTGGTTTTGTCACGGCATATGTCCTAGAGAAAGCACTTAGTCATGGAGCTATCGCGACGGGTTAGCTTGAAGGGGTTAAAGCGGACACAAGGACGCAAGAGAGTTTATACTAGTTCGGCCCCTTCAATGAAGGTAAAAGCCTACGTCTAGTTGTGATGGAATTGATGGAGTTTCGATGACTAGGAAGCAAACAAGCTTCGCCTATGTCTCGAGTTGTTGTCTGTTGTCCTTGAACCGCCGCCGGGTCATCCCCTTATATACTCGGGTGACGCCCGTGGGTTCACAGAGTCTCAATACCGGCTCATAGATGAGTCCGGTTTGGTCTCTACTTATTCCTAACTTACAATACAAGTTAACTACCAACATAGGTTTACGGCTACAGGCCTTGAACCGACCATGGGCCTTGAGCCTCATCTGCCTTCTCGGGCTTTAACATACTTAACTACTGTCGAAGTTAACCCGGCCTAGATAGGCCGGTTTACGCCCAGTAGTAATACCCCCAACAGGGACCATCACCACCTCCGCTAGAACCGCGCGATGCTTGACCTCCTGAGCCTCCAGAATGCTCCTCAACAAGCGCTGATGTGCGTCAACAGCACTCGGTAGGCTGAAGGGCATGCGAACATAGTTGTTGGGTGGTCCCACGCAGCGCCCTATGGCCGAAGGCCATAAGCGCTCCTAGGACGCTGCTCGGTTGAACCCTGGTACATCGACGCAGATGCGCAGTCCTCCATCCTTGCCTGGATGTGGGGCCACGGCAGGTAAGCGGCGGCTGCCGCGCATGACTCTAGACTCTTGTAGCTCTTGGGTGTTCCTTGCGATGAACTCGTGAGGGTTTTGTCTCCTTTGACTTGTACCTTTCTGAGGGAAGCGTTCCTGAAAGCACCCTTCCAAGTGGTGCCCGAGCACCTCCCCCGCGACCTTGGCAAGGTTGGTGGCTCTCCAAGAGAGAGCCCTCGAGCACTTCCCGAGGAGGGCGCCGGGCGCGCCTTCCTATGCGCGAGAGGGCGGCGCTCCCTGATCGGGCATGAATCCTGACGCAATACCTCCGGAGGTGCCTGCTTCCTTGTGGCTCTGGCCAGGTGAGGTCTTCTTCTTCTTGAGGTTCGCCTCGGGAGGCCTCCCGCTCCTGCGATCTGGGTCTTCGATTGCTGCGGCTTGGAACGCACGCTGGAGTGAGCACACTGCGTCCCTTTCTTCACAGGGTACGGTGATGACTCCAGCACTTCCTGGCATCTTGAGGACATTTTAACCATGGTGAGTCACTGCCATAAACTTGGCTAGGGCTGGGTACCCGAGGATGGCATTGTACCGCAGGCGGATGTCAGCGACGTCGAAGTTGATGAGCTCGGTGTGGTAGTTGTTGTGTTGCCCGAAGGTGACCGGAAGGCGAACCTGCCCAATTGGAATAGTGGAACCATCGGTGACTCCTAAGAAAGGCTTGGTCGGCTGAAGCTGGTCGTATGGCACTTGGAGATTGTCGAACGTCTCGACGGACAGGACGTTGAGTCCTGCCCCGCCATCGATAAGGGTCCTGGTGATCTCCACGTTGCTGATGATTGGGGAGCAAAGCATCGGGAGGACTCCGGCCGTTGCCGCACACTTGAGCTGGTCTGCGGAACTGAATGTGATCGCGCACGAAGACCGCCTGAGAGGGCGCGTGGCCTCAAGCTTGGGAAGGACTGCATTCACCTCGTGAGCAAACTGCTTGAAGATGCGCTGTGAGGCTGGGGCCTGGGCGCCGCCCAAGATGCAAGCAATTGCATGCGGCTCTTGGAAGCCCCCAGCCCCATCGTCTTGGTGTTGGTCTTCGTTCCTCCTTGGTGGAGGTGGCAGAGGAAGGAGGCCTGCGTTGCCGTGGGGAAAGTCCTCACGAGGCTGGTCCCTCCAGCCTCCCTCGCGAGGATGGTCATGCCAGTGGTCCTCGCGAGGGCGGTCACGCCATCCCTGTCAAAGGCCACGGTCTTCCCATCGTCCACCGCCTCTTCCTCCTCCTCGGCCATAGCCCCTGTCATTGCGCTTTGGGCATCGGCCGATTCGCCCATCTCGCACGGCTCTGAGCTCTTGACATTCGTTGGTGTTGTGGGTGTGGCGGTCGTGGTACACGCAGTACCGTCCGCCCTTGGATGACTTCGGCTGATCCTTGCCTCGCTTGGTGTCCGGTTCCGCTGCTAGCACGGCAGCCCCCTTGCGCTTCACGTCCTTGGCCTGGAGCTTCTTTTCTTCCGGGTCGGCTGCCGGGAGCTCGAGGCGGGAGAGACGCCCTTCCTCAGCCCTGGCGCACTTAGTCGCCAAGTTGAACAGCTCCAGGGATGTGCACAGGTCTTCATGGATTGCTAGCTCTTCCTTCATCTTGATGTCGCGCACGCCGTCGGAGAAGGCTGAGATGATGGCTTCTTCAGTCACGTTGGGGATCTTGAGGCGAGCGTAGTTGAAGCGCTGGATGTACTTCTGCAGGGTTTCTCCTGGCTGTTGCTTGATGCGGTGCAGGTCGCTCATGGCCGGGGGCCGGTCACGAGTGCCCTGGAAGTTGGCGATGAAGCAGGTGCGCATCTCGCTCCAGGAGGAGATCGTGCCGGGAGCCAAGTTCTGGAGCCAGGTGCGGGCGCCGTCCTTGAGCGCCATGGGGAACCAATTCGCCATGACCTTCTCGTCTCCGTTGGCGGCTACGATGCCCAGCTCGTAGAGCTTTAGGAACTCCGCAGGGTCCGCTGTGCCATCGTAGCGGGGAGGGAGGTCAGGCTTGAACTTGCCTGGCCATGTAACGCCGCGCAGGCAGCCCGCCGTGGCCACCGGCGCCCTTTGTTGGTGCTGGACTCATTCTTGCGGGTCACCACGCGCCGCCACTAGGAGCAGCGTGGAGTTTTGTCGTGGAGGCGCTGGGGCGCCATCTTGGCGCGCCGACGGTGGGAGCGCGAGCACCTTCCTGGGGACGTCGGATCTCTTGGCAGCTCCCTTCTTGCTGCGCAGGCGCCGGACGTGGAGGGTCTCGCCCTGGGGCTGCGCGCCTTGGAGCCAAGGCACCTTCTTGGGGAGGAGGCGGCGGAGGCGTCTCCTGATCCTCGCCCCCTGCACGGGATGCAGGGCGAGGCAGCGAGAGGGACCGCAAGGGGGAGCCCCCTGTGGCATCGACGAGCTCGGTGATGCGGGCGAGCCAGTCCTCATGGAGGTCGTCGACGGGGCGATAGTGCAGGAGCTCCCATGCCAAGAGTAGTGAGGTGTGTGCGTCAATGGGTGCGCGACGGGCGTGGGACGACGAGCCAGCTGGAGTCAGCGACGTGGTGGCGGTGCGGCCATCCCGCCGCACCGAGGGGTGCTGGGACGAGGCCTGCTGCTCGTTCCCCGCCGGGCCGGTGGCGGCGTTGGCAGCGGGCGACAGGGAACGACGAGGGGGGCCGCCAACGGCGCCGTCTGGGCGAGACCGACGAGCGTCAGCCATGGACACGACGGAAGATCACACGCGAACAACAGAAGGAAGATTCCGGCGCACCCCTACCTGGCGCGCCAAATGTCGGGTTTCGGCAGACCATTGAGGTTCAAACACTAGGGTGCGCGCAGAGATCTCTCCCCAACCGATCTACGTCCGATCCTCTCATGTGAACTAAGATTAAAAATGATGAACAACAAAAGAGACACGATGTTTATACTGGTTCGGGCCACCGTTGTGGTGTAATACCCTACTCTAGTGTGTGGTCTGGTGGATTGCCTCTGGGGCTGATGATGGACAGTACAAGGGAAGAACAACCTCGCGAGAGGTGTTCTTGAGCTTGTGCGATGAACTGCTAGGGTGAGTTCAGTTGCCTCTTCCTCTCTCTTTGCTATGGTTCTACCAGATTTCCAGCCGTCCCCTCCTTCTGTGGTGGCTAGCTCTATTTATAGAGGCCCAGGTACTCTCCCCAAATAATGAGTGGGAAGGGCGCCAACAATTGGCCATTGAGAAGGGGAACATCTAGTACAAGTTATGCTGACCAAAGGTGGTCTTCGGCTGCCAAAAGCACTCGCGATGACGCCGTCTTGGGCTCCACGGTGACCTCCGTCCTGCCGTCCAGCTGGTCTTGGTCTCGTTGCACCGGAATGGTAACCTTTGCCTGATGCCTTGGCCTGTGCTTGCCCCCTTTGCACCAAAGGGGAAACAAGTACACTGCGCAGGCCGGCGCCCTCCTGGTCTTGATCGTCATGGCTTGCGTCATGGGTTCCACACGAGGTACCCCTGCCTTGATCTCTTCGCCTCCTCACGAGCCTGCCTGATGAGGCTGCCTCTGAGGAAGGTTCCTGTCGTCCGCCCCGCGAGGCTTGGCCCCTCACGAGGTTCTTGAGCTTGAGCTGATGAACATGGGCCGCGCTGGGCCCCCGCTTGAGCCACGCCGCAGGCTGTAGGTAGGCAAGTCTGGGGACCCCCGTTCCTAGAACGCCGACAACTTTTATTTTGAGTTACTAAAAATTTCAAAAAAAATTCAGAGGAAGAAAAATGTTTAGGAAAATGTACCAAGGTGGTTCCTCAAGGAAGCAAGGATCGAGGCTCGCGATACGTGAGCCGGACGATGAACCACCGAGGGAAGCTCAAGTGCGGCCTTGTGAATGGCCGTCAGAAGAGTTCATGGTCCAGGCAGGCATCAAGGATGAATTTGACGTGTATGTGCGTAACGCTGATCTTGAGAGCTTCGTGTCAGATAAGTGCCGGCAATACCACTATCTAACTGATTCCTTTGTGAGAAGGTTTAAATTTACATGCTTGCGCAATTCTCACAATGTTTTATTTGATCTTTATGATAAATCATATACCATGGACCTAGAAGATTTTAATATTGCTTGTAAACTCCCGCACTGGGGTAATGTTAGTGAACCTCGCAAATCTGAATATAAAGACTTTCTTGCAAGTATTACTGTGGGGGAATCTAGGGAAATCACACAAGCTACCATAGGGAGCATTCATTTCCCTTCCATACACTATTTTTCTCTCTTCATTGGTAGATGCATTAACGGTAAAGATGAGGCTTGTCATATGTGCGTTCCAGATCTTAGTGTCCTCAAGAGTGCGGTATTAGGTGATAAACAATATAATTTGGGGGCCATTGTTGCATGAAGGTTGCATCACAACAGTATAAGTGGAGATTTGTTTGGTGGAATTTATGCAACTCGTGTAGCTAATTATCTTAATATACCCATACATGAAAATGATATAGAGTTACCTCGTGCTTACCTAGATTATAATGCCATGGTTCTCCATCAGTTTGTTGAGAGGAATGAACAATTCCTCCAGTACCGAATAATCTTTGACAGATGGCACACCGTCCATGTTGCCCTCCCTGCTCCTACTTTCTTTGACTTTGAGGCAAAAAGGAGATATGTTATAACCAGGGAGGAGGCAAACGAGTACGAGAGGAGGATGGAGGCAGCTCACCTCCAAGCTGCAGCTCGTCAGGTAGTAGCTGCTGCAGCTCGTCAGGCAGTAGCTTTGCATCTCAGTACGACCCCAACTACAACTTTGGATATCCACCAAGCCATCCGTGGCCATAGACCAACTTAGGCCAAAAGCCTAAGCTTGGGGGAGTATGTATTTCTCACCAACATTACATTCATGTTCACTAACTCATTCCAGTTGTCGGTGCTCATACTTTTTCATTGTACTATTCATGCTAGTTTATTTTCTTCTTAAGCCTTCTTCTTTTGTGTTTGAAAAAACTTAATAAAAACCAAAAAAATTAGTTGTAGCTTTTAGCTAGTTTAATTTCCATGCTTGTAGTAGTAATAATTAAGAGAAACTCCAAAAAGATTTCTTGTTCTTCTTTTGCTTGTTGGGAGCTTTCCCATGTAAATAGTTTTGTTTCTTTTCTTTTCTTTGGGGTCGAGAGGAGAAGACCATGATGAAAATGTTGAGTGGCTATCATATGAATTATTGTTGACCTAACAAAGAGCCCATATTACCTTGTCTTCTCCCTTGTATTGAATACTTGCAGATTCCAGCTTAGTCCAATGCACGTGCACTATTATTATTATCCACACTGTTCGGTCATGCAAGTGAAAGGCAATAATGATGATATATGATGAACTAATTGAGATGAGAAAAGCTGGTATGAACTTGACCTATCTTGTTTTTGTAAACATGATTAGTTCATCATTCCTGATTCAGCCTATTATGAATGAAACATGTTTTCAATGACAATTAGATATTATAGTTTCTCATGCCATGCTTAATTAGCTAGGAGTTTATAATAGTTTACCTTGCGTGCCAACATGCTATTAAAATGGTTGTGAGGTGGTATGATAGGGTGGTATCCTCCTTTGAATGATTTGAGTGGCTTGACTTGGCACATGTTCACGCATGTCGTGGAAACAAAATCAACATAGCCTCCACGATATTTATGTTCATGGTGAATTATATCCTACTCATGCTTGCACTCGGTGTTGATTAAGTTTAATGCATGTTCATGATTGTTGTCGCTCTCTAGCTGGTCGCTTCCCAGTCTCTTTCTAGCCTTCAATTGTACTAAGCGGGAATACTTCTTGTGCATCCACTTCCATAAACAGCACAAGTTATTCCATATGAGTCAACCATACCTTCCTATATGCGGTATCTACCTGCCGTTCCAAGTAAATTTGTATGTGCCAAACTCTAAACCTTCAAATGAAATTATGTTTTGTATGCTCGAATAGATCGTGTATCAACTAGGGTTGTCTATATCTTCCATGCTAGGTGGGTTATTCTCACGAGGAGTGGACTCCACTCCTCATTCACGAGAAAATGGCTGGTAACCGGGATGCCCAGTCCCATGCTTAAATTAAAATAATTGCAAACTAAACTCCCCCAGGATTGTTGTTAGTTGGAGGCACCCGTTGTTTTGGACAAGCCATGGATTGATGTTTGTTGGTGGCGGGGGAGTATAAACTTTACCATTCTGTTTGGGAACCGCCAATAATGTGTGCAGCATGGAGGATATCGAGATCTCTTGGTTGTTATGTTGACAATGAAAGTATACCACTCAAAATATTATTCATCTGTGTTTCAAAAATCGAGCTCTGGCACCACTACAAATCCCTGCTTCCCTCAGCGAAGGGACTATCTATTTACTTTTATGTTGAGTCATCATCCGCTTATTAAAAAGCACCAGTTGGAGAGCACCGCTGTCATGTGCATGCATTACTATTAGTTTACATTGAAAATGATTGTGACTGGATCTCTTTTACCATGAATTACAATGTTTAGTCAGTCCTTGAACTTGAGAGGTGCACTGCATTTATGTTTTGCGGTCTCAGAAAGGGCTAGCGAGATACCATCTTGTTATATCCTATTATGATTGTTTTGAGATCAACCAAGATCTACTATTATTGCTCGCTAGTTGATTATGCCGTTGATATGAGTAAACATGAGACCTAAATGTTATTGTGAATATGGTAAGATCATAATCTATGCTGAAAACTTGAATGTTGGCTTTACATATTTACAACAACAAGATCAGACATAGTTTGTAGAAGTTTTTCTTTATCACTTCCAGTTTGTCAACTGAATTGCTCGAGGACAAGCAAAGGTTTAAGCTTCGGGGAGTTTATATGCCTCCATCATATCTACTTTTCCAAAACTTTTGACCTTGTTTTGGACTCTAACTTGCATGATTTGAATGGAACTAACCCGACTGATGCTGTTTTCAGCAGAATTGCCATGGTGTTATTTTTGTGCAGAAATAAAAGTTCTTGGAATAACCTGAAACTTCACGGAGAATATTTTTGGAATTTATTAAAAATATTGGCGAAAGAATCAACACGAGGGGGCCCACACCCTGTCCACGAGGGTGGGGGCACGCCCCCCTGTCTTCTCGGCCCCCTGAGGCTCCACTGACCTCAAGTCCAACTCTATATATTCACTTTCGGGGAGGAAAAAAATCAGAGAGAAGGATTCATTGCGTTTTACGATACGGAGCCACCGCCAAGCCCTAATCTCTCTCGGGAGGGCTGATCTAGAGTCCGTTCGGTGCTTTGGAGAGGGGAATCTGTCGCCCTCGTCATCATCAACCTTCCTCCATCACCAATTTCATGATGCTCACCGCCATGCGTGAGTAATTCCATCGTAGGCTTGCTGGACGGTGATGGGTTGGATGAGATTTATCATGTAATCGAGTTAGTTTTGTTATGGTTTGATCCCTAATATACATTATGTTCTGAGATTGATGTTGCTATGACTTTGCTATGCTTAATGATTGTCACTAGGGCCCGAGTGCCATGTTTTCAGATCTGAACCTATTACGTTTTCATGAATATATGTGAGTTCTTGATCCTATCTTGCAAGTCAATAGTCACCTACTATGTGTTATGATTCACTAACCCTGAAGTGACAATAATCAGCACCACTCCCGGTGATGACCGTAGATTGAGGAGTTCATGTATTCACTAAGTGTTAATGCTTTGGTCAGGTACTCTATTAAAAGGAGGCCTTAATATCCATTAGTTTCCAATAGGAAGCCGCTGCCATGGGAGGGTAGGACAAAAGATGTCATGCAAGTTATTTTCCATAAGCACGTATGACTATATTTGGAATACATGCCTACATTACATTGATGAACATGACCTAGTTCTGTGTCACCCTATGTTATAACTGTTGCATGAGGAATCGCATCCGACATAATTATCCATCACTAATCCATTACCTACGAGCTTTTCACATATTGCTCTTTGCTTAGTTACTTTTCCGTTGCCACTATTACAATCACTACAAAACCAATATTGTTACTTTTGCCACTGTTACCATTACTTCCATATTACTTTGCTACTAAATACTTTGCTACAGATATTAAGTCTTCAGGTGCGGTCGAATTGACAACTCAACTGCTAATACTTGAGAATATTCTTTGGCCCCCTTGTGTCAAATCAATAAATTTGGGTTGAATACTCTACCTTCGAAAATTGTTGCGATCCCCTATACTTGTGGGTTACCAGTACCGGTCACCCCCGGGAGAATATTGGGCCAATTGGCCCACAAGAGGGAGCACACCAGCCCACAAGGGGCTGGGGCGCCACCTATGGCAGCCGGCCAAGTGGGGAAGGAAAGGGGGAGGATTCAGCCTCCCCTTCCTTCTCCCCCCCTTTCCTTTCTTCTCCTGCAATTAAGAAAAGGGGGCCCCACTTGGGGAGGAACCCAAGTAGGATTCAGCCTACATGGGGCGCCCTCCTGCCTGCTCCCTCGCCCCTCCCACCTATATATATGTGGGGGGCCCTAGCACATATGAGACAATAGTTTTAGCCGTGTGTAGCGCCCCCTCCACCATTTACACCTCGATCATATCTTTGTAGTGCTTAGGCGAAGCCCTACGAGGATAACTGCACCATCACCGTCATCACGCCATTGTGCTGACGGAACTCATCTACTACCTCGACGACTTGCTAGATCAAGAAGGCGAGGGACGTCACCGAGCTGAACATGTGCAGAACGCGAAGGTGTCGTGCGTTCGATACTTGATCGGTTGAAGCACGAAGAAGTTCGACTACATCAATCGCGTTAAGAAACGCTTCCGCTTATAGTCGACGAGGGTACATAGACACAATATTCCCCCGGTTGCTAAGCATCTCCATGGATAGATCATTGCGTGTGCATACAAAAAAAATTCCATGTAACAATTCCCAGAAATGGTATCAGAGCCAGGTCTATGCGTAGATGATATGCACGAGTTGAACACAAAATGTTGTGGGCGGTGATAGTCATACTGCTTACCACCAATGTCTTATTTTGATTCGGCGGTATTGAGGGATGAAGCGGCCCGGACCAACCTTACATGTCCATGCACATGAGACCGGTTCCACTGACAGACATGCAACTAGTTTTGCATAAAGGTTGTTGGCGGGTGTCTATTTCTCCTACTTTAGTTGAATCAAATTTGAATGCGGCCGGTCCTTGAAGAAGGCTAAAAAAAGAAAAATTTACAAAACACTATTGTGCTTTTATGCGTAGGTAAGAATGGTTCTTGCTAAAAGCCTGTAGCAGCCACGTAAAACTTGTGACAACAAAGTAGAGGACATCTACCTTGTTTTTGCAAGGCATGTTGTGATGTGATATGTTAAATGCACGATGTGATAAATGTTATTGTATGAGATAATCATGTTTTATAAAGTTATCGCCAACTGGCAGGAGCGTTATGGTAGTCTCTTTATTGTATGAAATGCAAACGCCATGTAATTGCTTTACTTTATCACTATGTGTTAGCAACAGTTGTAGAAGAAATAGTTGGTGAGACGACCACGATGCAACGATGGAGATCAAGGTGTCGAGCTCGTGATGATGGAGATCATGATGATGCTTTGGAGATGGAGATCAAAAGCATGAAATGATGGTGGCCATATCATGTCACATATTTTGATTCATGTGATGTTTATCTTTTTATGCATCCTATTTTTCTTAGTACGGCGGTAGAATTATAAAATGATCACTTCACTAAATTTTAAGCTAAAAGTGTTCTCCCTGAGTATGCGTCATTGCTAAAGTTCGTCATGTTGAGTCACCACGTGATGATCGGGTGTGATAGACTCTACATTCACATACAACGGGTGCAAGACAGTTTTGCACATGCAGAATATTTGGGTTAAACTTGACGAGCCTACCATGTACAGACATGGCCTCGGAATACTGGAGAGTGAAAGGTCAAACATGAATCATATAGTAGATATGTTCAACATAGAGATGGTCACCATTGATGACTATCCAATCTCACGTGATGATCGGACATGGCTTAGTTGATTTGGATCACGTATCACTTAGATAACTTGAGGGATGTCTATTTAAGTGGGAGTTCTTAGGTAATATGATTAATTGAACTTAATTTATCATGAACTTAGTCCTGATAGTATTTGCATATCTATGTTGTAGATCAATGGCCTATGCTACTATTCCCCTAAATTTTAACGCGTTCCTAGAGAAAGCTGGGTTGAAATATGATGGTAGCAACTACACGGACTGGGTCCGTAACTTGAGGATTATCCTCATTGGTGCACAGAAGAATTATGTCCTTGATGCACGGCTAGGTGAAAGGCCTGCTGCAGGAGCAGATAGTGATGTTTTAAACGTCTGGCAAGATCGATCTGATGACTACTCGATAGTTCAGTGTGCCATGCTTTACGGCCTAGAATCGGTTCTTCAAAGACATTTTGAACATCATGGAGGATATGAGATGTTCCAGGAGTTGAAGTTAATATTTCAAGCAAAAGCCCGAGTTGAGATATATGAAGTCTCCAACAAGTTCTATAGTTGCAAGATGGAGGAGAACAGTTCTGTAAATGAACACATACTCAAAATGTCTAGGTATCATAATCATTTGACTCAGCTGGGAGTTAATCTTTCAGATGATAGTGTTATTGACAGAGTTCTTCAATCATTTCCACCAAGCTATAAAGGCTCTGTGATGAACTATAATATGCAAGAGATGGAGAAGACAATTCCCAAGCTCTTCGCAATGCTCAAAGCTATGGAGGAAGAAATCAAGAAGGAGCATCAAGTGTGGATGGTTAACAAGACCACTAGTTTCAAGAAAAATGGCAAGGGAAAGAAAGGGAACTTCAAGAAGAATGGCAAGCAAGTTGCCACTCCTGAGAAGAAGCCCAAAGCTGGAGCCAAGCTTGGAATTGGCTGCTTCTACTGCAAAGGGGCTGGTCACTAGAAGTGGAACTGCCCCAAGTATTTGGCGGATAAGAAGGATGACAAAGTGAACAAAGGTATATTTGATGTACATGTTATTTATGTGTACCTTACTAATGCTCGTAGTAGCGCCTGGGTACTTGATACTGGTTCGGTTGCTCATATTTGTAACTCGAAATAGGAGCTATGGATTAAACAAAGATTGGCTAAGGATGAGGTGATGATGCACATCGGGAATGGTTCCAAGCTCGATGTGATCGCCGTTGGCACGCTACCGCTACATCTACCTTCAGGATTAGTTTTAGACATGAATAATTGTTATTTGGTGCCAGCATTGAGCATGAACATTATATCTGGATCTTGTTTAGTGCGAGATGGTTACTCATTTAAATCAGAGAATAATGGTTGTTCTATTTATATGAGTAATATCTTTTATGGTCATGCACCCTTGAAGAGTGGTCTATTTTTGTTGAATCTCGATTGTAGTGATACTAATATTCATAATATTGATGCCAAAATATGTAAAGTTGATAATGATAGTGCAACATATTTGTGGCATTGTCGTTTAGGTCATGTTGGTGTAATGCGCATGAAGAAACTCCATGCACATGGGATTTTGGAATCACTTGATTATGAATCATTTGATACTTGCAAACCATGCCTCATAGGCAAGATGACTAAAACTCCGTTCTCCGGAACAATGGAGCAAGCCAATGACTTATTGGAAATAATACATATCGATGTATGCGGTCCAATGAGTGTTGAGGCACGCAGCGGGTATTGTTATTTTCTGACCTTCATAGATGATATGAGTAGATATGGGTATATCTACTTTATGAAACAAAAGTCTGAAACATTTGAAAAGTACAAAGAATTTCAGAGTGAAGTGGAGAATCATTGTAATAAGAAAATAAAGTTTCTACAATATGATCGTGGAGGCGAATATTTGAGTTACGAGTTTAGCCTTCATTTAAAACAATGTGGAATAGTTTCACAACTCACGCCACCTTGAACACCACAGCGTAATGGTGTGTTCGAACATCGTAATCATAGTTTATTAGATATGGTGCGATCTATGATGTCTCTTACCAATTGACCACTATCATTTGGGGGTCATGCATTAGAGATAGCTACATTCAGTCAAATAGGGCACCATCTAAATCTGTTGAGATGACACCATATGAATTGTGATTTGGCAAAAAACCTAAGCTGCCATTTCTTAAAGTTTGGGGTTGTGACAATTATGTCAAAAGGCTTCAGCCTGATAAGCTCAAACCCAAATCGAAGAAGTGTGCCTTCATAGGATACCCTAAGGAAACAATTGGGTACACCTTCTACCACAGATCGAAGGCAAGATCTTTGTTACCAAGAATGGAAAATTTCTAGAGAAGGAGTTTCTACCGAAAGAAATGAGTGGGACGAAAGTAGAACTTGATGAGGTAATTGTACCTTCTCTCAATTTGGAAAGTACCACCTCAGAGAAATCCATTCCCATGATGCCTACACCAACTAGAGAGGAACATAATAATGATGATCATGAAACTTCAGATCAAGTTGACCTCGTAGGTCGAACAGAGCATGTTCCGCAGCAGAGTGGTACGGTAATCCTGTCCAGGAAGTCATGTTATGTTGGGGAACACGGTAATTTCAAAAAAAATCTACGCACATGCAAGATCATGGTGATGGATAGCAATGAGAGGGAAGAGTGTTGTCCACGTACCCTCGTAGACCATAAGCGGAAGCGTTATGACGACGCGGTTGATGTAGTCGTACGTCTTCATGATCGTCCGATCCTAGCACCAAAGGTACGACACCTCCGCGATCTACACACGTTCAGCTCGGTGACATCCCATGAACTCATGATCCAGCAGAGTGTCAAGGGAGAGCTTCGTTAGCACGATGGCATGATGTCGGTGATGATGATGCTATCGGAACAAGGCTTCGCCTAAGCACCGCTATGATATGACTAAGGTGGATTATGGTGGAGGGGGGCACCGCACACGGCTAAGAGATCAATGATCAACTTGTTTTTCTATGGGGTGCCCCCCTCCCCCGTATATAAAGGAGTGGAGGACGGGGAGGCCCCGCCCTATAATATGGCACGCCCTAGGGAGTCCTACTCCCACCGGGAGTAGGATTCCCCCCTTTCCAAGTAGGAGTAGGAGAGAAGGAAGGGAAGGAGAGAAGAGAAGGAAGGAGGGGGCGCCGCACCTCTCCCCTAGTCCACTTCGGACTAGGCCTTGGGGGGCGCGTGGCCTGCCCTAGGCAGCTCCTCTCTCTTTCCCCTAAATCCCAATAAGGCCCATATACTCCCCGGGGGGTTCCGGTAACCTCCCGGTACTCCAAAAAATACCCGAACTCATCCGGTACCATTGCGATCTCCAAACATAGGCTTCCAATATATCGATCTTTACATCTCGACCATTTCGAGACTCCTGGTCATGTCCGTGTTCAAATCCGGGACCCAGAACTATGGTTCATCAAAACACATAAACTCGTAATACCGATCGTCACAAACGTTAAGTGTGCGGACCCTACGGGTTCAAAAACTATGTAGACATGACCGAGAAACGTCTCCGGTCAATAACCAATAGCGGAACCTAGATGTTCATATTGGCTCCCACATATTATATGAAGTTTTTTATCGGTCAAACCGCATAACACTACACAATCATGTGGATGAAGGCCTGTAGCACATCATCTCAAAGCACACTACACAATCATGTGGATGAAGGCCTGTACTGACCTTTCATGAGACGAACAACATAAAATACTTATCTACCAACACGAATAGGAAATCCAATAAAGTTTTGTGCAGTTGCACTGAAATCAAGCAAAGTTGCTAGTGTGACATTTAAGTTTTCTATAGCAACAAGTTGAAAAGATATCCCTGTTTTAAGAGGCAAAAAAGAAAACAATTACTAGCCAATAAAGGAGGATGAAACATGCGGACACAAAAAGAAGCATCTACCTTTGATGGAAAACAAAGTATAGGACAATAGCATTTCTAAAACGGTTGCATTGATTCATATTAACAGAGAAATTCTTTGAAAACAGATCAGTAGTTAATTTTGAGATTAACAATAGCAAAATAGTTGCATGGGACATGCCAGCACCATGTGCGTCCACACGTATAAATGGGTGATGCAGAGTATGTAGCCAAGCAGCATATATGCGCTGGTCCCATATTTGTTCTCTTTGAACCTTCTTCCTATGTGAGGGAAGCAAATCTAGTCGTGGACAAACTACCCGAGGCCCCAGTTTCTTTCCCTTTTCAACAAAGAGATCGGTTCCTTACAGATGTGTGTACTGGGTTACCCCCTTTTTCCCTTTTCGACCTACAAAGTGGCTGGATAGCCAGTCTATACTACTTTCCGCCCCTCATTTCCTCATTGACCATGTCCTAGATTCCTGCTCCAGCCCACCGCACCCTTCTTTCTTCTTTGAACCAAGACCTAGATTCGACGACAGATCGAAAAAGATCCACATGCAGCTAGAGCAATGACGGTTTCAAAGAAACTTATACCTTAGGGTCGTCGGGATGTGGCAAGTCGTGCGGCGGGAGGCTGGATCTACCCACACTACGTATGGCAGCGAGGAAGAAGGGGTCGGTGGCCCTCCCGCACAGGCGTTGGGTGAAAGAGAACAGCGCAGCCAGCAGTGGATTGCCTCCCTTGCCGAAGGCGATAGAGTGAATGTTGCACCTCCTCCCCTTCCCGGTGCGATGGGATACGGACGCCTCCTTCACCAGCTATGAGCGGGGAGAGAGAGACAAGAGGCCAACGCAGTCTTGTTTAGATATGGTTAAGAGAGGGTGAGAGACTGAATATAGCAAACCCTAGCAAATGAACGCTGAGCCTCCAGCATGTAACATATATGTAGTGCGGCAAGCGTGTGGAGAGTGCAAACCCTAGCGAACAAGCGCTGAGGATCCCACTTATATATATACTACTGTAGTACAGACTGAGCTTCGGTGCCTTCACTGCACCTGCTTTTGGCTGTATGACAGGTGAGCTAGCCACATTTTGGGCCCACCTATCATAAAACCCTAGCGAAAATTGCACCAACGTGAAAGACGACTTCGTCTCCAACACAACCAAGGTGAACTGACGAAGGATATCATCTTTGTGTGTAACAAGCAGAGAGCATTGATGGAAGACAGCTTGTTTTTCGTCGAAAATCGAGCAGCTTCACCAGCCGACGCAACCATGAGGCGCAACCATGAGCATCGATAGGTCATCGTGGTGATGCATCATCCATTTGGCATCAAGTTTGGGTGAGGCACCTAAGAAGTTTGACAAATCCTCACTGTGGTCTGTTTCTTCTCAGTAATCAAGCTCGAGGAAGGAAGAACCACGTGGCAGAGGACAGTGAGGCGGAACAACAATGGCCATCCAATTTTGTGCAGTTCCACTAAAATTGAGGAAGACATGCCCGGGTATGGAGACACGCATCACTGTTTCCAAAAATATAAAAAAGGTTTAGCAACAACATCTCAATTGTCAATAAGAATTAATGAAAAGTACACCAACAAATAGAAGCATCATAATTATCTTGATGGGAACTAAACCAGGATACCCGAGAAAAAAAGCATTTCTTCATTTAACCAGTGATAGTACTACCACCATATGGATAATGACCGCGCAACCACCATGTACTTTTTGTCGAAACAACATGCATACCTCCACCAAGGCATAAATCAAGACAACTTTTTGAGTGGCATTTCCTCTATAATAGTAGTAGTAGGTGATGTTGGACCAGCCGACGAACCCTAGCTACTATGCATGGGGAGCTGGGGAGTAGTTGCATAGAAGAAAACCCGCACGCAGCGACCTCGAGAGTTGCACCAGTACAAGAAGTTATACCTCAGGTGGGCGAGATGTTGTTTAGATGGGCGGGTGGGATCTGCCCACACGACGGCAGCGAACAAGGGCGTGGAGGATCTTCGTCCGCGCCAGCGCCAGCTCCGAGAGGACGGTGCGCATCGGCTTCCTCCGTTGCCGACGGCGACAATGTCAACGCAGCACCTCCTCACCTCCCGCAGCGGACGAGATTCGGCCGGATCTGTGACCACCGGTGAGGAGAGAGATAGAGTGGAAACTGTCATCTTGTTTTGATATGGAGAGGATGAGAGAGCGAGATGCGAGAAACTCTATCAAACAAGAGGCTATAATGGAGTTAAAAAATCTCTCCATAGCAGTGGTTTTAAATAGAATACGCATGTTCCCGGAAAAAAGAAACGAAAACTGGCGGACAATTTTTTAAGGGTCTATCTAGGACACATCTAGATGTGACATAGTTATGTCACATATAAGTTGATGTCCACTCTGTTTGTGCTCTTTTCCTAGTTTTTTTGTTTCTTGTTGCTACATTATATACTTGTGGGAGCTTAGATGTGATATCCTTAAATAACATCTAGATGTGAATTAGACAAACTGATTTTCTACCGTACCAAGAAAGAAAACTCGATCAAAAACACGCCCCCGCTTCCAGGTCGTGAGAGTCGTCGCGCACAGACACATAGACACATACATGCATATCCGTGTTTATGTAAAATTCCATTTCTATCTCCATCTCCAATCATATTTGTCCAACTGGCACATTATTTACGTTGTTAATTATATACGCAGCAATATTAACTTACATCATCTCTTGTTTGCGCACGTCCGGACCGCTGCCACGGCCGGTCCTGACCAACCCGAACCCTCTTCATCACCCGCGCGTGCTTCCGCCCGAAATGGTCAGTGCCGCATTCATGCCTAGCCAGAGCGGACGCGACCCCTCACTGGCGCCGACATTGATTGCGGCACGCCAGCCGAGAGAGCGTCGCCCGCGCCGCTTTCGGGTGCGCGCGGCTGCTCCGCGTTCAAAGGTCGCAATAGCCGGCTACAACATGCACGATCTCTTCCAGTAGTAAGATCTTGGGAGTCCGTGATACAGCTAGCTATCCTCCCCCAACTCGTCAATCTCTTCCAGTCGTGCTAGTACTCCATGGCGCGATCCATCGACAAGCAGGCGGGAAAGTTATGGTATACTACTCAGTTTGCGGTGAGTGGCATGCCGTGGAGGAGGGTGAGACACGAACACGACAGACGTGATTTAAACGTTGGTTTTTCTCAATGGCGCGATCCAATGAAACGAAACGTTGTTTTCTCTCTGTTTCCATTTTTTCTCCGGAAAAATGGAAACTTTTCCACTCCATTTTCATTCCTATTCCAAGGTTGCCCCGTTACAACATTCCATCAAATACAAAGGAAAACTAACACGCATGCTGATGCATCTCAATGATTCACAAATCATAGCCAATATTTACTTCACAACTAAAGAAAAAAGTTGTGAGAGTGTGTACGATAGAAAAACTACTGTTGGGGTCACTACGACTTAAACCCTAAACCCTAAACATGATTTAATTTCCTGGCCAGGTAGAACCTGTCGAAGGAATGTGCTAGAGGGACATTCTTTAGTGAGAATGTCAGCAACAATAGAAGCAGCACTCTTTGGTTCTCCACCTTATGGTACCTCTTGTTCCATAGCACTTTCCATGTCGGGAAGGAAAGACGGTTGGCACCCTCGGATCATACGATGCTTCTGTGTAGTTCCACTAAAATCGACCTGAGCATCCCTGATGGCAAAGATATTGAAGAAGTGTGATTATAATAATAGTACTGGCACTAGTTCATGAGACATAAACTCATCACAAATAGAAGCCGGTAGAAGTAGAGAAAGATCGACATGGAGATGGAGCTACAACAGTGGAGCAAGCCGGCTCCAAAAGGAAGATGGACTACCTAGGATGTCGGGCTGTAGCTAGAAGGGCGGTTGGGACGCGGCATCGGCCCATACCGCGGTGACCCCCGATTGGGACGCACCGACTATGGGTTTTCTCCCTCACCGATGGCGACCGCGTCTACGCCGAACATTGTTCCCTTCCCCCAGCCGCGGGATCAGGCCCGTCGTTCTATGCTTGTGAAGAGAGCAACCTAAGCAAGCAGGCTTGTAGCTTAGGCTCCTGCTAGTGTATATATAGTGGTTTTCTTTTTCTCTCCATATCAACCATTTTATATTGTGTACGTGTCATTCAAGAGTGAAATGATGGTTGCTTCTTCCGACTAACTTACTGTGTGATTTGACTGCTCCTTAGTGGTCCCTACACGTACTCCCCCTACGTGTATGCAATAGTCACACATACACGTGGACGCAAAAACGCGCGTGACGCCCTAATGCATGCATGTCCGAGCACACGACGGAACACACACGGTCACGCTCAAGTGCTCAACCTACATGTGCATACACACACATACTCAGTCAGGGTGAGCTAGTGACCGTATGAACACCGTAAAATATATATATTGAGCGCATTGAGCATATTATGAATTCCACTGACCGTATTTTTACAAATATACAATGATAGACAGTGTATTTATCTCATTTGAAGTTAAGCCATATTAACCGGAGAGGAGGCAGCATGGACTAGCATTACTTTGTGGTGTCCCGTCAACTTGCCGAACGAGGAGAAGGTTGCAGGACAGGAGAAGCTTGCGCGCGGTGGCTCGCAGGACAAGGAGAAACTTTTGACTAATGCAAGCTCTCCCTCGCTCAGGCGGTGGACGTGCAATAGTTAATTCGGTGTCAGATTGCCAGAAGCATACACTATACTACTAGTGCTATTATTGTTCGACTTCCCGAACAGCGAAGCGCAAAGTTTACTAGTACTACTACTATAGTCCATAAAGGTACGTACTATACTAGTACTAGGAATCGGATGGAGGAGTGTCTTTAGTCAACACATTTGGTTGTCTTCGAGGGTTCTCGCATGTGATAATGGAAGTTGATTGCATGGAACACTCGCCACAATTCTCGCTTAATTCTGGCTCATATCCTGTTACAAATAGTAGCGCTCAGTAATATTTCCTCTTTTTTATTCAGCATGTAAACAGGTCAACAAACCTTGCGGCGCATCTTCGTGCGAACCGTGCTTGCTGCACTTTGAATGTGGCCGAGAGCTGGCTTGATGAAACACCTCGCTTCCTACTTCATTTTTTTGCAGGGTACCTCGCTTCCTAGTGACCAGTGTCTTGGCTGATCATCCTAAGAATGCTTATATATGAATAAAGCTCTCTCATTTACCCGCAAAAAAGATTAAGCCATATTAACCGGAAAGGAGGGAGTATGGACTAGCACTACTTTTTGGTGTGTCATGTCAACTCGTGGAACAAGGAGAAGCTTGCAGGACAAGGTGAAGCTTGCTTACGCCTTTTGACTAATGCAACCTACCCTCGGTGGACATGCATCAGTCCATTCGGTGTCAGATTGTCAGAGGCAAAGTCCTACACTGTAGTACCCAATATGCGGAGTACCATCATTGTTTGACTTCACGAAGGGGCGAAGAGCCAAGCACAGTAGTATGCATACTTGGTTTTGCACCTTCATAGTAGTCCACCCTCCGTCACAGTTTACAGGGCGCGCTTCATTATGATGCATTTCTCTCAATGCATTTCCACCACCAGAGAGACTTTAGACGCGTTTGGTTTAATGCTAAATTAATTAGGGTGTGGTAACCGCAGTGAAGTCCACAATTTTCTCTCCATGTACTGTACTACTACGGAGTGCATGCATGTGTGTACCCGGGGTGGAAGCACTGCATGCATGTGTGTATGCATTATTCCCTCTAGTAATAGACGCCATGCTATAACTACCGATGCTATTTTTCAGGCCGATCGCTAGTCGCCTTGGTCCCACATTTTTTTTCTTTTTTCTGAAGCGCGTTGTATAAACAGTGACGGATGGAGTAGTATGAGCGGATTCAAAGAAGAGCGTATTGATGGTTGCTTCTTCAGAGCAACTTACAGTGGGAAAGGTGGGGCTTATGATTTGACTGCTCATTACTCACTATTAATGCGGCGCAACGACCGGGCTGAGTCTCCCATGCGGTTGTGCACTACCCCCTCGGTTCTTAAATATACTCCGGAGTATTTGTCTTTCTAGAGATTTCAATGAGTGACTACTCAAATATTTGTCTTTTTAGAGATTTCAAATGGACTGGCACATACTAATGTATATAGACATATTTTAGAGTGTAGATTCACTCATTTTGCTCCGTATGAGGTCACTTGTTGAAATCTCTATTAAGACGAATAGAATATTTAGGAACGGAGGGAGTACACATACGAAGCAAAATGAGTGAATCTACACTCTAAAATATGCCCCTTTGAAATTTGTTAAAAGACAAATATTAAGGAATGAAGGAGTATAATTTTGTGCATGGCACATGGACCCGGATGATGAAGAGGCTTCTGGCAATGCTATCAAGCTTCCATCATTTATTTACATAATTGACGTACTATACAAATAATTTTCCAGCGACATGAAATTGTACAATGGTGTGAGCTTTCAACTTTTGTTTCACGTGTCTTGCCATCGATGCTCTTTCGGAAACAATGAAAAACTAACTTCCTTGCTAATGCATGTCAATTATTAGCATATCAGAGCTAATAATTACATCACAACTGAAGACAAAGTTGTGCGAAGGTGTTAAACTAAAATTGATCCATGCTTTCACTGGCAGCAACGTCCCCCCAGCTCTGTCTAAATCAACAAGGCATGTTAGGGAAAAAAGTAGTTGTCTGGAGCATGCAACATTCCGATCTTTTTGTGCAGTTCCACTAAAACAGAGCTGAGCGTCCCTGTTCCAAAGATATCAGGTGTGATTACGATAATAGAGGACTGCTGATGAAACAATAAACACACAAATAGAAGCCGGTCACCTTTGCAGTCTCTCTTAAGACTAACTAGTTGGAGAAGATTAGGCTTGGAGTTGGATGAGGAGGATAGAGCAAAACCAATCTACCTTTGTGCAGTCGCACTGAAATGTAGAGATGTTGCCAGTGTGACATTTTAGTGCAACTGCACAAAACACTCTTAAGAAAAAAGTGATTTGTGTAGTTCACCAAAAGGTCACAATAGCAACGACGTGAAATGGATAGCCCTGTTTGCAAAAAAGAGCTAGAAAGGAAACAATTACTGGCCAATAACAGTTGATGACACATGCGACGACAAAAAAGAAGCATATTCCTTGTCCTAAGGGAAGATAACAACACGGCTGTGCTTGTCTAAAATGGTGTGAGGACGAGAATGCAATATGGAAAGTACGTCGGACGAGCTACGTTTTGGGCAAAGAACTATGGAAGATCCACATGCAGCGACGTGGGAAAACGGGCAGTGGAGCAAGGCCGGATGGGATACCTGGAGGTCGTCGGGATGTAACTAGGTGAGCGGCGGCGGGCAGAATCTGTGAGCTTGGTCAGAGAGAACGGCGTGTACCGCAGATCGGGACGTGCTGCCTCGGTGTCGTCAGACAGAGAAACGATGCATTCCTCCCTTTCCCCCGGCGGATGGGATGCGGCCGGATCAGTGACCAATGGTGAGAGAGAGAGAGGCCACCGCACTCCCTTTCCCCCGGCGGACAGGATGCGGCTGGATCAGTGACCAACGGTGAGAGAGAGAGAGGCCACCGCACTCCCTTTACCCCGGCGGACGGGATGCGGCCGGATCAGTGACCAACAGTGAGAGAGAGAGGCCACCGGAGCCTTGTGTGAGATACTCTGACAAGCGGACTACCTTTTCCTCCATAAAAATCGTTTTATATTATGTGTACGTGCCATTGAGCGCTATGACTTTATTTAAAAATAACGCGGCAACGCGTCAAGTCGAACTTTGTTTCGTGCACGCGTGGTACACGACCTCCCTAGGTAAACAACCGCTACAGGCGTTCAAATTAGCACGTGGGCTGCCATTTCGTAAAGAAATGAGCTCCACCATGTACCCGCGCGGGTGTGGCTGGGCACGAAGCGTGAGTACGTGCACGGTGCACCTATTCTCTTCTTGTATACATACACCACCTACGTGGGGTTGTGTGTGAGAGATACAAACCTAGAGAGATATGGTGTGTGAGTTCTTGAGAGTTTTTTTGTGGGGGGGGGGTCAATCAAAAAATTTAACATATGCAATGTGTGTGAAATAGAGTCCTGGATATAACATATATATAGAGGGGCCGATCCACGAGAAGAGAGTGGAGGTATGATCGGCTTGGGGTGTCCATAGAATCGAAGAGAGGGATGATGTGGGTGTGTGTGTGTGTGCGCGCGCGATCGATAAAGAGTGCCATCGAATTTGTGTTTGCCCACGTCAAAGATATAGAGTGGTTGGCCTACTGGAACATGAGATGGGACATGTGCAGTTTGTCTCTGTGGCATGGATACCTACCTGCAGCGCTCGACTATCGGTGTGTGGTGGGGGAAGAGGGAGGCCGAATTAACTATAGAGGTACAATGGCTGGTATATGTGTGGAGGAGGAGAGAGGCCTACCTCATGTATTAAGGAGATCGATCTACCTCATGTATTAAGGGAGATCGATCGGCATCCATGCATATGTGCAGGAGATGAATAAGGTTGGGAGATAGACAGAGCTAGAGTGTTGCAGGGGGTGGTAGTGGAGTTGCTTCTAACAAATGCTGGGACAGGCTTGCTAGACAAATGGAGGGCACTCCCGCAATATCAATAAGAGAGGAGATGGCTGCTTGTTGTCTGTGCACATGTGTGTGAGAGACGGGTCAGGAGGCATGCACGAATGATGAGGGGGGACGATGTGGCTGTGGTAAGCAAACGTAACTACATAGGAAGATCAATCGCCCTTTGTAAGAGAAAGGAGAGACATAACTTGTGAGGTACGTCGATCGATGGGGGGGTAGTTAAAGTCGATCTAGGTATATGTTGGGAGATCGATCGGTATACATGCATGTGTGTGTTAGAAGCAAGTGAGGCACGAGGATAAGGATAGAGCGAGAGGGATGCATGTAGGGGGTGGTACGAGAGGCATACTCTATCGAGGGGGAGGAGTGTGCGAGTACGAGAATGATGAAAAGAGTGGTGGGAGTGAGGCATGGACGGTGACAAGAGAAGAGGGGAAGCTTGTGTTTGTGCTAGGCACACCTGGCTAGAGAGGCATATCGATCAATGTGTGCCATAAAGAAGGAGCTGGGGGCCTACACACACCGTGGGTGAACGACCTAAAGTGAAAAGACGAATTTGCGCGATGGAGCTAGAGAATGCTGAGGGAGGGTGAGAGGGATGCGGGCGTGTGCATGCACAAGAGAAAGTTAGCGCTGGCTACAAAGATAAGAGGGTTGTGTGGGTGTAAAAGATGAATAGAGATCATATATACTTCATTATAAAAAGCAAATTCGGATATTTGAAGAATTTATCATAGTGTTTCAAACCGACCGATGTGTGAATATATATAACGATGATACACATGGTGCGGTTATGAACATGGTATACTACATTTAATATATTTTATCTCTACTCTTATAAAAAATGGAGTTGTTGACGATGGTGTGCCTGCCATCCTGCATTATAGGCCGTCTGATTTATATTTGGCGGATAGCAAGGAAACTATGATGGTTGAAGTTGGTAACAATCATGATTGTAGATTCTAATTGAAATAGAGAAACGGATTCAAATTTAGTTCAAATTGCAGCGGTAGTATAGACATTTGGAATGCACTAAAATATTGGTATGGGTAGGTTACATGCTTTATACAGCAAGCGAAAAAATTTAATCAGACATAACATGGATTCATACTCCCTCCTTCCATCTATATAGGGCATAATGAGATGTTTAAGACCGCCTTTGACTATTGAAAAGATTAATAGTACATGACATGCACAATGTGAAAATTATATCATTGAAAGAACCTTTCACAGACGAATTTAACGGTGTGCTTTGTGTAAGTTGCATGTCATATATCATTGCTCTAATATTTTGTCAAAGTTAGCAACGAAAAATGCAATAGGCCCTATATAGATGGAAGGAGGGAGTAGCTTTGAATAGCATTTGTATAGTAAAACAGGGCAAGACTCTCTCTTTGTGTGGTGTGAATAGTTTTATTTTTTTCGTTTTCTTTTTGGTTGAGGGAAGTGCGAATTGATTTGGTACGTACAAGTACAATATTACTACATGTTAGGCTTGTCCCTAAAATTCAACCCGCGTCTTGTTATATCCCGAAAATTCAGATATCGTGCTCCCAAAACTGGCGCCTTCACAACCCGTGCCTTGCTATCCCAAAATTACCACGCACGCGAAAACTCCCTCCAGCTGCCAAATCCCGACACGCGAACCCCCCTTCTAACCCTGAGCCGAAAGGGCCGCTAGTTCAAATCGGTGGGGGGTACTTTTGTAACACACCCTACATTTTGGACAAGCGCGTTCCTAAGTCATGCTTCACCCCCTCCCATCGCCCCCTTTTCGCCATTCGAAATCCCAGGCCGCCATAACCTCTCCGCTCCAGCTGCGAAACCCCACCCTCCTTCGTATGACACGTCATCGCTGCCCAGCCGAAGCCTCTTCCCCGATGACATCGTCCACCGCAATAGATCGACGTCCCTCATCCACCTCCCTATATAAGGATCTGTCATCCATCTCGCCGTCCCGCTGGTTCAGCCACCCCTTCCTCCACCTCCAAGGAGCTGCTCCGACGATCGCCTCATCTATCGCGGCTGCTCCATCCCCACAACGCCGCCTTAACCTGCTCCACCGGAACCGCAACATCCTCACCGACTCCTCGGACGAAGCCGAGGCCTACTCGACGCCACCAAAGAGGTTGTACACTCATCGCATCGCACCTTCTCCTTAACTCGACCTCCCGGCGCCGATGGTGCTCCATCCCGCACCCCCATGGAGCGGCTACCTTGAAGCCGGCGCCGCGGGCGACATCTCCATGGAGGCTCTCCCTCAGTGCAAGGCACCTTCGGTGGCGGCGTCCATACCAGCCGGATCTGCTGCTGCTGCTCCGGCTCTCGCTCGATCGCTCGCTCGCCCAGCTACTGCTGCTGCTCTCCCCCTCGCTCATGGTGCTGCTCTACTCTGATTAAGCCACACTTCAGTCGACTGAATCGACTTTTGGGTCAGTCGATTTTCAGGGTTGGGGGGCTCGCCGGAGTTAAGGAAGAACCACCCGCAGCGGGGACGGGGGGTAGCATTCAGATTCCATAGTAAATTTCAGTTTCGACAGTTAAGTTCAGAGTCAACAATTTTTACCTCATCTGTTGTACTCAGGTGGTTTTTGGTGATGTTAATTTTACATCCATTTTACATCATCTATTGGAGATGCTATTAGAATCCCACTAGAGATTGACAATGTCTGTCTTGTGCTGCTTCAGCCTTGACGTCTTACGGCTCACCGGAGCTGCTCCAATGACAGAACGATCCATCACAATAGAGCAGTGCCCTGGATGCCGTCTACAGATTCCTCAGATCTTCCTCCACACCTCTGACAGCCACCTCTGCCTCAACTGCTTTAGCGACCAACCCCAATGATGCTGAGGTCGACACGGCTACGGGAAAGAGGTTGTACACTTGTTGCATCACTTGTTACTATACATTCACGTCGACCCATTAGAGCTATTTTGGTTCAACGGAAAAACATCGATCCACTGGTTGTTACCATCACTCTAAATTTCTGCATGCTCTCCTTACATAATCTCACCATATTTTTTTCGTATGCATGTCAGATATTGTACACAGTCATGCTGAACATGTAGAGAAAAAGAGAAGAGTTTTGCACAGCAATACAATGTCATGCAGACATCACTCCATGGTGGGTTCAATGGAAAACCCTCCCCACCCCTCTCCAGATTGTAATCCAGAGGAAGATATCTGTTGTGAGGAGGATTCGGACGCCGCTGACCACTCCTATTTACCCCCCCAAGGTGTTTGCTCTACCTTGGCATGATGATGTTAGTCGTATCATGCATATGTTGCCTTGCAGTGCCTACTTTTGACATCATATATGTCATCTGCTTAGTTTAGACATGTTCTGTAATGCCACCTGTTTAGTTTCTATATCATATATGGGAATTATGCAGTCTCATGTCTTTTAGCCAGCCATAATATATGTGAAATGTGCAATGCCATCCTGTTTAACCAGAAATCATATATTTGAATGATATCTTGCCCATCCTTTTCTTCATTACATTTCCATTTGTCGACAATGTTTGTACATTAAACTACTCTTCCTGTGAATCAGCCATTTGGGTGGGAGATGGAAAAATCTGGAGTGAAAACAAGGCCTTCAGAGCAGACAGTGCTACCTGTCGAAGCAGATCTCTTGTTGGGTCCCGATAGCTCCTCAGAGATGGATTCAGAGACAGATGACCAGTCCTATTCCCCCACTGAGGTGTATGCTCTAACTTGGCACGGTTATACTACTCATATCATGCATACGGTGACTTGCATTGCATAGTTTAGACATCATATACACAATATTCAACACCATGTTCTTAGTTCAGACATCATATCGAATGCCCTCTGTTTAGCATATAAATCACATATGTGAATTAAATGATGCGATCCTGATTACTTAGATAACAGGTAGGTGAATTATGGCATGCGATCCTATTTAGTTATTCATCATATCTTTGAATTATGTTATGCTATGCTATCCAGTTTAGATAGACATCATATATGTGAAATTATGTCATGCTATCCATTTTAGTTAAACAATATACATGTCAACTATTTCATGCCCTCTTTTTTCCACACTATCTATTGCATCTGTCTCTCATACAATGTCTGTACATTCAACTATGTTTCCTGTTTATCAGCCATTTGAATTGGAGCGGGTGATGCCAGTATCTAGCGGACTAAAAACACGGTCTTCAAATAAAACAGTGCTACCTCTTGGTGGAGATAGCACCCCGGTTGTACATGCACAAGAACCAGCCCTACCACACATAACCCAAACTCTCGCAGATTGTACCCCTACTACAATGGATAGAGAACCAGCTTCACCCAATCTAACGCCAACCCCAGCCGATAGTAACCCAGTACCTGTTGACACAACACCATCTCCACCACAGAGCTCCCAGATAAGAGCAGTTAGTAAGGCAGCTCCAGTGCCCAAAGGGCTAGTACTATCACGGCGAACCCCAACTCCACCAGTTAGTATGCCTATTCCTGTGTAGGAAGCACAACCAGCTAGTCGTAGTTTAGCATCTATCGCATTTGATGTTGTTAAATCGTATGTGCGTATCTTCCCATCTTGGAAGTATTATACCGAAGATGAAGGAAAATGCCAGTTGCAGGTGTTTGTCCAGAAGTTATGTGTAAGTAATGTTATTCATGGCAATTACTTTGCTTCGTCCCATACATCCTACCTCCATGATTGTTATAATACAACAAATTTTCCCATTTTTCTCTATAGAGAAGGACCGATTTGGAAACTCGGGATGAGGTAACCTGTGCTAATACCTCTGCTATCTTCAAGAATGCTTTGTGGTAGTATCGGAATTACCTGAAGAAAATGTACTTCACTGGCAAAGAAACACATCAAATTCCCTTACGTTCTCTTGAGACACATTTACTGGACGATGACTGGGAACGCCTTGTTCTGTACTGGTCCCGAACCAAGAATGTGGTAAGGTCTATGAGCTCATTTTCTATTTTTAAGTATTATATTCTTGCGTCTTACTGTACTCTGTTCATGTAGAACAAGTGCCTAAACCTGAAGAACAAATGTTCTAATTTAAGATTCCATTGCTACCATAGGACATAGATATATGTTTCTTTGATGCTTTTATTATGTACTAGTACTTGGCAATAGAAGACTTGGTAGTTTAATCCTGTCCACCTTACTAATGAACTGGTTCATCGAAATGAGTTTCATATACTAGTACATGCTAAACTTGTTATGTGTCTTCTTGTTTCTTCTTTTAGAATGCTAACAAAATATTGGGGAAGAGTGCCTTATTAAGCAACAGTAAAGGAAGTAATGCAGATAAGGTTCAGGATAGTGACACATCCTGTCTTGGTTTAGTGTTGGAGTTACTGGCCACTACCGCTTGCACAAGCTATTCAAACTTACTGTGTGAATCAGTTCGGTTTCTTGAGTCTCAACTACAAGCTGAAAGACATCATTCAGCTGTGTTGCGACAAGAAGCGGAAGGATTGCGGAAGTCCCTGGAGCATTCAGATGCATACTTTCTGGTGCAACAACAAGAATTGCAGAATTTTAGCGCCAAACAGGACAAAGCTAATCAGCTTGCTAAGCTTATTGCCATCATGGTGGATAACCAGGATAACGTTTCTTGACCTCTTCTGAAGTTGTTTCAATTATGCTCTTGTTTTGCTGCCGCGTTTATTTGCACTGGTGGCCAATTTTGACCGCCAATGTATATGATATGCTGCTTTGTTCCCTATATTTCCACTCGTGGTGAACTTTGATGCCCAGTGGATGTAATATGTGTAATAGCCGTGATAGCCTAGCGTTAGTTGCTTGCTTATTTATTTCCTTGTTGTCTTCTTTATTTGTTTGCTTGTAGTCATTGCAGTTCTTTTTCCGCGGTTAACTAGTGGCTGCAATAACCTATTTTTTAAAACTAGGCCACAATAACCATGGGCTAATATTTACTGTAGTGACACTGGGCCTCCTACGGGCCGTAGAAACAATGGGCCTTCTACGGGCCGTAGAAACAATGGGCCTTCTATGGGTCGTATCATCAATGGGCCGTATACGGGCCGTATGATCGATTGGCCAAACATGGGCCATTAACAGGCCGCATTATGGCTGTAAACGGGCTAGAGTTGGAATCGTCCGTTCATGGGCCGACCGTAACGGTCCATCATTAATAGGCCGTATTTGATGACTCTATGAAAATGGCCCAACGTATTAACGGACCACAAACAGGCCGACTGTAACCATGGGCTGAATTTGGCCCACAAGCAGAAAATGACAGTAACAGGCCATAAATAAACGAATGCTGGAAATGAACCCAAGAATAAATGGGCTCTGAGAAGGCCGAAAGATAACATGGGCTGGAAATGGCCCAACGGAATAACGGGCCGTTAATGGGTATAAAGTGATACACTGTTCATTACGGGCCAGTTTCACCACGGGCCCTTAATAGGCCAAGAGTTACATAGGGCCTCATATGGGCCGAAAGACATCCTGGGCCATACATGGGCCAGAAGTGAAGATGGGCTGGAATCATATTGGATGGCCTAGATGACGCTACTGGGCCTAATTCGGATAGGGCGTAATGGGCCTTGGGTTAGCAGGCTATAAATGGGCTATATGCGAACAGGCCATTAACAGGCTTTCCATGGGCCGGCCCTCCACCTTTTGACCAAGTCAAACGGGCCGGCCTTTTCACAGGAATGGGCCTCTGTTGGGTCGTGCCATGTGTCGACGTATCATAGGCGCATATCTGACCCACTGACGAGCTGACACGTGTTTCGTCCGGCCAATAAGAATTTTACACGTGGAAATTTCCCATTGGTTGGGGCTGTTAACGGGTTATCGGATCCAAAACCCGACCCGATAGCTTAACGGCGTTCCGTTATGGTGGATGCCACGTGTCGGTCACCCTTGACGAAAGCACTTCTGTGACGCACAATTTATCATCATGGAAGTGGACACTTCCGTGATGATAATTTTGGTAATGTCATGGAACACTTCTACGATAGCACAGGTATGACTATCTTGATTATGTCATAAATTTGTCATGGATGTACATGCATGACAAAAAAAGCGACCTACTATGACAAACACATATCATCACAGAAGTGTATTTTTTTGTAGTGGGACTAAGTTTCTGGTTAATACAATTCTAGCATGAATAATAAACATTTATCATGATATAAACAAATATAAATAACCACTTTATTATTGCCTCTAGGGCATATTTCCTCAGTCTCCCACTTGCACTAGAGTCAATAATCTATCATTGTAATGATTCTAACACCCATGGAGTCTTGGTGTTGATCATGTTTTGCTCGTGAGTGAGGCTTAGTCAACGGGTCTGCAACATTCAGATCCGTATGTAGCTTGCAAATATGTCTCCCTCCTTGACTTGATCGCGGATGGAATTGAAGCGTCTCTTGATGTGCTTGGTTCTCTTGTGAAATCTGGATTCCTTTGCCAAGGCAATTGCACGAGTATTGTCAAAAAGATTTTCATTGGACCCGATGCACTAGGTATGACACCTTGATCGGATATGAACTCCTTCATCTAGGCTCCTTCATTTGCTGCTTCTGAAGAAGCTATGTACTCCACTTCACACGTATATCCCGCCACGACGCTCTGCTTGGAACTGCACCAACTGACAGCTCCACCATTTAATAAAAACATGTATCTGGTTTGTGACTTAGAGTCATCCGGATCAGTGTCAAAGCTTGCATCGATGTAACTGTTTATGACGAGCTCTTTGTCACCTCCATGTACGAGAATCATATCCTTAGTCCTTTTCAGGTATTTCAGGATGTTCTTGACCGTTGTCCAGTGATCCACTCCTAGATTACTTTGGTACCTCCCTGTGTGGCTCCTCGGCTCAGAGAAACCGGAACGCCCCATATTCCAGCCCAGAGATTGAGGAGAAGTCTCTGGAATACGGCACTGCTTGACATAGAACAAATCAGCTCTTATTACAAGGATAATAATACAAGGGTCTGGTGTTACAAAGAAGCACATCAGCACGGAGACACTACGCCCGCAATACTACACTTGCTCTATGCTAGCAGCAGAACAACTCGTAGCAGCAGAATACTTATAGCAGCGGAACAACCATGAAGGTGGTGAACTCCACTCAGCAGGGACTCTGGCTGGGACACGATCTAGCTCTCACGCATGGCAACCTTGACAAGCAATCATGGCATCACCTGCAATCTGGCATGACATGTCAGGTCAGCACATTGAATGTACTTGCAAGCTCACAACAACCATTAACATCATGGCAAGACAATAACTTAACATTTAACAGGTTAATTAAATTAACAACTATTCTTATGAAGCAACTACTAAGCATGGTATGAAACTAATACAATACTGATAAATCACCATCTCAGATCTCCATAACCATATCACTCTTGGCTAACCAGCCAAGCAATATACCATCTCGATCACCTCGTGATCCAAACCAAACGGTGATCATTCCGGCAATCACTACCATGACCAACACTTGGTATCAAACATCATCATCAACATCCTGCCAATCTGTATGGCTCAAAATATCCACATATAAATCACCTATAAGTCATTCCGTCATGTGATTGTTGATCGAACGGTGTAACCTAGTACGAACCCATGCCCATGACCAAGGACGCGACTATCAATAGATTTAAATACACTCTGCAGAGGTAGTAAACTGTACCCAGACCACGGAACCCATGGCCTCGCACTCCCATTCGGGTGGACCAATGGCGTTCTGACAAAACCTATCTACTGCCATGACACTCTCCCGGCCACTCCGACTCACTCCCCACTGGGCTAGTCCTGGGTGGCCCCATGTCTACCAAAGACACAGCGGCCACCGTCGTGGCCAAAACAATAAACGGACCCACATAGGGACAACCCGGGTACAACAACAACAACGGGCACACAAGGTTATGTCTGCTTACCGTGCCAAGGTACCACATGCCCATAACCTTCCCTAGTTGGAGGCACCGGCAAGAGGCACGACAATAGACCGCATTAGGGACTTCCCATGAAGGCAAATGTGCCTGCACTGGAGAAAGCCCAGTTCAGCGGCACCTAACCAACTTAATGACGGAATTTATCCCCAAAAGTATAACTATGATAACTGATACTCTAGTATCAACTACCAAACTATAATCCAAGTCATAGCAAAATCCAACAAATAATCCAAGCCTAATATCGTCACCTCAAAATACTCCAAGGGTAGCACATCACTATTGTCATGATGAATCCGAAAACAATAATCCTACTACTGCAATAACAAGAATAAAGCTATTTGACTAAGATCCACATGTAAACATCATTTCCGAAAATAATACTCCAAGCAACAAAACATCAACTAGCATCATGAAAATAATCATACTAACCACTAATAATCCAAAGGCAGCATGATATCCAAAGTAATACTCCAAAATATAATTAACAGATACCATCATGAAAATAATCCTAATATCCACTAAGAATCCAAAGGAACATGTCATCGGAAGTAATACTCCAAAGTAATACCAGATACCATCATGGAAATAATCCTAATAGCCACTAGGAATCCAAATGTACATGTCATCCAAAGTAATACTCCAGAATAATACCAGATACCATCATGAAAATAACCCTAATAACCACTAACAATCCAAAGGCACATGTCATCCACATAATCATCAAAAATATAAGCCTAAAACTCCAAGCAATATCATGGCAATATCAAGATCAAATCAATACTCCGGGAAATGCCATGAACAGATCACACTATGATGGCCTGGCTTATTAGGGATGATAGACTACTCATATCAATAAGGAATTCCTTCTTTTCCGGTAGCCCATTCGGACAGAACTCCAAAGTTAAGTGTGCTCAGCTTGGAGTAGTGGTAGGATGGGTGACCAACCGGGAAGTTGCTCCCGGGTGCGCATGAGTGAGGACAAAGTGCGCAGAAAAGACTAGTATTGATCTGTGGCGCCAGTCTTGATCCCGCCAGGCGTAACGACCACAGGCGGGTGTGTCCGAGGCATTACACACACATATCTAAAGCAATATTTTAAACAAGTTTAAATGAATAAACCATGTCACTGCATTGCAATCATGCAAATGGAGGGTGTGGCTTGCCTGGGGTGGAAGAAATCACCAAGAAGATGTGCAAGAAGCTCGCAGAAAGAATCGCCGGAAAAATGTTCTCTCTCGAAGGGGATGAATAAGGGCAAAATGGTGATTTTTAGTATTTCAAAAAATGGTGAAAACAATTCCATCGGAATGGGCTCGATAAAATGAAAAAATGGGCTTTGGATTCACCTTATTTGGAGTTGTGGGTAAAAAGATATGACCTGATGAAGATCGGGGACCTTTTTGGAATATCATCACAAACAAGTCCCTGAGTGGATAAGGCAGAAGCGGGTTTTGAGGAAGCACGCTTTCCGGAGAGGAAAACGCATTTACACCCAAAGAAGAAGTGAATACGCTTTCAGTCGGGGAAAATGTACTCTGTTGTTTCCGCCTCCACTTAAGTGATGTGGCGGTGGCGTGACCGGCACTGAGCGACTGACGAGGGGGTCCCACTCCTTTCTCTCTCCTCCCGCTCCTTCTCGCTTGCGCCTGATAGAAGCAGAGAGGTCCGAGGCAGAGGCGCGGCTAGGGTTGGCTGGCGATGGGCTCGTCGGCTCCAGCCAGCTCCGGCCAAGGGGAGGCAACCGCCGAGCACGGCGAGGTCCACCGCATCCATCCAGAGGGGAGAAGAGCACCAGGGAGGAGAGGAGGGGAGGCACCGCACGGGGGAACAAAGAGCTTGGCGGCGGCAGTTGATCTTGGGGCACGCGGCCAAGGTGGCTCCGCCGGTGGTGCGAGGACACGGGGAGGATCGCCGGGGTCTGGGTGATGCTATGGTGAGGTCAGGAGGGAGGGGGAGGCTCGGACTCGAGCTAATTTAGGCGGATGGCCGCGGCGGCCATGGCGGTCAACACAGGCGAGGAGAGCCTCTCGAGCATGCTTGATAGGCTGGGGAGGGGTAGTGAAGTGAGGAGAGGCTGCTGGTGTGCTCGAACGGCTCGGGGGAGGCATATATATAGGCGGGCGAGAAGGATGGGCTCGGGTGCCGCCGGGCACGTCCGGCCGAGGCTCTGGCGACGGCCAGCGAGCACGGGAGGGCACGGGAACACAACGAGCTATTGATTCACAGCTCACGGAGGGGTAGACGACGGCGGGGAGCAGAGGAAGAAGCCGAGAACCATTAAAACATGTCGGGGAACTATGCTTCCGTGGGCGAGCGTCGGCAAGCGTCGGTGAGGAAGTTGTCGGAGGGGGAGAGGGGTCCAGGGGAATGGCGACGATGCGCGCTATCTTCCTGACACGCTCACGAAAGCGAAGATGACGAGAGGAGGAGGGGGTTTAACGCAAACAGCCACTGGACGCGGCCACTGCACACAGAGCGCGTGCACAAGCACGCCATTGTCGTGGTCACCGCGTGCACTGGCATGTAGCGGGGGAGAGGGGCTGGAACGGGTTGTCTAGTGTGTAGTCTATCCAGTGGAGGTCTCAACTACGGTGGTAGATCAGTGAAAAGTGATAAGGTTAAATGGTAATCACCATCTGAAGTTTACTGTAGTAAACTTGGGTGAGCACTGGTGATCAACAGGGATTTCACTGTCTCCAAAGAGTTTGTCTCGGTGATTAACTAAGGAAGGACTATGATGTAACACCCCAGATGTAACTTACCATATTTGTACTCCAACTCTTGCCATTTCCGGCTTTAAGTTATGAGATTCGTGGTTAGGTTCTTGTATTTGTTTTTCATTTTGTTCATGTCATGCATTTCATATCTTGTCATCATGTGCATCTCATTTGCATACGTGTTTGTCTGATGCATCCGAGCATTTTCCCCCTTGTCCGTTTTGCATTCCGACTCTCCTACGTCTTCCGGCGCCCCCTTTTGCCTTTTTTCGTGAGTGGGTGTTAAACATTCTCGTAATTGACCGAGATTTGCCAAGCGGCCTTGGTACACCACCGGTAGACCTCCTGTCAAGTTTCGTGCCATTTGGAGTCTGTTTGATACTCCAACGGTTAACCGGGGAACCGTAAAGGCCTCGTGTGTGTTGCAGCCCAACATCCCGGCCCCCAAAGTGGCCCATTAACCCATCCAAACCCCATCCATCTTCTCGGCCGTTCCATCACGATAGCGTGGACGAAAACCGCACCTCATTTGGACATTCCTACATCCCTCTACCTATATATATGTGTCCCGCTCCGAAAATTTTGCGGATGAAACCCCAGATCCATCTTCCCCGCGCCGCCGGACATGTCTTCCCGGCGGCCGGACACGTCCACCGCCTCCCGCGCCCACTCAGGGGCCGCCATGTGTCCCGCCGGAGCCTCCAGCCGTCGCGGCCCGCGGAGCCCTTCGCGGGCCCACGCGGGCCCAGATCCCGCCGCCGCCTGGCCCGTGGAGCCACTCGGCTTCCCCGCCGCCGCGCGCCACCGCCGCCCGCCGCATAGCCCACCAGACCTCGCCCCGCCGCCGATCCGCCTCCAACCGGCCGGATCTGGTCCGATCCGGTCTGGGCCCGCCTCTCCATCGACTGTCCTGCCTCCTTCGATCTCGCCGGCGAGTCGACGCGCCACCGCTGCCCCGGTCATCCTCGACCCCGCACCGGGATCCCCTCGTCCCGGGACGACCGCATTCCCCGATCCAAATGGCCGCTCCATCCCGCTCCGCGAGATCTAGTTTCTCCCCCCTCCCCCGAGGTTGAATTTTTCCACTAAGTCCCAAATCTGTGATGTTGTATTGCTCTGTTCTACATGCCATAACTCCTCATCCATAGCATCATTTTGCATGCATGATATATAAGAATGTTCATCAGGTCGTGCTCTTCATTTTGTTCCATTGTGCCATGCTTGTTTCAGTCCATATTGATGCCCAAATCATGGATGCAAGAGTGCTATAAAATGTTAGTTCCCGATTCTTAGCAGAGTATGAGCATTTGTCATTTTTGCCACATTTATTGTGTGCTGCATATGGGCATGAGCTCTATATGTGTTTTGGGTATGCCATGCCATCTGTACAGGGGTGTATGCCATGTATTTTTGTGATCAATGTGGTGAATAGCACAAGCATGCAAAGTAGCTCTCGTGATATTGCTGATTTCAGAGACTTAGAAGTTCGCTAAGTCATTTCCCTGCTGTTATTTTTATGCCATGTATTCATGTTGCTACAGTGAGATCCATGCTTCTTTTGAGTATGTCTAATAAGGATGATTTGGACATAGGGTTGTGCTCTATCCATCCATGTCCCTTTTTGCATTTATGGAGTGCCCTAGCATGACTCAATCTTGCTCTACTTTTGCTATAAAATGTTCCTAGCAGATTGTTTATGTGTTAATCAATTTTGCCAAGGTTGTTGTAGTTGATCCATGCATGCTATGAGATTGTTCTTGCCATGGTTAGCTTCATGAACATGTCTTATTTCTATTTCTATGATTATCTTGTCATGCAATGCCTTGTGGTGAGTGAATCGAGCTCGCAAAGATGCCTTCATAATTCTATTTATGCCATGCCCAGTTTTTTTGCTAAGTCTGAATCTGTTAATGATACTTGCTATGTTTACATGGGCGCCATCATATCTTGTGTGCCCTTTTGGCTTATGGTTAGTAAGGGACTTTTGTTATATGCTTTGAGTAGATTCATTCTGTGCCTTGTATTGCTATGTTCTGATCTTGTAGCATGTTGTTATCTTGCTCTAAACTTTGCTTCCGGATGTTAAGTCCTGGCATGTTAGTAGTTTCACTAAGTCTGTGATGCTGATATTATTTTGCACTTTTGCCATGCTTGTTTGAACCTGCTCTTGTGTGATTTAGCCGTAGCTCAGTGTTCATCTTTTGTCAAGAATCTTGAGTAGATCCCTGCCATGTGCTTTGTTGCTATGTTGGAGTGCAGTAGCTTAGTTTCTTGTTGCATTCTCATTGGCATCGTGCTGTTAATCACAGAATTGTGCCATTATTGTTTTGCTTGCCATTTGTGAACCGTGCATCCGATTCCGGTGATCTTTATATTGATTTCGACCGAAATCAACTTATCTTTCCAGCGACACACTTGGTTTGCCAAGTTGAGGCCTGGTTCAATCTTTTCCTTCTAGAGCAAGCATATGCATTGCATATAACATCCCGCTTATCATGTCATGTTTGGCATCATGTTGCTTGCACATTCCACCGTGGTTGATTGTTGTTTCCATTGCTTGTGTTCTTGCCTTGGGTAGAGCCAGGAGACGAGTACGTGATCAAGGAACCCGTTGAGTACGCTTATGAGGATCAAGCTTTCGTGAACTCGGAGTACTTTGCAGGCAAGATGACCACACCCTCGAAATCACTTCTATCTTTTCTTGCTAGTTTCTCGCTCTTTTGCTATGTTGCGATACCTACCACTTGATATATCATGCCTCCAATTTTCCCATGTCAAGCCACTAACCCACCTTTCCTAGCAAACCGTTGTTTGTCTATGTTACCGCTTTTTCTCAGCCCCTCTTATAGCGTTACTAGTTGCAGGTGAAGATGAAGTTTGTTCCATGTTGGAACATGGATATGTTGGGATATCACAATATCTATTATTTTAATTAATGCATCTATATACTTGGTAAAGGGTGGAAGGCTCGGCCTTATGCCTGGTGTGTTGTTCCACTCTTGCCGCCCTAGTTTCCGTCATACCGGTGTTATGTTCCTTGATTTTGTGTTCCTTACGAGGTTGGGTTATAATGGGAACCCCTTGACAGTTCGCCTTGAATAAAACTACTATAGCAAGGCCCAACCTTGGTTTTAACATTTGCCACCTAAGCCTTTTTCCCTTGGGTTTCGCGCACTCAAGGGTCATCTTTATTTTAAACCCCTGGGCCAGTGCTCCTCTAAGTGTTGGTGCAAACTAGAGCACCGTGCAAGGCCGCCCCTTGGCAACTTGGGTTACGTTGCCTCCTGTATGCTTAGCTTATCCGGTGTGCCCTGAGAACGGGATATGTGCAGCTCCTATCATGATTTTTCGGCACAGCGGGTGGTCTTGATGGTCTTGTTTTACCATTATCGAAATGTCTTGTAACCAGGATTCCGAGTCTGATCGGGTCTTCCTGGGAGAAGGAATATCCTTCGTTGACCATGAGAGCTTGTGATGGGATAAGTTGGGACACCCCTGGAGGGTTTTGAACTTTTGAAAGCCATGCCCGCGGTTATGGGAAGATGGGAATTTGTTAATGTCCGGTTGTAGAGAACTTGAAACTAAACTTAAATTAAAATGCATCAACCGCGTGTGTAGCCATGATGGTCTCTTTTCGGCGGAGTCCGGGAAGAAAACACGGTCTCGTGTTATGCTTGAACGTAAGTAGTTTCAGGATCACTTCTTGATCATTTTAGCTTCTCGACCGTGCTTTGCTTCTCTTCTCGCTCTCATTTGCGTAAGTTAGCCACCATACATGCTAGTGCTTGTTCCGGCTCAACCTCACTACCTTTCCTACCCATAAGCTGAAATAGTCTTGATCTCGCGGGTGTGAGATTCCTGAGTCCTCGTGGCTCATAGATACTTCCAAACAGTTGCAGGTGCCGATGATGCCAGTAGAGGTGACGCAACCTAGCTCAAGTGGGAGCTCGATGAATATCGTTTTCGTTTTGTTGTTTCATTTCTAGTTGATCAGTAGTGGAGCCAAGTCGGGGCGATCGGAGATCTATGCATTTGGGGTTGTCTTTCTTTATTTGGTTCCATAGACAGACCTTGATTGTATTCTAGATGATGTAATGCTATATTTACGTATTGTGTGAAGTGGCGATTGTAAGCCAACTTGAGGGAGTCCTGGATTAGGGGGTGTTCGGGTAGACGTACTGTACCTTCAGCCGGATTCCAAGACTATGAAGATACAAGATTGAAGACTTCGTCCCGTGTCCGGGTGGGATTTTCCTTGGCGTGGAAGGCAAGCTTGGCGATGCGGATATTCAAGATCTCCTACCATTGTAACCGACTTTGTGTAACCCTAACCCTCTCCGGTGTCTATATAAACTGGAGGGTTTTAGTCCGTAGGACAACTTCATCATACAACAATCATACCATAGGCTAGCTTCTAGGGTTTAGCCTCCTTGATCTCGTGGTAGATCTACTCTGGTACTACCCATATCATCAATATTAATCGAGCAGGACGTAGGGTTTTACCTCCATCAAGAGGGCCCGAACCTGGGTAAAACATTGTGTCCCTTGTCTCCTGTTACCATCCGCCTAGACGCACAGTTCGGGACCCCCTCCCCGAGATCCGCCGGTTTTGACTCCGACATTGGTGCTTTCATTGAGAGTTCCTCTGTGTCGTCGCTTTTAGGCCCGATGGCTCCTTCGATCATCAACAACGATGCAGTCCAGGGTGAGACTTTTCTCTCCGAACAGATCTTTGTCTTCGGCGGCTTCGCACTGCGGGCCAATTTGCTTGGCCACGTTGAGCAGATCGAAAGCTACGCCCCTGGCCATCAGGTCAGGTTTGGAAGCCTAAACTATACGGCTGACATCCGCGGGGACTTGATCTTCGACGGATTCGAGCCACAGCCAAGCACGCCGCACTGTCTCGATGGACATGATATAGCTCTGCCACCGAATAGCGCCTTGGAGGCCGCATACGCATCGGTTCCGACCATTGATTCGGAGCCTACTGCACCGATCGAGGATCAGCGGTTGGATGCTGCCTCAGGGACTGCGATCTCAGAGGCGATCGAGCCGAACTCCAGCCCCGCACTCCGCATGGCCCGTGACTCCGAGGAGCCGGATTCCTCTCCGAACTCCGAGCCCCCCGCGCCCCTGCCGATCGAATCCGATTGGGCGCCGATAATGGAGTTCACCGCCGCAGACATCTTTCAGCACTCCCCCTTCGGCGACATTTTGAATTCGCTAAAGTCTCTCTCTTTATCAGGGGAGCCCTGGCCGGACTACGGTCAGCAAGGATGGGATTCAGATGATGAAGAAATTCAAAACCCACCCACCACCCACTTCGTAGCCACTGTCCATGACTTAACCGACATGCTCGACTTCAACTCCGAAGACATCAACGATATGGACGATGATGCAGGAGACAACCAAGAACCAACGCCTATAAGGCATCGGACAGCCACCTCATCTCACGATGTGTACATGGTGGATACCCCTAAAGGAAGCAACAACGAGGAAAACGGGGATGGAAAGAGGGATCGATCTCTCGAAAAACAATCAAAGCGTCGGCATAAACGCCGACCCAAGCCCCGCCTTGATAAAGACCCAGCCATAGAGCAGGATGAGCCGGTAGACGACGAGCATGCCTTAGAGCAACCGTCCCAACAGGACAACCCGGATAGAGAAACCGAACATCCCTCCCCCGGCGAAAATGGCATTCCGGATGACCCTACGCCGGACAAGCCCACGAAGCAGAAGAACCTCCACAAACAGCTCATTGCAACCGCACGCAGCCTGAAAAAGCAGAAGCTGAAGCTAAAAACTGCGGAAGATGCACTCAGGATCAGATGGAGTAAAGTAATCAATACCGCGGACAAATACGGCGACAGTCGCCGCACTAAAAGCTATCCGAAGAGAAAGCTACTACCCAAATTCGACGAGGAGGCCTTAGAGCCCTCGCATTCCAAAAGTGAGAAAGCCACACGGTCGGATAGACGACCCCATGGCCACCGTAAAGCGGCAAGTAGTGCCGCACTTAAGCCGACATGCGATCCACTTAAGGATACGCATCATGGCCCAGCCAGGTCCATTTACGGGCCAAGAAAGCAAGCTCTCGTAAGAAATGCAATAAAGCCATTATCAGAATCCAGCACACCCAAATACAGGGGTGCTGCACACCCCCTATGTTTCACCGATGAGGTCCTGGATTATCAATTTCCAGCGGGATTCAAACCCGTAAACATAGAGGCATATGATGGAACAACAGACCCCAGAGTCTGGATCAAGGATTATATCCTCCACATACATATGGCTAGAGGAGATGACCTCCACGCCATAAAATACTTACCCCTCAAGCTTAAAGGGCCAGCCTAGCATTGGCTCAAAAGCCTTCCTGAAAACACAATCGGAAGTTGGGAAGAGCTCGAGGACGCTTTCCGAACAAATTTTCAAGGGACCTATGTCCGCCCTCTAGATGCAGATCATCTTAGTCACATAACTCAACAGCCCTGAGAGTCAGCTCGGCAATTCTAGAATAGATTTCTTACTAAAAAGAATGAGATAGTCGACTGTCCGGACACTGAAGCCTTAGCGGCTTTCAGGCATAATGTTCGAGACGAATGGCTCGCCAAACACTTGGCCAAGAAAAGCCAAGAACAATGGCCGCACTAACAACCCTCATGACCCGCTTTTGCGCAGGAGAGGACAGCTGGTTGGCAAGATGCAGCACCAGTGACCCATGTACATCCGAAACTAGGGATGGAAACAGAAAACCGCGATGCAATAAGGACCATCACCGGACTAAGGAAAAAAGTCTGAAGAGCACGACAGTTAACGCCGGATTCAAAAGCTTACGACAGAATCAGAAAAAGCCGCCCCTCCAAGATAATAGGGACGACGTATCCAACCTAAACAAAATCTTGGACAGGATATGTCAAATACACAGCACTCCCGGAAAGCCTGCTAACCATACTCACAGAGATTGTTGGGTTTTCAAACAATCCGGCAGACTCAACGCCGAACAGAAGGGGCTCGATGCACCAAGCGAAGATGAGGACGAACCCCAAAAGCAGAGTACTAGGAAACAAAAGAATTTTCCACAAGAGGTAAAAATAGTAAACTTACTCCACATAACAAAACGTGCGGCGCCCATAAAGGTACGCGCCCCATGGCCTATCCCAAAGGAATCCCGCCACTGGTTGTCAAAACCAATCATCTTCGATCATCTGGATTATTCTAGAAGTATCAGGAACCCAAGTTGGATTGCCCTGGTACTCGATCCAATAATTGGCGGACTCCAGTTTTCAAATGTCCTTATTGACGGTGGCAGCAGACTCAACCTGATATATCAGGACTCAATCCGCCACATGGGGATCGACCCACAAAGAATTCGCCACAGCAAAACCTCCTTTCAAGGAGTAACGCCAAGTCCGGACACCCATTGCATGGGTTTTCTCCGACTCGAGGTTATTTTCGGCTCTGCCGATAACTTCCGTCGCGAAGAGCTGACTTTCCACATCGTCCCATTCTCAAGTTGCTACCAAGCACTACTGGGACGCGAAGCTTTCGCCCGCTTTAATGCAATACCGCATTATGCATCTCTTACGCTTAAGATGCCCGGTCCACGCGGCATCATCTCCTTAAAGGGGAAGTAGTGAGAACACCTCCCCCAAGCGGAGGATTGTGCGGCCACTTTAACAGCCCCACAATACAACGGCTTCACCAACCAGAACATCGGAACAGGTCATTAAGACCACGGACACGGATAGACGAGTCCGGCACAAAAGTATCGTTGATAAAGGCTTAGTGGCCATATACCCCTGCACTAGGGGCTTCACACGTATAAAATAAGAGACAATAAAGCTCAATTTTTCATATTTTACTTTACACTTTGTTTATTTCGTATAACTTTTGTTCGGCACGCCCCTTTTCAACTTAGTTGCTCTCTTTTTACAGATGAACGTCGTGTCGCGCCCGTCCAGGATACGGAACAACGGAGACACAGGCGCAGACATGCAGTAGGGACCCGTTACAAGGATTCTTTTCAGATTAAGACCCTACGTAAACCTTTTTTACTGTCTCTTGTTGATACACATCCCCTGGTTCTATGACCAAGGAGGAGGCTGGCGTCTTGGCATGTGGCCACGTCAGAATTCTTGCGCGTACCTGGACACTAGGGGCTTATACCTCAGGGCGTTACCTCGCCCGCTCTCATAAAGACCGAATACCTTAGGGAGTGTTCGGCATCGCGAGTCTGGCCTTATATGCATCAGCTCCGAGTCATGATTTTGATCAAATGTTGGGTTTCCCAGCTCCTGTGTTCGGCTGCCTTACGTTCCGTTCTATCGGCTAAGGCGGCACCAGGAGAACTACTGCGATTGTGCCCTGGTTTAGCCAGGCGAGCACCTCAGTAGAGAAAGCCGAAAACCGACTGTCATGATATGGCGTGAGACTGGTCAACCACTCGATGACTCTCCGGAATCTGTAGGATTCCTCCGCATTAACGAAGGGCCGTTTCCCGGCCAGGCACCTACGCGCCCCGAATTTGGGTGAGCGTAGTCGCCACCAGGGGCTACCTAAATAGTCCCATTGTCAAGCTCCTATGGCTAAGTGAAAGTGTTAAAGCATTATAGTCCGGTTGCCTAGCTTGCTGCAATATCACCTCCTTTGTAGGACGAAGACATTGGATTAAGTGTGAAAATGTGCCTTCTGCGAGCACCCCCGCGCTATGTGCGTGGGGGCTGAAGCCAACGACTGCAATCTTTCAGATTTTGTATATATATCTTAAAACGGCCGCACAGGAGGTGTTCCAAATACTTGCAGGCACAAGTATAAAAGGCTACTGCAATTCATCAAAATATTTTTTTATAATTACATATGCTATCAGAACATAGCTTCCTTCGAGCACTGCGCCTCTATTACATGAGCGCCTTCAAGGACTTCCTGAAAATAGTGCTCGGAGGGTACTCGGCTTTTGTCTGAATCTCGGGATGCAACAACGGTGGTCTCCATCTCTGCCCAGTATGTCTTGACACGGGCAAGAGCCATCCGTGCGCCCTCTATGCATTCTGACCTCTTCATCGCATTGATACGTGGCACCACGCCAAGGAATTGCTGCACCAAGCTGAAATAACTCTTCGGCTCCGATCTCCCCGGCCACAGATGACCCATGACGTACTTCATGGCGAGTCCAGACAATCTATTCAGTTCGGACCATTGAGCCAGACGATCGTCCACTGCCAGCGGACGCTCTGGATTGTGAAACTGCGACCAGAAAAGCCTTTCCACTTCGAGATCTTCTTGATCTCGAAAATGTTCGGTCGCATCAGCAGCACTCGCTGCCAAATCCAGATAGGTGTCCTTCGCACTCCACATCCGGTCCAACGGAGCAAACTTTGGATCACAAAACTTCCTCCGCAGCATAAAGGGCTTTCCAGCCGCAATCTGTCCGACCTGACGCAGCTCCTCCTTCGCAGCTCTCATCGCAGAGCGAGCATCCTTGGCATCAGCAACGGGCTTCTCTAAGTCCGTCTGTCTCGCCCGGTCTTCTTTCTCAAGAAACTTGCAACGGTCAGTAGCACTTTTTAACTTCACGGCCATCTCGGCCACCTCCTTCTTGCTTCAGCAGTGAGCAGCCTGTTCGGCTCTCAGCTCTTCAAGGGCCTTCTCGGCAGCCGCATCACTTTTCCTGGCTTGTTCCTTAGCTCGGGCAAGTTCCGCCCGGAGACTCTCCACGGCGGCCGCACCATCTGCATCAAGCACACACATTCTAAGATACTGGCATAACGCTCATCTTACTAGATGCCGCCCGAGGAATTGCATACCTTGAGCCTCATCAAGCCGCTCATTGACGAGCGCGATGTTGGCATCCGCCACATCAAGTTGCCGCTTTAGTTCGGCGAAATCATCAGTTCGGCTCGATTCCGGACACTTCGCCACCTGTATACAAAGGCGACATTTTAGACCTGGGATTATGATCCTCTGCGCGTCGTCAATTTTGACAAGCACAGAGTCTCAGGGGCTACTATCTACACAGGGCGCATCTTGTTTATGCGCAACTGACAAAGAAGTACATTATCAAACGTACCTCAAAACCCGTCAGCAAATTCTGACGGCCTCATGCAATCCGCTTTCCGCGGACGAAATCCTTCCAATCACCGAACCCATCAATGCACGTTGCTCCTTGAGATAGAAGCTCACCCAAGAAGAATCATCAGCTCCTCCGATCGCGCACCGGACGGTGCCGGACTCGTCCTATGACCTCCATCGAAGGCCGGATGCGGAGAACCTTGGGGGGCCACATGGCTACCTTCCACCCCTGCCGGATTAGGAGAAACCCTCCGTGACGACACCTCAGGGTCACCTGCCTCGCCAGGTGGTACGGCAGGGAGAGGCGTTCCACTCTCCATCATCTCCGGAAGAAGATCCCCCGAAGATGAGCTCTGCTTAGAAGGGCTGAGGTCCGAGCTACAAAGTAAAATTTCGGTTAATCTTCTTAGATAAAAAGCAAGGATTTCTCTCATCCCTCTAAAGGAAAATCTTTCTCTACTTACGGCTCGCTGGAGGGCTGATCCCTTTGAGGGCGTAGTTCGACCGAGGATCTCCCCGGCATCGAACCCTCTGACGAGGACTTTTTCCCCCGCTTTGAGGCCATGGTCTCCGGGTCGTCAGAGGCGGCCCTCTTCTTCCCCTTAGGAGAGTAATTATCGGTTCCTCCCTTCGGAGCAGCCTCCTTCGAGGAGGCCATAGTTTCCTTGTCCTCCCCCTCACTTCCCTCCAAAGGCACAATCTTCAACATCCTGACTAGCACGGGATCCAGCCTGGTCTCAGGAAGGGGAGCCGGACACCTGATCAGCTTTGCCTTCGCTATCCACTCATGTTTAACAGGACAACTCTTTTAGGGGCGAATTTATGACAATTTTACGGATAGCGAGTCCGGGCACAAGGTTACTTACTTGAGTATCCGGGCGATTGCAGCTTAAACCTGCGTCCTCGGTCAAATCCGGACACATTGCTTGTGATCCTAAGAACATTTTATACATCTCCACGGGCGCTGCGCCCATAAAATGTTGGAGAGCTCATGGTCCCTCCGGATTAAACTCCCACAAACGAAGGGAGCGGCGTTTTCCGGGCAGTGTTCGGCGAATCAGCATGACCTGCGTCACCTTGACCAGGTTGAGGTCTCTTTCTAAGAGATCCCTCATGCGGCCCTGCAACAAGGGCACGTCTTTGGATAACCCCCAATCTAATCCTTTGTTGACCCATGACGCTAGCCGTGGGGGGGGGGGGACCCAAGCGAAAGGCAGGGGGCGCCACCCACTTGGTGCTCCTAGGAGAGGTGATATAGAACCACTCTCGTTGCCACAAGCTAAGCTCCTCTTGAAAGGAGCCCTCGGGCCATGGAGCGTCATCATTCTTACTTATGACAGCGCCTCCGCACTCTGCGTGCCGTCCCTCGATCATCTTCGGCTCCACTCCAAAAGTCTTGAGCCATAATCCGAAGTGAGGAGTAACACGAACGAACGCTTCGCACACAACGATGAATGAGGAAATGTGGAGGATGGACTCCGGAGCTAAGTCATGAAATTCCAACCCATAATAGAACATCAGCCCCCTCACGAAGGGATCCATCGGGAAGCCTAAACCCCGAAGGAAGTGAGACATGAACACTACGCTCTCACCGGGCTGGGGACTGGGAATAGCCTGCCTTTGAGTAGGCAACCTATGCGAAATTTCGGCGGTCAAGAACTTAGCCTCTCTCAACTTTAGCACGTCCTCCTCCGTGACGGAGGAGGGCATCCATCGGCCTTGAAGGTCGGAACCGGATATTGTCGAAGGTCCGAAGCGCCTGGAATCTGGAGCCTAGGGTGTTGGAACTCGAGGCGACGGGCGAACTTGTTTTGAGATTGGAGAAAAGGAGTAAGGCCCTGGTCTCTTTATAAGAGGTTGAATACCAGGAGCTCTCCCCGTAACCGTTTGGGACTCGCCTTTAATCGAGAAGACATGCTAACGGGCATGATTGGGTTACCCACGTCCTTATTGATGAGAATCCCGTAAATAAAGGGGACACGATCTCTGCTTTGACAAGACGTGCCAAGGAAACCGCCTCGCAAAACACGCTGAGGTGGAAAAGTGAAAACGATTCGAATAAAGGCTTGGCCGTAGTGTGATGTCACGCTGCAGAATACGTCAGCAGATTAGATTTGTGTTAATTTTATTCTCTCTCTGGCAATACGTGGAATCTTATTTTGCAGAGCCGGACACTACTCTTGGTGTTTACAAACTTTTATGAAGAATTTGGAAAAGGAACCCGCCTTGCAATGCCGAAGACAATCTGCGCACTAGACTCGTCGTCATTGAAGCCTGGTTCAGGGGCTACTGAGGGAGTCCTGAATTAGGGGGTGTTCGGGTAGACAGACTATACCTTCAGCCGGACTCCAAGACTATGAAGATACAAGATTTAAGACTTCGTCCCGTGTCCAGATGGGACTTTCCTTGGCGTGGAAGGCAGGCTTGGCGATGCGGATATTCAAGATCTCCTACCATTGTAACCGACTTTGTGTAACCCTAACCCTCTCAGGTGTCTATATAAACCGGAGGGTTTTAGTTCGTAGGACAACTTCCTCATACAATAATCATACCATAGGCTAGCTTCTAGGGTTTAGCCTCCTTGATCTCGTGGTAGATCTACTCTTGTACTACCCATATCATCAATATTAATCGAGCAGGACGTAGGGTTTTACCTCCATCAAGAGGTCCCGAACCTGGGTAAAACATTGTGTCCCTTGTCTCCTGTTACCATCCGCCTAGACGCACAGTTCGGGACCCCCTACCAAGATCCGCCAGTTTTGACACCGACACAACTCTTTATCCCTTTCTTATTCAGTACATGGGATGTGTAAAGATTACCCCTCTTGCGACATGCCTACTATGCGGTTATGCCTCTAAGTCGTGCTCTGACACGTGGGAGATATAGCCGCATCGTGGGTGTTACAAGTTGGTAATCAGAGCCTTCCCCGACTTAGGATCCCCCTGCTTGATCGAATCGCTGGCGTTGTTGAGTCTAGAAGAAAATGTTTTGAGTCATAGGATTTTATATATATATCGAAAAGTAGGATTATTTTTACTCCTCGGTCCCTTCGTCGCTCTGGTGAGGCCTCCTGACGTAGAGTTTTGACTCTTCTCTTCTCAAATTTAACGGAAAAAAATTTAGGATCACGCGGGTATCTTGGAATCGTTCCGATGGTTTTGTGATGAGAACATTGTTCTTGGTGCCTCCTGACATTTAGGGGTTGTGGCAGTGTCCCGGGGAGTTGAGCTCCAAGGTGTTGTCATCACAATTTTATCGTTGCAGTTCTGGAATACCTGAGTTTGCCGACATCGAAAATCTCTTTTATGCAGTTGTTGGTGAGATAACCTCGACACCACCCAGTACTGGGGCGGGAGTTCGGGAGTATTGCCATAACTCGTATAACGGATGCTTTTCGAAGGTTGAGGTAAATGATTTCCGAAGGTTTCTTAGTTATGTGTTGTAGGAGGGATACAACTAGATGTAGGATTTGCTAGTTTTGGGTGAGATATTATGCTTCCCCTGTATCCCCAACACCTGATTGCATAACCAGAAGGTTTCGGGAGTTTATAAGTGGGAATTCAAGTAGCTCCTAGGATATCTTTCCGACAGATGTATGATATGAAATTCGGGTTCGACGTCTAGTGATCCGCCTATCCACGGTTGGTTTTACAGTGGTCTCATTGTGTCTTAAAGAGTCCTTGGCTATGTTGACTCGGGGATGCTTCGTATGTCATGTGCACTGCCTGGTACATGATGGTGTTGTACGATCGAGCCCGTGTGGGCCCCACCATGAAAACTTCGGACGAAATCTCTATCATATGTTTGTTCCGGCTTATTCTGCAAGCCAATCCTTTGTTTTTGTTTTGGTTTGTGGTATTCAAGTTGCTTCAATGTCAAGTGTTGATTCCAAACTTTTCCTAAGCGGTGTTCTTATATTTCTATGTGAATACTAGTCCTTCGTGATAATCGAGATTGTCATGTCAATACTTTTCAACCGGCGTGTTTCCCTTCAAGTGGATCCGATCATTTCAACATTCGCAAGATCATCCCTCAGTTTTCCCAATGTTGTTTGTTTCATCTGCCCTCAAGTTGCCTTTGTTTTTCCCGCCCTCCCACCCTTTTTCTTCAAGGACTTAGATCTCTTAATCAAGTATACTTTTATTGATGGGAAGTCTCTCCTTTCTTTTCTTTCAATGTTCTTATCCGGTGATTCTCAGGAATACGCTAAGGAAGCAACAAGTTCAATATTCTTCATTCTTTTTCTTCTCCGGTGGATTCAATTCAAGTTTTTGGTGTTGGAGCACGAATTATAGGCATAACCGCATAGTAGGCATGTCGCAAGAGGGGTAATCTTTACACATCCCATGTACTGAATAAGAAAGGGATAAAGAGTTGGCTTACAATCGCCACTTCGCACAATACGTAAATATAGCATTACATCATCCAGAATACAATAAAGGTCTGACTATGGAACCAAATAAAGAAAGACAACTCCAAATGCATAGATCCCCGATCGCCCCGACTGTGCTCCACTACTGATCAACTGGAAACGAAACAACACAACAAACACGATCTTCATCGAGCTCCCACTTGAGCTGGGTTGCGTCACCTGTACTGGCATCATCGGCACCTGCAACTGTTTGGAAGTATCTATGAGCCATGAGGACTCAGCAATCTCACACCCGCGAGATCAAGACTATTTAAGCTTGTGCATAGGAAAGGTAGTGAGGTGGAGCTGCAACAAGCACTAGCATGTATGGTGGCTAACTTACGCAAATGAGAGCGAGAAGAGAAGCAAAGAACGGTTGAGAAGCTAAAATGATCAAGAAGTGATCCTGAAACTACTTACGTTCAAGCATAACACGAGACCCTGTTTTCTTCCTGGACTCCGCCGAAAAGAGACCATCACGGCTACACACGTGGTTGATGCATTTTAATTTAAGTTTAGTTTCAAGTTCTCTACAACTGGACATTAACAAATTCCCATCTGCCCATAACCGCGGGCACGGCTTTCAAAATTTCAAATCCCTGTAGGGTGTCCCAACTTAGCCCATCACAAGCCCTCATGGTCAACAAAGGATATTCCTTCTCCCAGGAAGACCCGATCAGACTCGGAATCCCGGTTACAAGACATTTCGACCATGGTAAAACAAGACCATCGAGACCACCCGCTGTGCCGACAAATCCCGATAGGAGATACACATATCTCGTTCTCAGGGCACAACGGATAAGCTAAGTGTACATGAGCCAAGGTAACCCAAGTTACCAAGGGACGGCCCTGCACGGTCCTCTAGTTTGGACCAACACTTAGAGGAGCACTGGCCCAGGGGTTTAAAATAAAGATGACCCTTGAGTCCACAAAACCCAAGGGAAAAAGCCTTAGGTGGCAAATGGTAAAACCAAGGTTGGGCCTTGCTGGAGGAGTTTTATTCAAGGCAAACTGTCAAGGGGTTCCCATTATAACCCAACCACGTAAGGAACGCAAAATCAAGGAACATAACACCGGTATGACAGAAACTAGGGCGGCAAGAGTGGAACAACACACCAAGCATAAGGCCGAGCCTTCCACCCTTTACCAAGTATATAGATGCATTAATTAAAATAATAGATATTGTGATATCCCAACATATCCATGTTCCAACATGGAACAAACTTCACCTTCACCTGCAACTAGTAACGCTATAAGAGGGGCTGAGCAAAAGCGGTAACATAGCCAAACAACGGTTTGCTAGGAAAGGTGGGTTAGAGGCTTGACATGGCAAAATGGGAGGCATGATATAGCAAGTGGTAGGTATCGCAGCATAGCAAAAGAGCGAGCAACTAGCAAGCAAAGATAGAAGTGATTTTGAGGGTATGGTCATCTTGCCTGCAAAGTACTGTGAGTTGGCCAAAGCTTGATCCTCGTAAGTGTACTCAACGGGTTCCTCAATCATGTACTCGTCTCCCGGCTCTACCCAAGGCAAGAACACAAGCAAAGGAAACAACAATCAACCACAGTGCAATGCGCGAGCAACATGATGCAAAACATGGCATGATAAGCGGGATGTTATATGCAATGCATATGCATGCTCCGAAAGGAAAAGATTGAACCAGGCCTCAACTTGGCAAACCAAGTGTGCCGCTGGAAATATGAGTTTATTTCGGTCGAGATCGATATAAAGATCACCGGAATCGGATACACGGTTTGCAAATGGCAAGCAAAACAATAATGTCACAATTATGTGATTAACAGCACGATGCCAACTAGAATGCAACAAGAAACTAAGCTACTGCACTCCAACATAGCAACAAAGCACATGGTAGTGATATACTCAAGATGCTTGACAAAAGATGAACACTGAGCTATGGCTAAATCACACAAGAGCAAGTTCAAACAAGCATGGCAAAAGTGCAAAAGATATCAGCTTCACAGACTTAGTGAAACTACTAACATGCCAGGAATTAACATCAGGAAGCAAAGTTTAGAGCAAGATAACAACATGCTACAAGATCAGAACATAGCAATAAAAGGCACGGAATGAATCTACTCAAAGCATATAACAAAAGTCCCTTACTGACCATAAGCCAAAAGGGCACACAAGATATGATGGCACCCATGTAAACATAGCAAGTATCATTAACAGATTCAGACTTAGCAAAAAAACTGGGCATGGCATAAATAGAATTATGAAGGCATCTTTGCGAGCTCGATTCACTCACCATAAGGCATTGCATGACAAGATAAGCATAGAAATAGAAATAAGACATGTTCATGAAGCTAACCATGGCAAGAACAATCTCATAGCATGCATGGATCAACTACAACAACCTTGGCACAATTGATTAACACGTAAACAATCTGCCAGGAACATTTTATAGCAAAAGTAGAGCAAGATTGAGTTATGCTAGGGCACTCCATAAATGCAAAAAGGGAAATGGATGGATAGAGCATAACCCTATGTCCAAATAATCCTTACTGAACATACTCAAAAGAAGCATGGATCTCACTGTAGAAACATGAATACATGGCATAAAAATAATAGCAGGGAAATGACTTAGTGAAATTCTAAGTCTCTGAAATCAGCAATATCACGAGAGCTACTTTGCATGCTTGTGCTAGTCACCACATTGATCACAAAAATACATGGCATACACCCCTGTAAAGATGGTATGGCATAGCTCAAAACACCTGTAGAGCTCATGCCCATATGCAGCACACAATAAATGTGGCAAAAATGACAAATGCTCATACTGTGCTAAGAATCAGGAACTAATATTTTATAGCACTCTTGCATCCATGATATGGGCATCAAGATGGACTCAAACAAGCATGGCACAATGGAACAAAATGAAGAGCACAACCTGATGAACATTTTGATATATCGGGCATGCAAAACGGAGCTACGGATGAGGAGTAATGGCATGTAGAACAGAGCAATACAACATCACAGATCTG
>NC_041382.1:275192265-275277967 GCF_002162155.2 Triticum dicoccoides | reverse complement strand
GGTGGCGCGTCGACTCGCCGGCGAGGTCGAAGGAGGTAGGGGAGTCGATGGAGAGGTAGGCCCGGACCGGATCGGACCGGATCCGGCCGGTGGGGATGCGGATCGGTGGCAGGGCGAGGTTTGGCGGGCGGCGAGGCGGAGCAGCGGGCGACTCCACGGGCCAGGCGGTGGCAGGCTCTGGGCCCGCGCGGGCCCGCGACGGGCTCCACGGGTCGTGGCGGCTGGAGGCTCCGGCGGGACACGTGACGGCCCTTGAGTGGGCGTGGGAGGCGGCAGACGTGTCCGGCCGCCGGGCGGACATGTCCGGCGGCACGGGGAAGATGGATCTAGGGTTTCATCCACGAAATTTTCGGAGGGGGACACATATATATAGGTAGAGGGAGGTAGGAATGTCCAAATGAGGTGCGGTTTTCAGCCACGCGGTCGTGATCGAACGACCGAGAAGATGCAGGGGGTTTGGATGGGTTATTGGGCCACTTTGGGGGGTGTTGGGGAGCAACACACACGAGGCCTTTACGGTTCCCTGGTTAACCGTAGGAGTATCAAACGGACTCCAAATGGCACGAAACTTGACAGGCGGTCTACCGGTGGTGTACCAAGGACGCTTGGAAAATCTCGGTCCATTCCGAGAATGTTTAACACACGCTCAAGAAAAAAGGCAAAAGGGGGCGCCAGAAGACGTAGGAGTGTCGGAATGCAAAACGGACAACGGGGAAAATGCTCGGATGCATGAGACGAACACGTATGCAAATGAGATGCACATGATGACAAGATATGAAATGCATGACATGAACAAAATGCAAAACAAAGACAAGAACCCAACCACGAATCTCATAACTTATAGCCGGAAATGGCAAGAGTTGGAGTACAAATATGGTAAGTTACATCTGGGGTGTAACATATGATCCTGGAGGTTTTGAGGCCTAATGGAGCACAAACTAATATAGTTGCTTTGTAACTCACATTATGGGTCCAGAATCAAGATTTGGATGATGCACTCACATGGAGTAACCACTTGAGGTAAAACTTGACAGGGCTTATTGATTTGGCCAGATAAAGGTGCTGTAAAAATTTCATACCAATTGGTTTTACCAAAATGGTACTTCCTTCACAACTATTCCCTCTGTCCAGAATCTTGCAAAAAATATAAAGAAATATTGGCGTTAATAATTGATGCCAAATTTGGTGGAGATAAGTTATTTGGGTAGGAGAATGCTCTGGTAAATTTTCAGGCAAAATGAAGCAATATAAAATATACTTGCTTCACAACCTGAAAATATTGACAGAATCAAAGATTTGATGTTGTGCTCACATAGATGATTGGGTGGGGCTGAATTTTGGAGGAGAGTAATGATATGAGCACAAGAAGAAGTGTGAAACATTGCAACTTATTTGAATAACCCTAGCTAGCACTTCCTTCGGAAATGCTTCCCTCAGACAAGAACTTTGAAAAATCACTGAGGAACTTTGGCTAGGGAAATAAAGTTGAATTTAGGCAGAAGTCTATTGTTTGGATGATACATCATGCCCAAAAGTTTGGGGCAAATGGGCAAAGATAAATAGCACTTGCTTCACAATGTGCCATTTAGGACAGAATAGGAAATGAATTTATTGAGCATGATGGAAAATATGGCCAATGAAATATTTTGCCATATTTGATGAAGATATGACCCAAACAATTAATAAGAATTATTTGGGGATTTTTGGATGGACAGAAATATAGGTTGCTTCACAACCTAGGGCAGATAGGGTTATTCCTTTAATAGGAAAAGGAATTTTCCCTAGAAAAGAAATTAGGGTTTGGTGAAGAAGTGGAGTGACATGATCTTGGCAAGGTTTTTAGGATGATGAGCCACTTGGGAGAGGAAATGAAGTTGATTTCCCAGGTGACAAGGCCACAGAACCACTCTAAAAAGAAAAACAGAGCAAACCAATTAAATCAAAAGAAAAAGGAAAGGGCCAAAATCCAGGTTGTTACAACTCTTATCCCCTTAAAGAAATCTCATCCTCGAGATTTAGTTGCTGGGGGAACAAGTATGTCTTGAGGACACCATTTCCAACTCGGGTATCCTTTTTCCTTTATTTATTGTTCCCCCAACAATCTTAGATGATTTGATTATCTTTGCTTGGGGTGGTTTGCTTCACCTTTCCCCAAATCCTGACAGGTCTTTGCTCATATACCAATTTATTTTTACTGACGTTGATTCTCCATACCTGTGGTGATATCCAATGGATCTGAGCATAAATTTCTTTTTGTCATGAAAACCTTAATACTTCTGTCATGGGGTTGCTTCAAATAAATGCATGCTTTCTAGTTTCAGTAAATGCTGAGAATTAAACATGGCCACCTTCTGACGAGATCTGACTACTCAAAGGTGGTACTAATTCATCCTGATTTATTTCCTTTAGCTCGAGCATGTGATATGTACCAAATATCTGACTGCCTTTTGTCAGGAGCAATATAACGGTGTATGGAGTTATAGCCGTGTCATTCCTCACATATTTACATGTTGAGACTGGCCTGACAGGGGCTGGCGGACAATTACTTTTTCCTGACAGACTGACCGTGTACTTGATTCTGTTGGTGAGTATACCGGGTCTGAGCCGATTGTTCGGCTTTTGACTTTCTCGTTTTGTCGGTATATTTGGATTTTCCATATTAAACATTCCCCGCGGGTCAGCACGATATGAGATCCTTGTAAAACAGAGTAGGCCTCTGAGGGTATGCTTTTGTGGATCCATAGGGAATTATGGCCTCTAACTGATTTGGGTATTCGGACCCTGATGGTCATGCAAAAATCATCTTACCCTTGTTGTCAATCTCACCCTATATCGGTCATGATTTTCTTTGTGAGGATACCTTACTAGAATAACTTGGCCACACATGTCCTTGATTCTTCGTATGACCTGGGACATGATTAGTGCAATATTGTTGGCATTATTCCTTTGTGCCTGTTTTCTGACCTGAGTCTGCACAAATATGACATATGTTTGGAGCTTGTAGCTGTACAGAGCTCATTGCGGAGTCCAATCATACAAGAAGGTGACAAGGCTTCATGATATCACCTTGTCTGGCGCGGGAATAATGAGCTTGATGACCATTGTCAAGACTGTGGATTATGTGGTGTCATCCCCAGATATTGTCGATCCTTGTAATTCATGATATGTATCTTTGCCCATTTTCCTTTGCCTGACTTGTGAGGTTGTGGGATCTGTACCTTTCTTAGGTATATCTGCTTGATCATTGTTGTATCTCGTATGAGTGACGGATCTTACTGGGGATACATGCTCACCATGTGTGTAAGAAGAATATGCCACCGAACACTCGATCCTTGCGGTAGGCATATGTTTTGACTGCATTGTATCTCTGACAAAGTTATTGCAAATCTAATCCTTGAACTTCGGAGAAAAGCCATTTATGTAGCTTGCCGATGAAGGCTCATTAGCTTCTGCTCAAATCTTTTGTCTGGGTATCATGTCGAAGAAGCCTCGATAGCTTACATGCGAAACTTGACATGAGTAGTGTGCAGGAGAAGCCTGAGTTCCGTACTTGAGAAGCTTCTCCTCGGTTTTGCTTGTTGAGAAAAATTCATTTCCGTCTTGTCAGAAGCTTTTACAGAGGTATCTTGTTGAGAAAGACCGGGTATCTTGGACCGGACATTGTTCACATATTATGCTAAGGAAAATTGAGGAACCTTGCATCATAAATTCCTTCCGATAACGTGTGGAAGAAGACTGAGTTTCTTACATCTAAAGCTGCATACTAATATGCAGACTGCAATCTACACACACGTCCATAATATTTTGTGCCTGATTATTTGGATGCAAAATTTTGTTTGATTGTCTTCCTTGAGCATATCATATGCTGACTTTATTTCGGATGATCATATATTTCAAACATCATGCATTGCTGAGCCAAAATTTTGTATATGCTCCATACCAGAAAATATACCGTTGATCTTGTACCTGACTTGTCTTGCTTCCGACTTGACTATTACTGTTGTGAGTATTTTGTACTGATGTAGACTTGAGTTATCAGTACTGTGGTGAGGAGTGCACAATAATGCAAAATTTATTATCAGCCTCAAAATCATATATTCCCTGTTTTACTACAGTTGGATGAGAATTCCATTCTGTTTAGCTGAGTTTCCAAATATTTAATCTCCTTGCTGATTCTTCGGATCCGGTGTTGGTTGATGAGCAACTCTTTATAGGGGAAAAATAATGTAACACCGGGGCCCAAAAGAAAGAAGCAAAAGAAAACTCAACTAAAGAAAAGCACACAACATCAATCAATTCACACACAACCAATGTCACATATTACTGCTAGTCACACAATATGCATGCCTACTTAAGCACACAAATCTAGCGGGATCTCCGGTTCTACGATCTAGCATGCTGTGACGATGTGCACGAGGATGAATAAAGGTGTGGAAGAATTGGTGTAAACAGCGCTACACCAAGGGCTAGCTTAGCCAGGTAGTATCCTAGACTAGCTCGGAGGCGAGGACGTACTTGGTAACCATGCAGCAGGACATGAATGTCGCGACCCCATTATTATCAAGCGGACGGTAAATATCTGTACTCATCCAAGAAATAGGATAGCGGGGAAAACTGAGGCTGCTGACAGTGCCCTTTCTTGATAACTCAGATCATTAAGGGTTGCCAACATGACAAAATAAAAGAGCGATTCGGGATAGAAGCATGTTCATCACCGAAATGATAGGCGGGGATGAAAGGAGGATATCGGTGAGATACCTGAGCACCATTTCTTCAAACCATGTCAGGATCACATGGCATCACTGTGCTGGGACAGAAATGATGCCAAACACTGAAGAACGAGTAAGAAAAGAAAACTGGAGAAATGCAAAGGCTGAGCTGTAGTGGATCCGAACCAATGCCATCTACACTCACCAAATAAATCGTCAGCGGCAAATAAGGCTATATGCATGTTATGCACAAACAAATGCAGCAACCAAATGCAACAAACATGGTAGACTCTATACTACTGATTACTTCCGGTTTCTACTGCTCGCGCTGACTAGGGCGTCTTACAGCCAGACCTACTCTGATACCAAGCCTATGCCACCCTGGCTCAGAGAAACCAGAACGCCCTGTATTCCATCCCAGAGATCGAGGAGAAGTCTCTGGAATACGGCACTGCTTGACATAGAACAAATCAGCTCTTATTACAAGGATAATAATACAAGGGTCTGATGTTACAAAGAAGCACATTAGCACGGCGACACTACGCCTGCAATACTACACTATGTTGATCATATCTACTATATGATTCACGCTCGACCTTTCGGTCTCAGTGTTCCGATGCCATATCTGCATATGCTAGGCTCGTCAAGTTTAACCCGAGTATTCGACATGTGCAAAACTGGCTTGCACCCGTTGTATATGAACGTAGAGCTTATCACACCCGATCATCGTGTTGTGTCTCGGCACGATGAACTGTAGCAATGGTGCATATTCAGGGAGAACACTTATACCTTGAAATTTAGTGAGAGATCATCTTATAATGCTACCGTCGAACTAAGCAAAATAAGATACATAAAGGATAAACATCACATGCAATCAATATAAGTGATATGATATGGCCATCATCATCTTGTGCCTTTGATCTCTATCTCCAAAGCGCCGTCATGATCACCATCGTCACCGGCTTGACACCTTGATCTCCATCGAAGCATCGTTGTCGTCTCGCCAACTGTTGCTTCTATGACTATCGCTATAGCTTAGTGATAAAGTAAAGCAATTACATGGCGATTGCATTTCATACAATAAAGCGACAACCATATGGCTCCTGCCAGTTGCTGATAACTCTATTACAAAACATGATCATCTCATACAATAAAATTTAGCATCATGTCTTGACCATATCACATCACAACATGCCCTGCAAAAACAAGTTAGACGTCCTCTACTTTGTTGTTGCAAGTATTACATGGCTTCTATGGGCTGAGCAAGAACCGTTCTTACCTATGCATCAAAACCCACAACGTGGTATAGTGATTGCGTTTTGATCTTTAGAAAGAACCCTGTTCATTGAATCTGATTCAACAAAAGTTGGAGAAACTGACACCCACCAGCCACCTGTGTGCGAAGCACGTTGGTAGAACCAGTCTCGCGTAAGCGTACACGTAATGTCGGTCTGGGCTGCTTCATCCAATAATACCGCGGAATCAAGAATCAACTAGTGACGGCAAGCAATATGTATATACCCATGCCCACAACTCCTTTGTGTTCTACTCATGCATATAACATCTACGCATAAACCTGGCTCTGATGCCACTGTTGGGGAACGCAGTAATTTCAAAAAAATTCCTACGCACACGCAAGATCATGGTGATGCATAGCAACGAGAGGGAAGAGTGTTCTCCATGTACCCTCGTAGACCGTAAGCGAAAGTGTTATGACAAAACGGTTAACGTAGTCGTACGTCTTCATGATCGACCGATCCTAGCACCGAAGGTATGGCACCTCCGCGATCTACACATGTTCGGCTCGGTGACGTCCAACGAACTCACGATCCAGCAGAGTGTCGAGGGATATCTTCATCAGTACGACGGCGTGATGATGATGATGATGATGATTATGCTACCGGAACAAGGCTTCGCCTAAGCACCGCTACGATATGACCGAGGTGGATTGTGGTGGAGGGGGGCACCGCACACGGCTAAGAGATCAATGATCAACTTGTGTGTCTATGGGGTGCCCCCCTCCCCCCGTATATAAAGGGGCGGAGGACGAGGAGGGCCGGCCCTCTACTATGGCGCACCCTAGGGAGTCCTACTCCCATCGGGAGTAGGATTCCCCCCTTTCCAAGTAGGAGTAGGAGTGAAGGAAGGGAAGGAGAATGAAGGAGGGGGCGCCGCCCCTCCCCCTAGTCCAATTCGGACTAGGCCTTGGGGGCGTGCGGCCTGCCATAGGCAGCCCCTCTCTCTTTCCGCTAAAGCCCAATAAGGCCCATATACTCCCCGGGGGGTTCCGGCAACCTCCCGGTACTCCAGAAACTGCCGGAACTCACCCGAAACCATTTCGATGTCCAAACATAAGCTTCCAATATATCGATCTTTATGTCTCGACCATTTCGAGACTCCTCGTTATGTACGTGATCAAATCCGGGACTCCGAAATACCTTCGGTTCATCAAAACACAGAAACTCATAATATCGATCGTCACCGAACATTAAGCGTGCGGACCCTACGCGTTCGAGAACTATGTAGACATGACCGAGACACCTCTCCCGTCAATAACGAATAGCGGAACCTGGATGTTCATATTGGCTCACACATATTCTACGAAGTTCTTTATCGGTGAAACCGCATAACGATATACGTTGCTCCCTTTGTCATCGGTATGTTACTTGCCCGAGATTCAATCGTCGGGATCTCAATACTTAGTTCAGTCTCGTTACCAGCAAGTCTCTTTACTCGTTCTGTAATGCTACATCCCATAACTAACTCATTAGCTACATTGCTTGCAAGGTCATATTGATGTGCATTACCGAGAGGGCCCAGAGATACCTCTCCAACAATCGGAGTGGCAAATCCTAATCTCGATCTATGCCAACTCAACAAACACCATCAGAGACACCTATAGAGCACCTTTATAATCACCCAGTTACGTTGTGACGTTTGGTAGCACACAAAGTGTTCCTCCGGTACTCGGGAGTTGCATGATCTCATAGTCATAGGAACATGTATAACCTATGGAGAAAGCAACAACAACAAACTAAACGGTCATCGTGCTAAGCTAACGGATGGGTCAAGTCAATCACATCATTCTCTAATGATGTGATCCCATTAATCAAATGACAACTCATGTATATGGTTAGGAAACATAACCATCATTGATTCAACGAGCTAGTCAAGTAGAGGCAAAGTAGTGACACTTTGTTTGTCTATGTATTCACACATGTACTAAGTTTCTCGTTAATACAATTCTAGCATGAATAATAAACATTTATCATGACATAAAGAATTATGAATAACATCTTTATTATTGCCTCTAGGGCATATTTCCTTCATGTTACTAGACCATGGTGAACCTACGTACTATGGAGAAGCAATGATGAGCCCAGATTCCGATAGATGGCTTGAGGCCTTGAAATTTGAGATAGGATCCATGTATGAGAACAAAGTTTGGACTTTGGTGGACTTGCCCGATGATCAGCAATCCATAGAGAATAAATGGATCTTCAAGAAGAAGACTGATGCTGATGGTAATGTTACTGTCTACAAAGCTGGACTTGTCGAAAAAGGTTTTCGACAAGTTTAATGGTGATGCTTAAGTCCGTCCGAATCATGTTAGCAATTTCCGCATTTTATGATTATGAAATCTATCAAATGGACGTCAAAACTGCATTCCTCAATGGATTTCTTAAAGAAGAGTTGTATATGATGCAACCAGAAGGTTTTGTCGATCCTAAAGGTGCTAACAAAGTATGCAAGATCCAGCGATCCATCTATGGACTGGTGCAAGCATCTCGGAGTTGGAATATATGCTTTGATGAGGTGATCAAAGCATATGGTTTTATACAGACTTTTGGTGAATCCTGTATTTACAAGAAAGTGAGTGCGAGCTCTGTAGCATTTCTAATATTATATGTAGATGACATATTGTTGATTGGAAATGATGTAGAATTTATAGATAGGATAAAAGGATACTTGAATAAGAGTTTTTCAATGAAAGACCTCGGTGAAGCTGCTTATATATTGGGCATCAAGATCTATAGAGATAGATCAAGGCGCTTAATAGGACTTTCACAAAGCACATACCTTGACAAACTTTTCAAGAAGTTCAAAATGGATCAGACAAATAAAGGGTTCTTGCATGTGTTGCAAGGTGTGAAGTTGAGTCAGACTCAAAGCCCGACCACTGCAGATGATAGAGAGAAAATGAAAGTCAATCCCTATGCCTCAGCCATAGGTTCTATCATGTATGATATGTTGTGTACCATACCTGATGTGTGCCTTGCCATAAGTCTGTCGGGGAGGTACCAAAGTAATCCAGGAGTGGATCACTGGACAGCAGTCAAAAATTATCCTTAGTTACCTAATTAAGAGAACCAAGGAAATATTTCTCGGTTATTGAGGTGATAAAGAGTTTGTCATAAAGTGTTACGTTGATGAAAGCCTTGACACTGATCCAGATGACTCTAAGTCTCAATCTGGATACATATTGAAAGTGCGAGAAATTGGCTAGAGTACCATTTTAGACATAGAAATTTGCAAAAAATACATACGGATCTAGATATGGTAGACCCGTTGACTATACTTCTATCACAATCAAAACATGATCACACTTTAGTACTCTTTGGGTGTAAATCACATGGTGATGTGAACTAGATTATTGACCTTGGTAAACTCTTTGGGTGTTAGTCACATGGCGATGTGAACTATGGGTGTTAATCACGTGGCGATGTGAACTAGATTATTGACTCTAGTGCAAGTGCGAGACTGAAGGAAATATGCCCTAGAGGCAATAATAAAGTTTTTATTTTATATTTCCTTATTCATGATAAAGGTTTATTATTCATGCTAGAATTGTATTCATCAGAAACTTAAATGCATGTGGGGATACATAAACAAATACCGTGTCCCTAGTAAGCCTCTACTAGACTAGCTCGTTGATCAAAGATGGTTAAGGTTTCCTAACCATGGACATGTGTCGTCATTTGATGTGATGTGATGGACAACACCCATCCATTAGGTTAGCATAATGATCGTTAAGTTTTATTGCTATTGCTTTCTTCATGTCAAATACACATTCCTTCGACTACGAGATTGTGCAACTCCCGGATACCGGAGGAATAACTTGTGTGCTATCAAACGTCACAACCTAACTAGGTGATCACAAAGATGCTCTATAGGTACCTCCGAAGGTGTTTGTTGATTTGGCATAGATTAGGATTAGGATTTGTTACTCCGAGTATCAGATAGGTATCTCTGGGCCCTCTCAGTAATACACATCATAAGCTTGCAAGAAAACGACTAAGGGGTTAGTCATGAGGTGATGTATTATAGAACGAATAAAGAGACTTGCTGGTAACGAGATTGAACTAGGTATGAAGATACCGACAATCGAATCTCAGGCAAGTAACATACCAATGGACAAAGGGAATTAAGTATGTTGTCATAAAGGTTCAACCGATAAAGATCTTCGTAGAATATGTAGGAGCCAGTATGGGCATCTATGTTCTACTATTGTTTATTGATCGGAGAGGTGTCTCGGTCATGTCTACATAGTTCACGAACTCGTAGGATCCGCACTCTTAACATTCGATGACGATATAGTATTATATGAGTTATGTGATTTGGTGACCGAATGTTTTTTTGAGTCCCAAATGAGATCACGGACATGACGAGGAGTCTCTAAATGGTTGAGAGGTAAAGATTGGTATATAGGATGTTGGTATTCGGACACCGGAAGTGTTTCAAAGGAAACCTGATAGTCATCGGAGTACCGGAGGGGGTACCGGTCACCCCCGGGAGAATATTGGGCCTATTGGGCCACAAGAGGGGAGCACACAAGTCCTCAAGGCGATAGCATGTCCCTATGGCAGCCAGCAGGTGGGGAAGGAAAGGGGTGAGGATTTGGCATTCCCTTCCTTCTCTCTTCCCCTCCCCCCTTTCCTTTCTTCTTCGGCAATTAAGGAAAGGGGGGCCACATGGTGAGGACCCCAAGTAGGATTCAACCTACTTGGGGCGCCCTCCTGGCTGCTCCCTACCCCCTTCCACACATATAAATGTGAGGGGTGCCCTATCGCAGACGAGACAATAGGTTTAGCCGTGTGTGGCGCCCCCTCCACCATTTACACCCCTCGGTCATATGTTTGTAGTGCTTAGGCAAAGCCCTGTGAGGATCACTTTACCATCACCGTCACCACGCCGTCGTGCTGACGGAACTCATCTACTACCTCAACGACTTGCTGGATCAAGAAGGCAAGGGACACCACCGAGCTGAACATGTGCAGAACATGGAGGTGCCGTGCGTTCGGTACTTGATCGGTTGAAGCGCGAAGAAGTTCAACTACATCAACCGTGTTAAGAAACGCTTCCGCTTACGGTCTACAAGGGTACGTAGACACACTCTCTCCCTCGTTGCTATGCATCTCCATGGATAGATCATTGCGTGTGCGTAGATTTTTTTTCTTTTCCATGCAATGATTCCCAACAATTACTCCCTTCATGCATGCAATACTAATTACCCATAATAACTGTCCTAGAGAACCATGAGAGGGGCTTTAAAATAGGGACGAGGTTAGCTGGCTCACGGGACTTGTAAACCCAGATGGAAGTAGTATTATGTCTAATTATTATATTAGTGGGCTATTAGGTTGGCTACAAGTGATGTGGCAACTTCATATAGCCAGTTATTCGCTATACTATTAACCATTCTCTTAGCAAGCCTGTCGAACAGCCAATCAAGAGCGTTCTTATTTTTCTATCATGTGCACACGAAAGCGACCATTAGGCATTTTTTTTTGAAAAAACTCAGGGAAAAGAATCCCTTAGGGTCCTAGAGTCGGTGTATGAAGGTTACAGGGATGAGAGGACATAAGGTGTCTTTTGTTATGCCCAAGGTTGCCCCACCAAAGCATTGGCTAGCCAGAATATTGATTGGGTTTTAGGGTATGTTTGATTTATGCCCAACGTTTCCCCACCAATGCATTGGCTAGCCAAAATATTGGTTGGGGTTTTGGTTGCCCACAATATTGCCAACATTGGTGAGAAAAATAAACTAGAATTGGCTAGAGTTCATTGGCATGCCCAAAAATTGGCAATCATCCAAACAAAGGCCAATCTTTGGGTGATGACCAAAATTTTGGTAGAGTCCACTTTGGCCACAATCCAATCATACCATGTTGCCCACTATTTAGCCAACATTGGGAAGAAAAATAAACTAGAGTTGGATAGACTTCATTGGCATGCCAAAAAATTGGCAACCATCCAAAAAAGACCAATCTTTGGGTCATGACCAAAATTTTGGTAGGGATGCCCCCCCACCACCCCGGAGTTAGGAGCCCGCTACTGCTGTTGCCCTTTGCGGCCTCTTTTGCCACGGTCGTTGGAGGGGGGCTCCTAGGACTGCTGCTGGAATAGTGCCAGCAGCTGCTGTGGTGCAGGGGCGGCTGCGGTGGTCCACCATGAGAAGTCCCAGCGGTAACTCCGGTGTGGGTCGCCCAAACCTTCACGTGCTTCATTGAATGCTCCTCCAAGCATAGGTACACCACAACCTTATGAAAGGTTGGCAAGGGAAGCAAGGTGAGGTTCAAGGCGGCGTTGTTGAAGTCCTCGTTGAGGCCGGCGGTGAGTGTACTGAGAAGAAGCTCATCGAAGACCACCTCGACGATGCCACGCAACTCACCGGACAGCATCTTCAACCGCATGCAATAAGCATCAATGGATGAGTCATTTTGATGACACCCAAAGAACTCCTGTTGAAGAAAACGAGGCGCTAAAGTCGGTTATCGGTGCTTAGGCCACACGGAGTAGGCACTGTCATCGTCACGCATGACCATGCACTACTATAGGAATGCCCAGCAATGGCGGGTGCAAAGGGCCTAGTAGTGGCGGGCTAGGCTCTCAGGGTCGTCCACGACTAACCTCCTACCGCTGCTATAAAGCCATCAGTGGCAGGCTTTCTCACCTATCCGCCACAGCTTGCCTCAGTTGCCCGCCACAACTGCCACCATCATTGTTGTTGTTCAGACGTTCTGCCCGCAAAAGGAATGAGTGCGGACGATTCTCAGTATAACTGAAGCAGAATGGATTCATTTTGAAAACAAACCCTCAAATAATTCGGTAACACTTGAAAGTTGTTCGAATTAAGAAACAAACAACAATGTATCACATTCATCTTAACACACTAAATAATTAACCAACAGTTCTCTAGCTGATATATTCACGAGTTAGTTCTAAACATGGTCAACAACAACCATCTTCAGATAGTCGTTGTGGTTGCTCTTCCTTATAGTGCACCCTTAGTTCTCTCTTTCCCTTGATGAACTCCCGCCAGCCGGACTCATGGAATGATATGCGCCCATCGGATTCCGTCTTGTATTTGACGTTCGTGACAGGCCCTCTTGGTCCATGGATTACTCTAGCGGTGCCGATGTCCACTCCAGAATACATCTTCAAACGTAACTTCTGAACTCCCCATCATTAAGATAAAATAGAAAGCATGCAATGTTAGAGATCTCACCATACTTGGTTATGACCAAAAAGAGATGAAAGAATATAAAACATCTCACCATAATTTTTTTGATCATGTTGGTTTTTGTTAGATGTTGCACAAAGGGCTTCCCCAGGAAGGCCAAAGAGGATGGTGATATTACTTTCACATTAGCTGTCTTGTCCCGAGTAAGCTTCTTGATCCTTTGAGAAAAAATCCAGAAAGGATAGGACCATCATCTTCATCTTTGATGTCCTCATCTTCATCTTGGTTGTCCTCATCTTCATCTTGGATGTCCTCATCTTCATCTTCATCATCCTGGTCATCTTGGTCATCTTCATCATCCTGGTCATCTTGGTCATCCTCATCTTCATCATCCTGGTCATCTTGGTCATCGTCATCATCATCATTGTCAACATATAATGCCCTTAACCTATTCACTTCTCCTTTTAAGGAAAAGCCTATGAGTTCTCCTCCTTTAAAATTGTTCACTGCAATGTACTACTCCGATCCATCACCATATATGATGGTTTTATTCTTTCCTTTACGCAGATTCAATTCAGTTTCGCGTTCCTCATCATCCTCAAAGTACAACACGTTACCATATGAATTGTTTAAGTCCTCCCTTATGTTGCATGGGACACACTATGCGGCAGTTAGTAATCGGTAAAACTGTTAAAAAATAATCAGAATTCAATACAAATTCAAGTTAAAGACTGTTACCATAGATTTTTTAAATCCCTTTCTAAAAAATACCTGCACTGCACTGCAGTTTCAAGACTGTACATACATGAATTTGGTAGACCTTGCAGACCTTACGCCTCATGGTCCCTAATAATCAATCTGACGTAGTGATTAATTGTAAATGGTTTGATGACCTGAATGCAACCCCATCCCTTCAAATAAATAAGCTAACACCGAAGAACACAAAAATTCGGCAGGACCTTTGCTTAATATTGAATATATTGAGTACCAAAACTTTGATGGGATGGAAGTTAATCAATGTTTCACCAAAACGTTGGCACTCATTTTCAAGTCTCTAATAAGCCCAACCAGTTGTCAAATTTGCCACTTGTCATATTTAGAGTCTAACCAATCCAAAAGCACCTTGATCATAGATTTCATCTTTACTGACACGCAAAAGGTATTACATTTTGGTCTACTATATAAAAAATATCGCATTTTTGTTCTATTATCCATGGGGTTCTTACTTTGATCCTAGATCTATAAATTTCCATTTCAAATCAAGAAGGTAATTAACATAGAAGAACACGAAATTATTACACCTGTAGCGATGGTCGAGGCGGATGACGGCGGTGGAGGTCGAGGTGGACGATGGCAACAGCGGTCGAGGTGGATGATGGTGGCGGTCGGTCGAGTCGGACAACGGTGGCGGCGGTCGAGGTGGATGGCGGCGAGCAAATCTTGCGGCGTCGCGGGTCGGAGGTGAACAGCGAGCAGATCCAGTGATGGCCGCGGAGAAGGACGGTCCATCTAGAAGATCCAGCGCTGGTGCGGGTCAGAGGCATGACGACAGTGGCACGCGGGGCGCACTACGGCGTAGAAGTGGTAGAGGGAGAAGAGGAACTGACTGGGTGAGTGAATGAGGGGAAAACCAAAAATATATGCGGGCATGACGATTCTCCTGGCACCAAGCAGAATAGTTGTGGTGGGCGTATTAGTGTGCCCGCCACCACAAATATTAACAAATTTTGGATGTGTTTGGCACGGTTTTCCAATCTAGAGTTGTGACGAGCGCTGCACACCACCAGCCACATACTAGGGAGATGCCGCCCGCCACTGCACTGTTGAGCCAATGGGCTTATTTGGAAGAACCTACCTGTGACGGGTAGAAAGTATAGCTTGCCACTGGAATGCACTACAAAACAAAAGACACATCCGTGACATTTTGGGTCGGACGAAAAAAATTGTCATGCTTATGACACTTCTATGATGATAATTATGACAAAACCCGATATCATCATAGATGTGGTGGGTGTTGGGGAACGTAGTAATTTCAAAATTTCCTACTCACACGCAAGATCATGGTGATGCATAGCAACGAGAGGGAAGAGTATCGTCCACGTACCCTCGTAGACCGTAAGTGGAAGCGTTATGAGAACACGGTTGATGTAGTCATACGTCTTCACGATCCGACCAATCCAAGTACCTAACGCACGGCACCTCCAAGTTCAGCACACGTTCAACTCGATGACGTTCCACGAACTCTGATTCAGCATAGCTTCACGGGAGAGTTCCGTCAGCACAACGACGTCATGACGGTGATGATGTTGCTACTGACACAGGGCTTCGCCTAAGCACCGCTACGATATGATCGAGGTGGATTATGGTGGAGGGGGCACCACACACGGCTAAGGGATCAATGATCAACTTCTGTGTCCTCGGGTGCCCATCTGCCCCCGTATATAAAGGAGCAAGGGGGGAGGCCGGCCGGCCCTCCTAGGGCGCGCCAGGAGGAGTCCTCCTCCTAGTAGGAGTAGGACTCCCCTTTCCTACTCCTACTAGAAGGAGGAAAGGAAGGGGGAAGGGGAGAGGGAAGGAGAGGGAGGAAAGGAGGAAAGGGGGGCCGGCCCCCTAGTCCAATTCGGCTTGGGCTAGAGGGGCGTGCGCCTTGCCTCCTATCTTCCACCACTTGGCCCATGAGGCCCAATACTTCTTCCCCGTATTCCCATAACTCCACGGTACTTCGAAAAATACCTGAATCACTCAGAACCTTTCCGATGTCCGAATATAGTCGTCAAATATATAGATCTTTACGTCTCGACCATTTCGAGACTCCTCGTCATGTCCCCAATCTCATCCGAGACTCCGAATTACTTTTGGTACATCAAATCACATAAAATCATAATACCAATCGTCAAACGTTAAGCGTGCGGACCCTATGGGTTCGAGAACTATGTAGACATGACCGAGACACGTCTCTGTTCAATAACCAATAGCGGAACCTGGATGTTCATATTGGCTCCTACATATTCTACGAAGATCTTTATCGGTCAAACCGCATAACAACATATGTTGTTCCCTTTGTCATCAGCATGTTACTTGCCCGAGATTCGATCATCAGTATCTAAATACCTAATTCAATCTCATTAACAGAAAGTCTCTTTACTCGTTATGTAATGCACTATCCCGCAACTAACTCATTAGTTGCTTTGCTTGCAAGGTTTGTTGTGATGTGCATTACCGAGAGGGCCCAGAGATACCTCTCCGACAATCGGAGTGACAAATCATAATCTCGATCTATGCCAACTCAACAAGTACCATCGAGGACACTTGTAGAGCACCTATATAATCACACAGTTACATTGTGACGTTTGGTAGCACACAAAGTGTTCCTCTGGTAATCGTGAGTTGCATAATCTCATAGTCATAAGAACATGTATAAGTCATGAAGAAAGCAATAGCAGTAAACTAAAATGATCAAGTGCTAAGCTAACGGAATGGGTCAAGTCAATCACATTGTTATCCTAATGATGTGATCCCGTTTATCAAATGACAACTCATGTCTATGGTTTAGGAAACATAACCATCTTTGATCAACGAGCTAGTCAAGTAGAGGCATACTAGTGACACTTTGTTTGTTTATGTATTCACACATGTATTATCTTTCTGGTTAATACAATTCTAGCATGAATAATAAATATTTATCATGAAATAAGGAAATAAATAATAACTTTATTATTGCCTCTAGGGCATATTTCCTTCAGTCTCCCACTTGCACTAGAGTCAATAATCTAGTTCACATTGCCATGTGATTAACACCCATAGTTCACATCGCCATGTGACCAACACTCAAAGGGTTTACTAGAGTCAGTAATCTTAGTCACATCGCCATGTGATTAACACCCGAAGAGTACTAAGGTGTGATCATGTTTTGTTTGTGATAGAAGTTTAGTCAACGGGTCTGCCATATTCAAATCCGTATGTATTTTGCAAATTTCTATGTCAACAATGCTCTGCACGTAGCTACTCTAGCTAATTGCTCCTACTTTCAATATGTATCCAGATTGAGACTTAGAGTCATCTGGATTAGTGTCAACACTTGCATCGACGTAACCCTTTACGACGAACCTTTTGTCACCTCCATAATCGAGAAACATATCCTTATTCCACTAAGGATTATTTTGACCGCTGTCTAGTGATCTACTCCTAGATCACAATTGTACTCCCTTGCCAAACTCAGTGTAGGGTATACAATAGGTCTGGTACACAGCATGGCATACTTTATAGAACCTATGGCTGAGGCATAGGGAATGACTTTCATTCTCTCTCTATCTTGTACCGTGGTCGGGCTTTGAGTCTTACTCAACTTCACACCTTGCAACACAGGCAAGAAATCCTTCTTTGACTGTTCCATTTTGAACTACTTCAAAATCTTGTCAAGGTATGTACTCATTGAAAAAAAATATCAAGCGTCTTGATCTATCTCTATAGATCTTGATGCTCAATGTGTAAGCAGCTTCATCGAGGTCTTTCTCGAAAAACTCATTTCAAATACTCCTCTATGCCTTCCAAAAAATTCTACATTATTTCCAATTAACAATATTTCATTCACATATATTTATCAGAAATGTTGTAGTGCTCCCACTCACTTTCTTGTAAATACAGGCTTCATCGCAAGTCTGTATAAAACTATATGCTTTGATCAACTCATCAAAGCGTATATTCCAAATCCGAGATGCTTGCACCAGTCCATAGATGGATCGTTGGAGCTTGCACATTTTGTTAGCACCTTTAGGATCGACAAAAACTTCGGGTTGCACCATATACAACTCTTCTTTAATAAATCCATTAAGGAATGTAGTTTTGACATCCATTTGCCAGATTTCATAAAATGTGGCTATTTGCTAACATGATTCGGACAGACTTAAGCATCGCTTCGAGTGAGAAAATCTCATCGTAGTCAACACCTTGAACTTTGTCAAAAACCTTTTTTGAAAAGTCCAGCTTTGTATATAGTAACACTACTATCAGCGTCCGTCTTCCTCTTGAAGATACATTTATTTTTTTATGGCTTGCCGATCATTGGGCAAGTCAACCAAAGTCCACACTTTGTTCTCATACATGGATCCCATCTCAGATTTCACGGCCTCAAGCCATATCGCGGAATTTGGGCTCATCATCGCTTCCTCATAGTTCGTAGGTTCGTCATGGTCAAGTAACATGACCTCTGGAATAGGATTACTGTACCACTCTGGTGCGCATCTCACTCTGGTTGACCTACGAGGTTCGGCAGTAACTTGATCTGAAGTTACATGATCATCATCAATAGCTTCCTCACTAATTGGTGTAGGAGTCATAGGAACAGATTTCTGTGATGGACTACTTTCCATAAGGGAGTAGGTACAATTACCTCATCAAGTTCTACTTTCCTCCCACTCACTTCTTTCGAGAGAAACTCCTTCTCTAGAAAGGATCCATTCTTAGCAACAAAGATCTTGCCTTCGGATCTGTGATAGAAGGTGTACCGAACATTTTCTTTTGGGTATCCTATGAAGACGCACTTCTCCGATTTGGGTTTGAGCTTATCAGGTTGAAACTTTTTCACATAAGCATTGCAACCTCAAACTTTAAGAAATGATAGCTTAGGTTTCTTGCCAAACCATAGTTCATACGGTGTCGTCTCAATGGATTTAGACGGTGCCCTATTTAACGTGAATGTAGCTGTCTCTAATGCATAACCCCAAAACGATAGTGGTAAATTGATAAGAGACATCATAGATTGCACCATATCTAATAAAGTACGGTTATGACGTTCGGACACACCATTACGCTGTGGTGTTCTAGGTGGCGTGAGTTGCGAAACTATTCCGGATTGTTTCAAATGAAGACCAAACTCGTAACTCAAATATTCTCCTCTACGATCAGATTGTAGAAACTTTATTTTCTTGTTACGATGATTTTCCACTTCACTCTGAAATTCTTTGAACTTTTCAAATGTTTCAGACTTATGTTTCATCAAGTAGATATACCCATAGCTACTAAAATCATCTATGAAGATCAGAAAATAACGATACCCGCCACGAGCCTCAACACTCATCGGACTGCATACATCAGTATGTATTATTTCCAACAAGTCTGTTGCTTGCTCCATTGTTCCAGAGAACGGAGTCTTAGTCATCTTGCCCATGAGGCATGGTCCGCAAGCATCAACTGATTCATAATCAAGTGATTCCAAAAGCCCATCAGCATGGATTTTCTTCATGCACTTTACAACAATATGACCCAAACGGTGGTGCCACAAATAAGTTGCACTATCATTATTAACTTTGCATCTTTTGGCTTCAATATTATGAATATGTGTATCACTACGATCGAGATTCAATAAACCATTCACCTTGGGTGTATGATCTTTGATGGTTTTATTCATGTAAACATAACAACAATTATTCTCTGACTTTAAATGAATAACCGTATTGCAATAAACATGATCAAATCATATTCATGCTTAACGTAAATAACATTTATTTAGGTTCAACACTAATCCTGAAAGTATAGAGAGTGTGCGATGATTATCATATCAATCTTGGAACCACTTCCAACACACATCGTCACTTCACCCTTGACTAGTCTCTGTTCATTCTGCAACTCCCGTTTTGAGTTACTAATCTCCGAAATTGAACTAGTATCAAATACTGAGGGGTTTCTATAAACACTAGTAAAGTACACATCAATAACATGCATGTCAAATATACCTTTGTTCACTTTGCCATCCTTCTTATCTGCCAAATACTTGGGGCAGTTCTGCTTCCAGTGACCAGTCCCTTTGTAGTAGAAGCACTTAGTCTCAGGCTTAGGTCTAGACTTGGGCTTCTTCACTTGAGCAACAACTTGCTTGTCATTCTTCTTGAATTTCCCCTTCTTCCCTTTGCCCTTTTCTTGAAACTAGTGGTCTTGTCAACCATCAACACTTGATGCTTTTCTTGATTTCTACCTTCGTCGATTTCAGCATCACAAAGAGCTTGGAAATCGTTTCTGTTATCCCTTGCATATTATAGTTCATCACGAAGTTCTAGTAACTTGGTGATAGTGACTAGAGAACTCTGTCAATCACTATCTTATCTGGAAGATTAACTCCCACTTGATTCAAGTGATAGTAGTACTCAGACATTCTGAGCACATGCTCACTAGCTGAACTATTCTCCTCCATCTTATAGGCAAAGTGCTTGTCAGAGGTCTCATACCTCTCGACACGGGCATGAGTATGAAATACCAATTTTAACTCTTAGACCATCTTATATGTTCCATGGCCTTCAAAACGTCTTTGAAGCCCCGATTCTAAGCCGTAAAGCATGGTGCACTAAAGTATCAAGTAGTCATCATATCGAGCTCGCCAAACGTTCATAACGTCTGCATCTGCTCCTGCAATCGGTCTGTCACCTAGCGGTGCATCAAGGACATAATTCTTCTGTGCGGCAATGAGGATAATCCTCAGATCACGGATCCAATCTGCATCATTGCTACTAACATCTTTCAACTTAGTTTTTCTCTAGGAACATATCAAAATAAACGGGGAGCTACGTTCATCATAAATTAAAGTTCAATTAATCATATTACTTAAGAACTCCCACTTAGATAGACTTCCCTCTAGTCATCTAAATGATCACATGATCCAAATCAACTAAACCATGTCCGGCCATCACGTGAGATGGAGTAGTTTTCAATGGTGAACATCACTATGTTGATCATATCTACTATATGATTCACGCTCGAACTTTCGGTCTCCAGTGTTCCGAGGCCATATCTACATATGCTAGGCTCGTCAAGTTTAACCCGAGTATTCTGCATGTGTAAAACGGTCTTACACCCGTTGTAGATGAACTTTGAGCTTATCACACCCGATCATCACGTGGTGTCTCGGCACGACGAACTTTGGCAATGGTGCATACTCAGGGAGAACACTTTTACCTTGAAATTTAGTGAGGGATCATCTTATATTGCTACTATCAAACAAAGCAGAATAAGATGCATAAAGGATAACATCACATGCAATCAAAATATGTGACATGATATGGCCATGATCATCTTGCGCCTTTGATCTCCATCTCCAAAGTATTGTCATGATCTCCATCATCACCGGCATGACACCATGATATCCATCATCTTGATCTCTATCAATGTGTCGTGACATGATCGTCTTGCCAACTATTGCTTTTGCAACTATTGCTATCGCATAGCGATAAAGTAAAGCAATTTACATGCCACTCGCATCTTATGCAATAAAGAGACAAGTACTAGGCTTCTGCCAGTTGCCGATAACTTTAACAAAACATGATCATATGATACAAAAATTTATATCTCATCACGTCTTGACCATATCACATCACAACATGCCCTGCAAAAACAAGTTAGACGTCCTCTACTTCGTTGTTGCAAGTTTTACGTGGCTGCAACAGGCTGAGCAAGAACCGTTCTAACCTACCTATCAAAAACCACAACACGGTATAGTGATTGCTTTTTTATCTTCAGAAAGAACCCTGTTCATTGAATCCGATTCAACTAAAGCTGGAGAAACAGACACCCACTAGCCACCTGTGTGCGAATTGTTGGAAATATGCCCTAGAGGCAATAATAAAAGTATTATTATATTTCATTGTTCATGATAATTGTCTTTTATTCATGCTATAACTGTATTATCCGGAAATCATAATACACGTGTGAATACATAGACCTCAATATGTCCCTAGTGAGCCTCTAGTTGACTAGCTCGTTGTGATCAACAGATAGTCATGGTTTCCTGGCTATGGACATTGGATGTCGTTGATAACGGGATCACATCATTAGGAGAATAATGTGATGGACAAGACCCAATCCTAAGCATAGCACAAAGGTCGGTTAGTTCATTTGCTAGAGCTTTTCAATGTCAAGTATCTCTTCCTTCGACCATGAGATCGTGTAACTCCCGGATACCGTAGGAGTGCTTTGGGTGTATCAAATGTCACAACGTAACTGGGTGACTATAAAGGTGCATTACAGGTATCTCCGAAAGTGTCTGTTGGGTTGACACGGATCGAGACTGGGATTTGTCACTCCGTATGACGGAGAGGTATCTCTGGGCCCACTCGGTAATGCATCATCATAATGAGCTCAAGGTGATCAAGTGTTTGATCACAGGATCATGCATTGCGGTACGAGTAAAGTGACTTGCCGGTAACGAGACTGAACGAGGTATTGGGATACCGACGATCGAGTCTCGGGCATGTAACGTACCGATTGACAAAGGGAATTGTATACGGGGTTTGATCGAATCCTCGACATCGTGGTTCATCCGATGACATCATCAAGGAGCATGTGGGAGCCAACATGGGTATCCATATCCCACTGTTGGTTATTGACCGGAGAGTCTCGGTCATGTCTCCATGTCTCCCGAACCTGTAGGGTCTACACACTTAAGGTTCAGTGACGCTAGGGTTATTAGGAAGACTTGTATGTGATTACCGAATGTTGTTCGGAGTCCCGGATGAGATTCCGGACGTCACGAGGAGTTCCGGAATGGTTCGGAGGTAAAGATTTATATATGGAAAGTGGTTAAACGGACACCGGAAAGTTTCGGTGGCATACCGGTATTGTACTGGGGCCACCGGAAGGGTTCCGGGGGTCCACCGGGTGGGGCCACCCCTCCCGGGGGGGCCACATGGGCTGTGTGGGAGAGGGAGCCAGCCCCTAGTGGGCTGGGCGCGCCTCCCCACCTAGGCCCATGCGGCTAGGGCAAGGGGAGGGGAAACCCTAAAGGGGGCGCACCCCACTTGCTTGGGGGCAAGCCCCCCACCCTTTGGCCGCCGCCCCCCTCTAGGGTTTCCCCTAGAGGGCCGGCCCCCTTGCCCCTCTCCTCCTATATATAGAGGGGTGAGGGGAGGGCTGCGGTACTACAAGCCAAGGCGCAGCCCCTCCCCTCCCCAACACCTCTCCTCCTCCATACGTGCTTGGCGAAGCTCTGTCAGAGTACTGCTGCACCAACTACACCACGCCGTCGTGCTGCCGTTGGAGCTGCCTTCCTCAACCTCTCCTTCCTCCTTGCTGGATCAAGACGGAGGAGACGTCGTCCGTCCCGTACGTGTGTTGAACGCGGAGGTGCTGTCCATTCAGCACTTGGTCATCGGTGATCCGAATCACGACGAGTAGGACTCCATCATCACCATCCCCTTGAACGCTTCCGCACTGGATCTACAAGTGGTATGTAGATGCAAACTCTTCCCCTTGACTCGTTGCTTAGATGAACTCATAGATGGATCTTGGTGAAACCGTGGGAAAAATTTTAATTTTCTGCAACGTTCCCCAACAGTGGCATCATGAGCTAGGTCTATGCGTAGTTCTCTTTGCACGAGTAGAACACAATTTTGTTGTGGGCGTGGATCTTGTCAACTTACTTGCCACTACTAGTCTTTTCTTGCTTCAATGACATTGTGGGATGAAGCGGCCCGGACCAACCTTACACGTACACTTACGTGAGACCGGTTCCACCGATTGACATGCACTGGTTGCATAAGGTGGCTGGCGGGTGTCTGTCTCTCCCACTTTAGTTGAAGTGGATTCGATGAAAAGGGTCCTTATGAAGGGTAAATAGAAGTTGACAAAATCACGTTGTGGTTATTCGTAGGTAAGAAAACGTTCTTGCTAGAACCCAATTGCAGCCACGTAAAAGATGCAACAACAATTAGAGGACGTCTAACTTGTTTTTGCAGCGATTGATCATGTGATGTGATATGGCCAGAAGTTGTGATGAATGATGAATTGTGATGTATGAGATCATATTCTTTGTAATAGGATTCATGACTTGCATGTCGATGAGTATGACAACCGGCAGGAGCCATAGGAGTTGTCTTTATTTTTTGTATGACCTGCGTGTCATTGAAGAACGCCATGTAACTTACTTTACTTTATTGCTAAACGCGTTAGTCATAGAAGTAGAAGTAGTCGTTGGCGTGACAACTTCATGAAGACACGATGATGGAGATCATGATGATGGAGATCATGGTGTCATGCCAATGACAAGATGATCATGGAGCCCCGAAGATGAAGATCAAAGGAGCTATATGATATTGGCCATATCATGTCACTACTTTATATAATTGCATGTGATGTTTATTATGTTTTATGCATCTTGTTTACTTCGGACGACGGTAGTAAATAAGATGATCCCTTACAACAATTTCAAGAAGTGTTCTCCCCTAACTGTGCACCGTTGCTAAAGTTCGTCGCTTCTAAGCACCACGTGATGATCGGGTGTGATGGATTCTTACGTTCACATACAACGGGTGTAAGACAGTTTTACACAGCAAAAACACTTAGGGTTAACTTGACGAGCCTAGCATGTACAGACATGGCCTCGGAACACGGAGACCGAAAGGTCGAACACGAGTCGTATGGAAGATACGATCAACATGAGAATGTTCACCGATGATGATTAGTCCGTCTCACGTGATGATCGGACACGGGCTAGTCGACTCAGATCGTGTAACACTTAGATGACTAGAGGGATGTCTAATCTGAGTGGGAGTTCATAATTTGATTAGAACTTAATTATCATGAACTTAGTCTAAAACCTTTGCAAATATGTCTTGTAGATCAAATGGCCAACGCTCATGTCAACATGAACTTCAACGCGTTCCTAGAGAAAACCAAGCTGAAAGATGATGGCAGCAACTATACGGACTGGGTCCGGAACCTGAGGATCATCCTCATAGCTGCCAGGAAACAATATGTCCTAGAAGGACCGCTAGGTGACGCTCCCGTCCCAGAGAACCAAGACATTATGAATGCTTGGCAGTCTCGTGCTGATGATTACTCCCTCGTTCAGTGCGGCATGCTTTACAGCTTAGAACCGGGGCTCCAAAAGCGTTTTGAGCATCACGGAGCATATGAGATGTTTGAGGAACTGAAACTAGTTTTCCAAGCTCACGCCCGGGTCGATAGATATGACATCTCCGACAAATTCTATAGTTGTAAGATGGAGGAAAATAGTTCTGTCAGTGAGCACATACTCAAGATGTCTGGGTTGCACAACCGTATGACCCAGCTGAATATTAACCTCCCTGATGAGGCAGTCATTGACAGAATCCTTCAGTCGCTCCCACCAAGCTACAAGAGCTTTGTGATGAACTACAATATGCAGGGGATGGTAAAGACCATTCCTGAAGTATTTTCTATGCTAAAGTCAGCAGAGGTTGAAATCAAGAAAGAACATCAAGTGTTGATGGTCAATAAGACCACTAAGTTCAAGAAGGGCAAGGGTAAGAAGAACTTCAAGAAGGACGGCAAAGAGGTTGCCGCGCCCGGTAAGCCAGTTGCCGGGAAGAAGTCAAAGAATGGACCCAAGCCTGAGACTGAGTGCTTTTATTGCAAGGGGAAGGGTCACTGGAAGCGGAACTGCCCCAAATACTTAGCGGATAAGAAGGCCGGCAACACTAAAGGTATATTCGATATACATGTAATTGATGTGTACCTTACCAGTACTCGTAGTAACTCCTGGGTATTTGATACCGGTGCCGTTGCTCATATTTGTAACTCACAGCAGGGGCTGCGGAATAAGCGGAGACTGGCGAAGGACGAGGTGACGATGCGTGTCGTGAATGGTTCCAGAGTCGATGTGATCGCCGTCGGCACGCTACCTCTACATTTACCCACTGGATTAGTTTTGAACCTTAATAATTGTTATTTAGTGCCAAGTTTGAGCATGAACATTGTATCTGGATCTCGTTTAATACGAGATGGCTACTCATTTAAGTCTGAGAATAATGGTTGTTCAATTTATATGAGAGATATGTTTTATGGTCATGCTCCGATGGTCAATGGTTTATTCTTAATGAATCTCGAGCGTAATACTACACATATTCATAGCGTGAATACCAAAAGATGTAAAGTTGATAACGATAGTCCCACATACTTGTGCCACTGCCGCCTTGGTCACATTGGTGTCAAGCGCATGAAGAAGCTCCATGCTGATGGACTTATAGAGTCTCTTGATTATGAATCATTTGACACATGCGAACCATGCCTCATGGGCAAGATGACCAAGACTCCGTTCTCCGGAACAATGGAGTGAGCAATCAACTTGTTGGAAATCATACATACCGATGTGTGCGGTCCAATGAGTGTTAAGGCTCGCGGAGGATATCGTTATGTTCTCACTCTCATAGATGACTTGAGTAGATATGGGTATGTCTACTTGATGAAACACAAGTCTGAGACCTTTGAAAAGTTCAAGGAATTTCAGAATGAAGTAGAGAATCAACATGACCGAAAGATAAAATTCTTACGATCAGATCGTATAGGAGAATACTTAAGTCACGAATTTGGTACACACTTAAGGAAATGTGGAATCGTTTCACAACTCACGCCGCCTGGAACACCTCAGCGTAACGGTGTGTCCGAACGTCGTAATCGCACTCTATTGGATATGGTGCGGTCTATGATGTCTCTTACCAATTTACCGCTATCATTTTGGGGATACGCTCTAGACACAGCTACATTCACTTTAAATAGGGCACCGTCTAAATCCGTTGAGACGACACCGTATGAATTATGGTTTGGGAAGAAACCTAAGCTGTCGTTTCTGAAAGTTTGGGGATGCGATGCTTCAACCTGAAAAGCTCGAACCCAAGTCGGAAAAATGCGTCTTCATAGGATACCCTAAGGAAACCATTGGGTATACCTTCTACTTAAGATCCGAGGGCAAGATCTTTGTCGCCAAGAACGGATCCTTTCTGGAAAAAGAGTTTCTCTCGAAAGAAGTAAGTGGGAGGAAAGTAGAACTCGATGAAGTACTACCTCTTGAACAGGAAAGTGGTGCAGCTCAGGAAAATGTTCCTGTGATGCCCACACCAACTGAAGAGGAAACCAATGATGATGATCAAGGTACTTCGGATCAAGTTGCTACTGAACTTCGTAGGTCCACAAGGACACGTTCCGCACCAGAGTGGTATGGCAACCCTGTCCTCGAAATCATGTTGTTAGACAACGGTGAACCTTCGAACTATGAAGAAGCGATGGCGGGCCCAGATTCCAACAAATGGCTAGAAGCCATGAAATCCGAGATAGAATCCATGTATGAAAACAAAGTATGGACTTTGACTGACTTGCCCGATGATCGGCGAGCGATAGAAAACAAATGGATCTTTAAGAAGAAGACGGACGCGGATGGTAATGTCACCATCTATAAAGCTCGACTTGTCGCTAAGGGTTATAGGCAAGTTCAAGGGATTGACTACGATGAGACTTTCTCTCCCGTAGCGAAGCTTAAGTCCGTCCGAATCATGTTAGCAATTGCCGCATACTATGATTATGAGATATGGTAGATGGACGTCAAAACGGCATTCCTTAACGGGCATCTTAAGGAAGAGATGTATATGATGCATCCGGAAGGTTTTGTCGATCCTAAGAACGCTAACAAAGTATGCAAGCTCCAGCGATCCATTTATGGGCTGGTGCAAGCATCTCGGAGTTGGAACATTCTCTTTATGAGATGATCAAAGCATTTGGGTTTATGCAGACTTATGGAGAAGCCTGCATTTACAAGAAAGTGAGTGGGAGTCTGTAGCATTTCTCATATTATATGTAGATGACATACTCCTGATGGGAAATGATATAGAATTCTTGGACAGCATTAAGGCCTACTTGAATAAGTGTTTTTCAATGAAGGACCTTGGAGAAGCTGCTTATATATTAGGCATCAAGATCGATAGAGATAGATCGAGACGCCTCATAGGTCTTTCCCAAAGCACATACCTTGATAAGATTTTGAAAAGGTTCAAAATGGATCAGTCCAAGAAAGGGTTCTTGCCTATGTTACAAGGTGTGAGATTGAGCTCGGCTCAGTCACCGACCACGGCAAAAGATATAGAAGAGATGAGTGTCATCCCCTATGCTTCAGCCATAGGATCTATTATGTATGCCATGTTGTGTACCAGACCTGATGTAAACCTTGCCGTAAGTTTGGTAGCAAGATACCAAGGTAATCCCGGCAAGGAACACTGGACAGCGGTCAAGAATATCCTGAAGTACCTGAAAAGGACAAAGGACATGTTTCTCGTTTATGGAGGAGACGAAGAGCTCATCGTAAAGGGTTACGTCGACGCTAGCTTCGACTCTGATCCGAATGACTCTAAGTCACAAACCGGATATGTGTATATGTTGAATGGTGGAGCAGTAAGCTGGTGCAGCTGCAAGCAGAGCATCGTGGCGGGATCTACGTGTGAAGCAGAGTACATGGCAGCCTCGGAGGCAGCGCATGAAGCGATTTGGGTGAAGGAGTTCATCACCGACCTAGGAGTCATACCCAATGCGTTGGGGCCAATCAAACTCTTCTGTGACAACACTGGAGCTATTGCCCTTGCCAAGGAGCCCAGGTTTCACAAGAAGACCAGGCACATCAAGCGTCGTTTCAACTCCATCCGTGAAAATGTTCAAGATGGAGACATAGAAATTTTCAAAGTACATACGGATCTGAATGTCGCAGATCCGTTGACTAAACCTCTCTCGCGAGCAAAACATGATCAACACCAGAACTCTATGGGTGTTCGATTCATCACAATGTAACTAGATTGGTGACTCTAGTGCAAGTGGGAGACTGTTGGAAATATGCCCTAGAGGCAATAATAAAAGTATTATTATATTTCATTGTTCATGATAATTGTCTTTTATTCATGCTATAACTGTATTATCCGGAAATCATAATACACGTGTGAATACATAGACCTCAATATGTCCCTAGTGAGCCTCTAGTTGACTAGCTCGTTGTGATCAACAGATAGTCATGGTTTCCTGGCTATGGACATTGGATGTCGTTGATAATGGGATCACATCATTAGGAGAATGATGTGATGGAAAAGACCCAATCCTAAGCATAGCACAAAGGTCGGTTAGTTCGTTTGCTAGAGCTTTTCAATGTCAAGTATCTCTTCCTTCGACCATGACATCGTGTAACTCCCGGATACCGTAGGAGTGCTTTGGGTGTATCAAACGTCACAACGTAACTGGGTGACTATAAAGGTGCATTACAGGTATCTCCGAAAGTGTCTGTTGGGTTGACACGGATCGAGACTAGGATTTGTCACTCCGTATGACGGAGAGGTATCTCTGGGCCCACTCGGTAATGCATCATCGTAATGAGCTCAAGGTGATCAAGTGTTTGATCACAGGATCATGCATTGCGGTACGAGTAAAGTGACTTGCCAGTAATGAGACTGAACGAGGTATTGGGATACCGACGATCGAGTCTCGGGCATGTAACGTACTGATTGACAAAGGGAATAGTATACGGGGTTTGATAGAATCCTCGACATCATGGTTCATCCGATGACATCATCGAGGAGCATGTGGGATTCAACATGGGTAGCCAGATCCCGCTGTTGGTTATTGACCGGAGAGTCTCGGTCATGTCTGCATGTCTCCCGAACCCATAGGGTCTACACACTTAAGGTTCGGTGACGCTAGGGTTATTAGACAGACTTGTATGTGATTACCGAATGTTGTTCGGAGTCCCGGATGAGATCCCGGACGTCATGAGGAGTTCCGGAATGGTCCGGATGTAAAGATTTATATATGGAAAGTGGTTAAACGGACACCGGAAAGTTTCGGTGGCATACCGGTATTGTACCGGGGCCACCGGAAGGGTTCCGGGGGTCCACCGGGTGGGGCCACCCCTCCCGGGGGGGCCACATGGGCTGTGTGGGAGAGGGAGCCAGCCCCTAGTGGGCTGGGCGCGCCTCCCCATCTAGGCCCATGCGGCTAGGGCAAGGGGAGGGGAAACCCTAAAGCGGGCGCACCCCCCTTGCTTGGGGGGCAAGCCCCCCACTCTTTGGCCGCCGGCCCCCTCTAGGGTTTCCCCTAGAGGGCCGGCCCCCTTGCCCCTCTCCTCCTATATATAGAGGGGTGAGGGGAGGGCTGCAGTACTACAAGCCAAGGCGCAGCCCCTCCCCTCCCCAACACCTCTCCTCCTCCGTACGTGCTTGGCGAAGCTCTGTCGGAGTACTGCTGCACCAACTACACCACGCCGTCGTGCTGCCGTTGGAGCTGCCTTCCTCAACCTCTCCTTCCTCCTTGCTGGATCAAGACGGAGGAGACGTCGTCCGTCCCGTACGTGTGTTGAACGCGGAGGTGCTGTCCGTTCAGCACTTGGTCATCGGTGATCCGAATCACGACGAGTACGACTCCATCATCACCATCCCCTTGAACGCTTCCGCACTCGATCTACAAGTGGTATGTAGATGCAAACTCTTCCCCTTGACTCGTTGCTTAGATGAACTCATAGATGGATCTTGGTGAAACCGTAGGAAAAATTTTAATTTTCTGCAACGTTCCCCAACACGAATCACGTCGGCAGAACCAGTCTAGTGTAAGCGTACGCGTAATGTTGGTTTGGGCCGCTTCATCCAACAATGCCGCTGAATTCAGATACAACTAGTGACGGCAAGCAATATATATATACCCACGCCCACAACTCCTTTGTGTTCTACTCGTGCATATAACAACTACGCATAAACCTGTCTCGAATGCCACTGTTGGGGAACATAGTAATTTCAAAATTTCCTACGCACACGCAAGATCATGGTGATGCATAGCAACGAGAGGGAAGAGTATCTTCTACATACCCTCGTAGACCGTAAGCGGAAGTGATGTGAGAATGTGGTTGATGTAGTTGTACGTCTTCATGATCCGACCGATCCAAGTACTGAATGCACGGCACCTCCGACTTCAGCACACGTTCAGCTCGATGACGTCCCACGAACTCCGATCCAACAGAGCTTCATGGGAGAGTTCCATCAGCACAGCGGCTAAGGGATCAATGATCAACTTCTGTGTCCTCGGGTGCCCCTCTGCCCCCGTATATAAAGGAGCAAGGGGGAGGCCGGCAGGCCCTCCTAGGGCGCGCCAGGAGGAGGAATCCTCCCCCTAGAAGGAGTAGGACTCCCCTTTTCGTACTCCTACTAGAAGGAGGAAAGGAAGGGGGAAGGGGAGAAGGAAGGAGAGGGAGGAAAGGAGGAAAGGGTGGCCGGCCCCCTAGTCCAATTCGGTTTGGGCTAGGGGGCTGCGTGCCTTGCCTCCTCTCTTCCACCACTTGGCCCATGAGGCCCAATACTTCTTCCCGTATTCCCATAACTCCCCGATACTCCGAAAAATACCCGAATCACTCGGAACCTTTCCGATGTCCGAGTATAGTCGTCCAATATATCGATCTTTACGTCTCGACCATTTCAAAACTCCTCGTCATGTCCCTGATCTCATCCGAGACTCCGAACTACCTTCAGTACATCAAATCACATAAACTCATAATACCGATCGTCACCAAACGTTAAGCATGCGGATCCTACGGGTTCGAGAACTATGTAGACATGACCGAGACACGTTTCCGGTCAATAACCAATAGAGGAACCTGGATGTTCATATTGGCTCCTACATATTCTACGAAGATCTTTATCGGTCAAACCGCATAACAACATACGTTGTTCCCTTTGTCATTGGTATGTTACTTGCCCGAGATTCGATCATCGGTATCTCAATACCTAGTTCAATCTTGTTACCGGCAAGTCTCTTTACTCGTACCATAATGCACTATCCCGCAACTAACCCATTAGTTGCTTTGCTTACAAGGCTTATAGTGATGTGCATTACCGAGAGGGCCCAGAGATACCTCTCCGACAATCGGAGTGACAAATCCTAATCTCGATCTATGCCAACTCAACAAGTACCATCGGAGACACCTGTAGAGCACCTTTATAATCACCTAGTTACGTTGTGGCATTTGGTAGCACACAAAGTGTTCCTCCGGTAATCGTGAGTTGCATAATCTCATAGTCATAGGAACATGTATAAGAGTCATGAAGAAAGCAATACCAGTAAACTAAAACGATCAAGTGCTAAGCTAACGGAATGGGTCAAGTCAATCACATCATTATCCTAATGATGTGATCCCGTTTATCAAATGACAACTCATGTCTATGGTTTAGGACACATAACCATGTTTGATCAACGAGCTAGTCAAGTAGATGTATACTAGTGACACTTTGTTTGTCTATGTATTCACACATGTATTATGTTCCCGGTTAATACAATTCTAGGATGAATAATAAATATTTATCATGAAATAAGGAAATAAATAATAACTGTATTATTGCCTCTAGGGCATATTTCCTTCAGTGGGATCCTACTTCTATGACAGAAAATGGGCTTTTCGTCCTGGGCGGGCTAGAGACACAGTTGCATGACATTATTTGGGTCGTCCATGACGGAAAAAACCATGGCAGAAGCGAGGGCGAGGAAAATATCAGGGAGTTTCCGGTTACAGTGGGTGGTCGGGGCCAAGCAATGCATGGAGGTATCCACATTTCTCTTGTGTATGCACGTATGTGCGAGGTGTTGGCTAACTGAACCCGAGCGGTCGCATGTTACAGAACCCGAGCGATCGATCGCTTTGCTGTTAACTGAACTTGAGCGATTCATTCGCTGTTGACTGAACCCGAGCGATTCCTTGGCTGCTGCTGCTAACTGAACCCAAGTGATCGATCACTATTGCTGCTTACTGTAGCCGATCCATCCCCCATGCGATACGTAGCCAGCCAATGTTGGGTTGCCTCTCGATGAACAACGACTGTTGCTACCGTGCGCGCAGTATGAATAATGAGTCGAGAGGTGGTGAGTCGAGCCGGTTGGTTGGCTCTGGATGAACATTTCTGTCATGCGCAATATGCGATCCTATCCGAGAGGAACTCGAAGGTCCCACCAAGGATAGATCTGCATATTGAAACGCTTTTGCAAGGTGCATATCATTACATGGCACCATTAGATAATAGTTGGGGATACATACAAGGCATACAAATCCACAAAAATACATCAAACATCATACATGAGAACAACATCCGACTATGAATGAAAAACAAACAGAAACCCAAACGACATCCACCCTGCTAGCCCAGGCTGCCGACCAGGAACCTATCCCGTGATCCAAGAAGAAGCAGAACAAGAACTCCAAAACAAATAAACATCACTCTCACGTCATGATCATCGCGTTACCTGTACCTGCAACTGTTGTTGAAGTAATCTGTGAGCCACGAGGACTCAGCAATCCCATTACCATGGGTATCATGATAAGAAAAGCTTAATGGGTATGGAATAGATAAGTGGTGAGGTTGCAGCAAGCGACTAAGCATTATATGGTGGCTAACTTATGAGTACAAGAGCAAGATGAGAAACTACGCAAACGGTCACAACTAGTAATGATCAATAAGTGATCCTGAACTACTTACATTCAAATATAACTCCATCGTGTTCTCTTCTCGACGCACTCGAAAAGAGACCGTCACGGTTACGCACGCGGTTGATGTATTTTAATTGAGATTAGTTAAAGTCCACTACAACCAGATATTAAAAAATTTCCATCTGCCACATAACCGTGTGCACATCCCTGAATATCACATAACAATTCCAGATAGAGAGGATGCATACAAAAACAACACATCAAAGCAAGTTTAAATGAGACCGGAAACAACACATAACAATTTCGGTAAGTCCTCGTATGCAAATTTCAAAATTGGTTCAGATCTGAATACCACAATATGTTGAAGTTGTTAAAAAGCAAGTTAATATGCACCATGATGGTCTACATGCTATTCTAATCAAGTTACATATAATGTTCACTTAATTCGGGGCTACGGCCTAGAAGATATGCGCAAAACAAGTCAACATGACATTGATGCAAATGCAAGCAAAAGACAATCACAAACACTCCAAAACATGGATGCAACATGGCATGATGAAACTACATGCAAAACCAACTAAGTTTCATATAGAGCATGCTCCAATCGGAGCCACGGTTCAACACATACACACGAAACAAGGTTAGAGGACAAGCTGTCCAAAACAGCAACTAGGCATCTTACAAGCATCATAACAACATGCTACCAGAACAAGATAGGCACAAACATGATATGCACTTAAGGTATAGATTACATACTTCAATTATCATTAGGGTTCAGGTTCATAGGCATCAAGATTAATCCAACATGAGCAAAGCAAAAGGAAACTTTATAACATAGATTATGACTTAGTGAAAAACATGGCATACATGTGAGCAGGAATAACACATTGACATGTTGGAGGCATGAAACAATGATGCTACAGTCCAAGAACATAACAAGCATGTAAGTGCATCTAGTGCCACCCCTACTGGGTTTTGGAGTATTGACGACAGACCTGGTAGAGGGACTAATGTGTTTGTGAGAATTGCAGGATAACACAGCTAGAAGTCCCTCATTGATTCGATTTTCCTACCAGAGATGACCCCTAAAAATGTATGAAAACATTGAAGTCAAAGGTGGTATGTGAAGACAGTCACATTGAAGACTATGACAAGATAAGACATCGAGTGAAGACTATGGAGTGTGAAGACTTAGTTTATTCATCATTCCTTTTCTTCTTTGTTGAGTCATAGGAACCACTGTACTGTTAAGTGGGGTCCAAGTGAACCAGTCAGAATGACTGAAGTGATGCTAAACCAAAATCATATATCTTCGAGTGAAGACAATGAGAGCAAATCTTATCCAGAGCTGGGTAAGTCAGCTTTGCTTGTAGCTCAAGCAAAGTTGCCATGTGTGTTTGAAATTTGACCGTTGGAACACGTGTCAGTTCTTTAGTGACCCAGGGTCATTTCGGACAAATCAAGTCGGGTTGCCAAGTGGCTATAAATAGCCCACCCCCTACAACCATAAACGGTTGGCTGCTCAGAGTTAGTGTATGGCTTCTGCCGTTTGAGAGCAACCCACCTCGAAGCCTTTGAGAGAGAATTCCTTGCGAGGATAAAGCCCTAAACACCCAGAGCCAAAGAGTGTTAGGCATCACTTAAGTCTTCCTATCTGTGTGATCAGAAGACTTATTACACTTGAGGACTGTGAATCCTCCAGCCGGTTAGGCGTCACGTTCTGAGCATCCAAGAGTCATTGTGGATCGCCGATGAACGAAGTCTGTGAAGGTTTGGAAGTCTACCTTGAAGACTTACCAGAGTGATTGGGTGAGGACTGGGTGTCCTTAGCTCAAGGGGAATAAGGTGAAGACACGGTCTTCTGAGTTGAATCTCAGCCTCCCTAACCAGACATACAGTTGTACAGCAACTGGAACTAGTCCAAAAAATCATTGTCTGCAACGAGTCACTGGTTTCATCCTTCCCATTCCTTTACTTACTGTTGGCTCTAGTGAAGTCATTGTATGATTGCATTATCTTTTGTCTTCACTGAGTGACCGCTTGTTCTGATTGGCTTCACACTATCTTCCAACCTAATCTATACTGCCTAGCTGCTATTAGTTGTTGTACTTTCACTTCATTGAATACTTGACTATGGCTTGCTTAGGGTAGTCTACCTTCCGCTGCATGATAATAGGTTTATTTCTATCGTTTGTCTTAAAAACTTCCATGTTTTGAAGACTTTCATAAAAATCGCCTATTCACCCCCCCCCTAGTCGATCACTAGCACTTTCAATTGGTAACAGAGCAAGGTACTCCCTTGTTCTATGTGATTCGGTTTAACCACCTGGAGTTTTAGCTATGTCGACTGCAGGGATAATCAAAGTCTCCGTTGCGTGCCAGTCTTCGATGGAACTGAATATCCCTACTAGAAGAATAAGATGCACATGCACCTTGAAGCCATTGACGTCGACCTATGGTATGTCCTCAAGAATGGCGTTCCCAAGGCTGGTGAAGGTGTCACCACTGCTGATATCAAGAAGTTCGTTCAACTGGACTCCACTGCCAAGAACATCATCTGTGGTCATCTGACCAAAGGACAGTATGGCCGTGTGAGTGCTTTGGAAACATCTAAGCTAGTCTGGGACTGGCTCTCCAAGGTCAACGAAGGCGTCTCAACCCAGAGAGATCAGAGAATCAGTGTCCTTCGCAACCTCTTCAACCGCTTTAAGAGAAATGACAATGAGAATGTCCAGCTCACGTTTGATCGACTCACTAACATCACAAATGAGCTTCAAGCCCTCGGCGCTACTGAGATCACCAAGCATGAAGTCATCAAGACACTCTTGAGATCACATGACAGCTCGTTTGACACCCTAGCCCTGATGATTCAAGAACGTCCTGACTTCAAGACACTCGATCCGTCTGACATACTTGAGAGGCTCAACACACATGAGTTTCAGCTTTCTGAGAAAAGAGACATCTACGGTCCCAACTATGGGCGAACTCGTGCCTTGAAGGCAAAAGTTGTCTCCTTATCTGAAGAAGAATCCGACAGCAGTTCCGATGATCCTGAAGACATTCGAAAGGAGCTTGCTATGCTTGTGAAGAAGTTCCAAAAATTCACCAATAAGAAAGGCTTCAGAAAGTCTTCACGATCAAGCTCAAGGAATGATGAAGCTTCTGCTCATGATTATAAGAAGAGAACATGCCACAAGTGCAAGAAACCTGGCCACTACATCTCTGAGTGTCCGTAGTGGGACAATGAGAACAAGAAGAAAAAGAAGAGAAAGGAGTATGATTCTGACGACAAGAAGAAGAAATACTCAAAGTCTTCTTCCAAGTCTTCCTCAAAGTCTTCATCACACAAGAAGAGCTCATCTGGCAAGGCTCGTACATTTGTTGGCAAGGAAATGGATTCAGAGGAGGAGTCCGCTTCTGAGGAGGCGGAGGTGGAATCTGAGGAGGAGTCTGATTCTAGCGTTGCGAGCCTGGCTACAGCATACGTTGCCAAGTCCATCTTCAACACTGAAGACAATGACTTCATCACCGACACTGATGCAAATGACAAGGACTACTCCGCTCCCACCTACTGCTTCATGGCACGTGGTGCCAAGGTAAACACATGCACTACTCACTATCAAACATCCAGTGAAGATGACTCTGATTGTGTTTCCAAACCCAGCTACAAAACACTTGCTAAAATTGCAACTGAACAACAGAAAGCTATGGAACATATTCAAAAACTATTAGACAAAAGCGATGACCTATTAGACGCTGAAATGACTCGATCTCAGTCCTTAATTGAAGACATAAAAAATCTTCATGTTAAGTATGAGGAACTTGAAAGTCGTCATGAATCGCTCTCAACAACTCATGAAAAGCTTTCCTATGATTATCTTCAAAGGAAGAAAGAACTTGAGAAATTGAGAGCGGCTCATGAAGATCTTCAAAAGGAAAATGAGTCACTTCGTGCCAAACAGATCAGTCCCGCTTAGGAAGGATTTGAACCACCATCTCTTAAATGTATTGAGCGTGACAACGCTACTTCTATTCCTGGATGTTCTACTGCTGCTACTATTGCAATATCTTCAACTGTTGATGTGGTAACTAACCCCTCTGCTGAGGATACCACTGCAATTGCTGATGAAAATGATAGGTTGAAGACATTGCTTGAAACAGGGATGTACAAAAGTCTCAAAGGGCATCAGACACTATGTGATGTCCTCAAAAGGCAGATCCTGAACCGAAACCCTAGAAAGGAGGGTCTTGGGTTCGAAAGGAAAATGAATGCTGATGGCTCTTACTGGAAACCCGAGCAGTACGCCAAAACCACATGGGTTGCTGCAAAGGAACCCTCAGTGGATCCATCCACTCTGTCAGGCTTCAATTGTGCTAATCCCATTGTTATTGATGAATCATTTGATCCAAACTATAAACTGTTTAAGAATCAGAATGGTGAAGTGTTTGCCAGGTATATTGGTACTAACTGTAGGAATGGGCCACCTATGAAGAAAGTCTGGGTGCCGAAAATGTTGTTGGAGAATCTTCCTGTGAATGTCGTCATGACACCACAAGTGAAGAAGACAAACCCCAGACCACAGGCTTCATATGGTCCAAAGGCTTCATACAGACAAAGGACTCACCTGAGTCGCACTAATGCAAATGTTTTGCAGGGAAGCCATACTTAGGCCTATGAATATGAGCGTGTTTCATCAAACCGCCATGCTCATAAGACCAAGAACTACTCTGCTTATTCTTATGAGTACTATTGTCCACCTGCGAGACTTTTTGCTAGGGCTCCAAAGCCAAAATTCTCAGATGCTGCACTTAGACTCATTGCTTCGAAGCCACCCTTGAATATGTGGGTGGCTAAGAAAGCTTAACTCTCTTTTGCAGGGAAAGGTCTCCAGCCGACAATCAAATTCGTCTGAAGCTATTGCTGGGGACCTTAAACATCTTGTAGGGCGCAAGATGAAATGCCCAAATGGTCTTATTATGTATTTTGTTCCTGAGTCGCTTGCTACTTGCCCTATCAGTCCTAACCTCGATCTAAGCTTTCATAATCCACTTGCTCGTCAAATGTTTATGCTTCACAATTCTCTTCCTGAAGCCTATCCCCCTAACTGCACTGTAGGGTACAACACCAGCTACTTCAGAATGGATTATTGATAGTGGGTGTACTAATCATATGACTGGCAAGCGAAGTCTTCTCATGGACTCAACCTTATGTCCATCAGACAAAAGTCACATCACATTTGCTAACACTGGTAAAAGCAAGGTATTGGGTCTAGGTAGAGTTGCAATCTCAAGGGATCAACACATGGATAAAGTCACATCACATTTGCTAACACTTGTTGAATCCCTTGGTTTCAACTTAATGTCTTTCTCAATGCTTTGCGATTTGAACATGATTGTGATGTTTGGAAAATATCGTTGCCTTCTTCTAATGGAATCTGACAAATCTCTAGTCTTTGAAGGGTATTGGAAAGATGACTTGTACGTGGTAGATTTCTCAGCAGGACCTCAACTTGACGTATGTCTTCTAGCAAAAGCTTCTGAATGCTGGCGCTGGCATCGGAGGCTAGGGCATGCTGGCATGAGGAACCTGCACACCCTTGCAAAGAAGAATCATGTCATAGGCACCGAGGGCGTCAAGTTCAAGAAGGATCACTTATGCGGTGCCTGTGAAGCAGGAAAGATGACGAGGGCCAAGCATCCCTCGAAGACAATCATGACAACGACGCAACCCTTCGAACTGCTCCACATGGACCTTTTCGGTCCCACTCATTACTCAACTCTTACTACTACTGCTTGTCTCTATGGCTTTGTCATTGTTGATGATTATTCAAGATATACTTTGGTGCATATAATCCTCTACAAGACTGAAGTGCAGGATGTCTTCAGACGCTTCGCCAATCGAGCCATGAACAACTATGGCGTCAAGATCAAGCACATCAGAAGTGACAATGGCACTGAATTCAAGAACACTGGCCTAGATAGTTATCTTGATACTTTGGGCATCACACATGAATTCTCAGCTCCGTACACGCCGCAGCAGAATTACGTCGTGGAACGCAAGAACCGAACACTTATTGAGATGGCCCGGACGATGCTTGATGAATACAAGACTCCAAGAAAGTTCTGGCCTGAAGCCATTGATACTGTATGCCATATCATCAACCGTGTTTATCTTCACAAGCTTCTGAACAAGACATCCTATGAGCTCCTTACTGGCAAGAAGCCAAATGCCAGTTACTTCAGAGTATTTGGCGCCAGGTGCTGGATCAAGGATCCACATCACACTTCAAAATTTGCACCGAAAGCACATGAAGGTTTTATGCTTGGATATGGAAAGGATTCGCACTCCTACATAGTATTCAACCTCTTTCACTATAAAGTGGTTGAAACTGTGGATGTGCGGTTCGATGAGACTAACGGCTCGCAAAGAGAGCACCTGCCAAATGTGCTAGATGAAGTTCCATCCAGTGACTCAATCAAACTTATGGCAACTGGAGAAATCATACCATCTGAAGCTCAGCCTGAAGAGGAACTTATCATCTCTGCACCTGATCAATCTGAAGACAATGCTCATCCTGAAGACAATCCTTCTAACGATGATAATGATCAGCAAGAGCAAAATCTTTGTCCTGTCCATCCTCGTGTTGCAAATGAAGTACAGATTGAAAGGATAATTGACAGCATCAATGCACCAGGTCAACTCACTCGTTCAAGGGCAACACTGCTAGCTAACTTCTGTGGGAACTTCGCATTCGTCTCAATATCTGAAACCAAGAAAGTTGATGAAGCCTTCATGGAACCTGAATGGATTCAAGCTATGTAAGAAGAGCTTCAACAGTTTGAGCTGAATAATGTGTGGGAACTGGTTAAGCGTCCTGGTCCTCGCAAGCACAATATAATAGGCACTAAGTGGATATATCACAACAAGCAAGATGAGCATGGTCAAGTTGTCGGAAACAAAGCTCGTCTCGTTGCTCAAGGATACACTCAAGTTGAAGGGATTGACTTTGATGAAACATTTGCGCTTGTGGCTAGGCTTGAAGCTATACGCATATTGCTGGCCTATGCAAATCATCATAACATTCTTCTATATCAAATGGATGTGAAGAGCGCTTTTCTCAATGGCAAGATTGAAGAAGAAGTGTATGTTGCACAACCACCTGGCTTTGAAGATCCAAAACATCCTGACATGGTGTACAAGCTCAACAAGGCACTGTATGGCCTCAAACAAGCCCCTCGGGCTTGGTATGACACACTCAAAGACTTTCTGAAGAGCAAAGGCTTCAAACCTAGCTCTCTCGATCCCACTCTCTTCACGAAGACATATGATGGTGAACTGTTTGTGTGCCAAATATATGTGGATGACATTATCTTCGGCTGCACTAATCAGAAATACAGTGATGAGTTTGGATACATGATGCAAGAGCAATATCAAATGTCCATGATGGGTGAGCTGAAGTTCTTCCTTGGTCTTCAAATACGTCAGCAACGCAACGACATCTTCATATCCCAAGAGAAATACCTCAAAGATTGCCTGAAGAAATTTGGAATGCAAGACTGCAAAGGCTACATGACGCCAATGCCAACCAAATACCATCTGGGTCCTGACGACAATGGTAAAGAGTTCAATCAAAAGGTATACCGCTCCATGATTGGTTCCTTGCTTTATTATGTGCATCTAGGCCAGATATCATGCTTAGTGTTTTCATGTGTGCCCGGTTCCATGCGGCACCAAAGGAATCGCATCACTTAGCTGTCAAGCGAATTCTCAGATATTTGGCTCACACCCCAACACTAGGATTATGGTATCCAAAGGGCTCGGAGTTTGATCTAGTTGGATTCTCGGATGCTGATTATGCTGGTGACAAGGTGGATCCCAAGTCTACATCAGGCACATGTCATTCTCTGGGACGATCACTTGTATGTTGGTCTTCAAAGAAGCAGAACTGTGTATCTCTCTCCATGGCTGAATCTAAATAGATTGCTGCTGGATCTTGCTGTGCTCAGCTTCTATGGCTGAAGCAAACACTCAAAGACTATGGCATTCATCTGAAGCAAGTGCCACTCTATTGCGACAATGAAAGCGCCATCAAGATTGCCAACAACCCAGTTCAGCACTCGAAGACAAAGCACATTGAAATTCGTCATCACTTTCTCAGAGATCATGTTATGAAGGAAGATATTGATATCATACACGTCAACACTGAAGAGCAATTGACAGATATCTTCACCAAGCCCTTGGATGAGAAGAGGTTTTGCAAGTTACGATGTGAGCTAAATATCTTGGAATCCTCAAATGTCCTGTGATCAGGCACACATCCTAACACTTAAGTATGTTGGCGACTTAGATGTGCAACACACGAAGTAAAGTATATCCTCAAACAATGAAGACTTACATTCTGAGTGTGAATATATTAATGTGGAATTTGACTTCAGAGCACCATGATAATTGTGCGCTATGTCTGGGTCTAATATTTCCTATACGGTGGGTAACGCCACCACCAACATTTTCCCTATGAAGTGTCTATCTCATGGCATTACATTTGCAAAGTCTTCGCATTTTGTTTGTCTTCAATGATTAAAAGTTCTCATGTTTATCTTCAATTTGGTTTCTGTCCTCTACAGCATTCACTTATAGCTATGTCTTCACATTGAATCTTTTGACCTAAGTGAATGTGATCGGACCCTAACCCCTCTATGCTTCTATCTCAAGTCTATCTATCCAAATCATACGCATTCAATTGACACTATCAAAATGTCTTCTCTGCATCCTTGTCAGCAGAAGACACAGAGACAAACATTAATCCATTTTCAATGCTAAATCCTTTCACCTGAAACCCGGAGAAGTGGGAACGACCACTCGACAATCTAAGCGTGCGTGGGAACATGGAACAACCTCCGATGTGTTGCATGATAGCCACATGTCCTTCAGATGTGAATCGCCAGGGGCACCTGTGTAATAACACTGTGTCGTCCCTATCCCTATAAATACATGCCTCACCACAGTCATTATCCTTTCTTCCACTCTCGCACAAACCCTAGCGCCACCGCTATCCCTCGACGACGCCGGCGACGAAGCGCTACGCTGCCGCGACCTCACCGATGTCGTCTTCACGCCGACTGCGGACATCGTCTTCTCCGTCGTCGCCGTAGGTGTCCTCCGTCACCAAGTTAGGGCATGGAAGATTCGAACTGCTCGGCCTCCCCTTCCACTTCGTCTAGCAGTTCTTTGTGTAGTAAATAAAACCTCCTTTTACGGCCCCTTTGATCCTATAGATTCATCATTTTCTACCACAAGCAGTTTCTATTCACACAAGTTGAATATATTTCATACTGCATCTCATAAATATGCCTAGAATGTTCACTTATGCTTCACAAAGTAGTTAGATTCGTCACTTGTACTTATTCGTGGATTTGTACAAATCTGGAACCAACTCTCTATCTATGAGTGAATGTCTTCGCACTATGAGGTCAATGTCTTCTAAACTGATTTATCTTCAAAATCTTCTGAGAATGCATATAACCTCTTCCCCTTCCCTCGCACCTTAATGCTGTCACAGGTACATGTCCATGGGAGAATCCCTTGGTTCTCATAGTCTGCATTCATTTGCAGAATTCTTACAGCATCATATAAATTCTCCTGAAGCCAGTTCTTGTCTGACCAGTAGACGGAAGACTTTGACAACTTTGAAGCCTTTTAGTTTAAACTTTATGGCACCCGAGAAATCTGCAAGGAAGGGTGGCAGACAGCATCGTGGCAACACCTCAAGAGATTTGCCTCCTGACCTCTATGAGGTGTACAAGGCAGATCCAGAGGAGGACTACAATCAGCGAAAAACTCGAATCCAATGGATTCGAAGATATTGGGCAGAACAGTGGTTCAAGTACAGGTTCATGACCCAAGAGTATGCTGAGAAGAATGCCATCAAACGACCATGGGGAGACATTCTATACAGAAATCTTCAACCCAGGTCCAGAGCTGAAGCCATTGAACAAGGCTTCTATCCTTGCATGGTCCGTGGCCACAGCCTGCAGATGCAGACCCATCTTCATTACTGTGGTGCCGCGACGATAATCTGTTCAAGCGCAACCTTTAGTTTGCCAGGAACTCGGCCAAAGAGAACAACAAGTCACGAGGCTTAGACTTTAACCCTCTACTCCTCGTGCCGATAGCACACGCGAAGCTGAACCCAATATTGTTGGGCCCTTCTACAACCTAGAAGGTCTCATCACTCATATCATGGTTCAAGGGACAGCCGTGGATGAGCCTGCAGACGACGCTGAATCTGATGAAGCGCCTGCACCACCGAAGCTAAAGAAACTGAAAAAGCCTAAAGCTTCAAAGCCTGCTCCTGCACCAAAGGTCTTACAGGCGAAGCCTCTGGCCACTACACCTCCTGAACACAGTGTGCAGTCTGAAGATTTTTCACGCATCTCCAAGCCCTCCAGAGTGAAGATGCCCTTGCAACCCACTAGCCAAGAACTGACTGCTGCTGCTATTCTGTGCAATGACGCCATTGATCTGTCCAGCAACGACGATCTTGGTGATGATGCTCTTGAGCAGCTGATCAAGAGGAAGCAAGAGGCAGAAATCTTCAATGACCTTCCTCTCTTTGATGTTGAAATCATCAACACCTTCATTGATGATTGGTTTGACAGCCCAAATGTCAGCTTTGATGATCTTCAGCTTCCGATTGGCCTGAGCGTCGCCTTCCATGGAGCCATTGCTGCTGAGCTGGCTCTAGCTCAGAAGATTGTTGAACTGGAGCATAAGATCGATTATGAAAAGGCTCAGTTCAAGAAGCACATGGCCAAGCTCGACGTTGAAGACATTCAGAACTTCCAGACCATGATGCATGAGCTTAAGGAAGCTTTTCGAACCAAATGTGAAGAAGCCAAGGGTTCTCGTGAATGCATGAGGGATCCTGCCACTAAATGTGTCCAAGGGTACATTGAGGCTGAAAAGCGCAAGGCCTTGGGGTGACCAGGGATCGACCCCCAAATGGTGGCCAAGAAGAAGAAGAAGCCAGCTGTGGCAGAACCTGAAGCACCAAGGCAGGAAGTACATCCAATTGTCTTCCCAGCCAGTATGACAAGCTCGAAGCCTAAGGTCCCCACAATGGCTTCGGAACTGAAGAAAACAAGGGCTCCTACGCAAAACCAAGGGCACTACTGATGATGCTCCTCCAACCAAGAAACGCAAAACCAAGAATCGAGATCGGGCTGCTCCCACAGAGCCCCTTAATGTCGAGCCAATCTCAGTGGCTCGTCCTGCGTCTGAAAATCCAGAATGCCAAGTGGTAATTCATGAGCCTGCTTCTCCAGAGGCTCCTGAAGCTGAAGACAATCTAGCTGTTGACCCCACCGCAGCTAAAGACAATGGTCCTCATGAGAATGTTGCAGATGATGAAGTCCTTCCTCAGATCGAGCACCAATTGGTATCATCTCCTGTGCTCACGCACAGCAAACTCATCAGCATTGGTCGTCCTATGATGCCAACTGCTCAGGATGCATCGTGGGCTAATCACCCACAACGACAAGACACTCCAAGCTCTCCCCAACCGCAAGCTACCCCACCAGTGCAAGAAGATGATGACTTTGAGGCCCAGCGCACTCCATCTCCACAAGCGTCGCCAGCATTACGCAGGCTTCGCAAAGGACCAAGGCCCCAAGTCACTCCCACTATGCACGTGTCTGAGTCAGAAGCCAAAATGGTTGAAGATATTCTGGCTGCATCAGCCGATGAAGAAGAAGCACCAAGAGTTGAAAGAGTTGCTACACGCCTGTCCCACCAAGATGTTGTTCTCGAGGAGAACGTGTCCAAGCCTCCAGCTCCTGAAGTGGAGGTTAACAACCCTGAGGCAACCACTAACATCACCGCTGAAGCCAATGACGTCGTCATGGCTGAAGCTAATACGATGCCTGAAGCTACTACAGTGCCAGAAGTCCAAGCATCTGAAGCCACTACAGCACCCGAAGTCAATGCTGAAGCACCTGAGGTACAAGCACTTGAACCCAATGTGGCCCCTGAAGCCCATGAAGACAATGTCAATGCTCCTGTTCCCCCTCAAAGACCTCATACAATTGAGCTGGCATTTGATCGTGGTCAGCCTGTTATGGTCCGCTGGCCCGTTCTGGTTCCTCCACCTGTTGCGGGTCCACAATTTGAGTATCATGTCGAGCACAGACCTCAAGTCCAAAAGCCCAAGCCAAGACTTCCATGATTCCCAGGAACTGCCACTTCACCTGGGGTCTTCAATGTGAATGGCTTAGTGGCACATAAAACCTTCTTCAACAGCTCCAAGAACCCTTATACCAGACCTCGCATTTCATCAGATCGGTTCTGGAGCTATCAGCAGCGCAGCTACTATTCCTGCATCCTATACAATCAAGAGCGCATATTTCCACATATGCGCCTTGACTCTGAAGCTATAGCTGGCCTGCCCTGCCTTGAAGAAGCGTTATATTGCTTCAAAGATGCTGGTCTGTTGCAGTTTGACACAGATAAAGAGCACTGGAATGAAGAGCTTCTTCTATAGTTCTATGCAACTCTCCACATTCGAGGCTACAACAGGGATCCAAAGACTTGGGTCCTTGAGTGGATGACAGGCAATGTCCATCATGAAGCTAAAGCTCTTGATATCATTGAGCTCACAGGCCTGCCCACTCCTGGTGAATACTATGAACCAGGTTGTCAACAACACCAAAATGCCTTGGAAATCATCTTTCAGAAGCCAGAACCCAACATGAGTCCAATGCTGAGCATGATGAAGCCTCTGCCTCACGGCGCTGAATACCCATCTGAGTTCTTTGTTGAAGACCTAGAGTACCTGCCTCGCACCATTTACCATATCATCAGGAAGACTCTATGGCCTGTCAAAGGACATTCACCTGCAGCGAAGCTTGAAGGAGCAATGAAGACTTTGGTTTTCTATATCTTCAATGGCATCAGCTTCAATGCTCAAGACTTCTTCATCAGGTTGTTGGCTGCATCTGGCTCCGACATCTTTGGGTTGAAATTCTCTGCTCCATGGGTCATGCGTCTTATCAAGCGTCACTCCGCCTTCAACTATCAGCCGTCTGCGCGCAATCATCTCATATTCTTGCTAGAGGTTGATATGTCAATCGAAGCTATTTACCCAGAGCCGGCGAAGGAACCCCTTTATCTTCAGAATGTTGATCACCAAAGCTTCACCCAGCATATTTAAGGAGATTTAGCAGTTTCTTGTGTTTATCCTCTTGCTGGTAACACACGTGCCCCTCGCGCTCAGACAGATGCCACTGGTAGAACCATTGCGCAAAGGCCTCGAAGACGGTCTCGTGTCCTAAATGACCGAGAGATTCTCGTCGCGGTGCATCAGAAACAGGACAAACATCACGACTGGCTTAAGCGTCAGATGCAAAGCCTCTTGGTGGATGTCAACCGCATTCGCAATCTTGCCACCAAGAATGCCTTTGTCACTCATGAAACCTGTCGAAGGTCGTGGAAGAGTTTGACCTTACTTAGTGCTGAAGCTGATCTACAAGACGATGGCTTCACCGAGTGGTTCAAGTTTGACTCAACTCCTCCCAGAAATGCTCACTTGCGTCGGACTCCCTCACTTGAAGACTCTGACTACTCGTCCTCAGTTGCGACAGTGAATGCTAGAGTCATCGATGACCAAGATGATGCAACTTCACCTCCTCCAACTTCAGCGCATGTCGACACTGCACCACCGGACCTCAACGACGACCCTGCTGCCTCACTTGCACCTCATGGGAATGAGTAGGCGCTCTATGTCTTCAAACCTTTTTGGTCCTCGCTGACAAAAGGGGGAGAAGCATATGAGTTGATAGTCTTCAAGCGGGTTAATATGGGTGGATGCTTTACTTTTTGCCACTTTTGCCAAGTTCTTACAACTCTCGTTTTCGATACATTTGGTTCTTTGAGTTGTAACACTTAAACTCGATGGTTGTCTGCTACTTATTTGCTATTCTGTGATGCGATGATAAATTCCGCATGTGCGACGATAAATTCCACACTCAGATCATTTTGCATATGTCCATTTTTCATTATGCATGTCATTATCTTCGTTACGTCATATCATGCATGATGAATTGTTATCATAGGTTGAAGAGGATCTCCACAAGTACAACCTGTCATGTGCATTTGCATTCCAAAATCAAATTACTTATATGCACATCTTCAGGGGGAGCCCTTGCAACTTATGAAGACAGTACCCTATCCTTTACAATTTCACATATTTTATTCCCCGTTGAAAACTTCAACCAGTTTGTCATCAATCACCAAAAAGGGGGAGATTGTAAGTGCATCTAGTGTCACCCCTAGTTGGTTTTCAAGTATTAACGACAAACCTGGTAGAGGGACTAATGTGTTTGTGAGAATTGCAGGATAACACAGCTAGAAGTCCCTCATTGATTCGGTTTTCCTACCAGAGATGACCCCTAAAAATGTATGAAGACATTGAAGTCAAAGGTGGTATGTGAAGACAGTCACATTGAAGACTATGACAAGAGAAGACATCTAGTGAAGACTATGGAGCGCGAAGACTTAGTTGTTTCGTCGTTCCTTTTCTTCTTTGTTGAGTCATAGGAACCACCGTACTGTTAAGTGGGGTCCAAGTGAACCAGTCAGAATGACTGAAGTGATGCTTAACCAAAATCCTATGTCTTCGAGCGAAGACAATGAGAGCAAATCTTATCCAGAGCTGGGTAAGTCAGCTTTGCTTGTAGCTCAAGCAAAGTTGTTGTGTGTGTTTGAAATCTGACCGTTGGAACACGTGTCAGTTCCTTTGTGACCCAGGGTCATTTTGGACAAATCGGGTCGGGTTGCCAAGTGGCTATAAATAGCCCACCCCCTAAAACCATAAACGGTTGGCTGCTTAGAGTTACTGTATGGCTTCTGTCGTTTGAGAGCAACCCACCTCGAAGCCTTTGAGAGAGAATTCCTTGCGAGGATAAAGCCCTAAACACCAAGAGCCAAAGAGTGTTAGGCATCACTTAAGTCTTCCTGTCTGTGTGATCTGAAGACTTATTACACTTGAGGACTGTGAATCCTCCAGCCGGTTAGGCGTCGCGTTCTGAGCATCCAAGAGTCATTGTGGATCGCCGATGAACGAAGGCTGTGAAGGTTTGGAAGAGTGATTGGGCGAGGACTGGGTGTCCTTAGCTCAAGGGGAATAAGGTGAAGACACAGTCTTCTGAGTTGAATCTCAGCCTCCCTAACCAGACATAGAGTTGTCACAGCAACTGGAACTGGTCCAACAAATCATTGTCTTCAACGAGTCACTGGTTTCATCCTTCCCATTCCTTTACTTACTGTTGGCTCTAGTGAAGTCATTGTATGATTGCATTATCTTTTGTCTTCACTAAGTGACCGCTTGTTCTGATTGGCTTCACACTATCTTCCAACATGATCTATACTGCCTAGCTGCTATTAGTCATTGTGCTTTCACTTCATTGAATACTTGACTATGGCTTGCTTAGGGTAGTCTAGCTTCCGCTGCATGATAATAGGTTTATTTCTATCATTTGTCTTCGAAACTTCCATGTTTTGGAGACTTTCATAAAAATCGCCTATTCACCCCCCCCTCTAGTCGATCACTAGCACTTTCAAAGCAAAAGCATGGCATCAAAGTACAGCTTAAACATGGAAAAACATTATTAATAAGCATCTACATATAACGCCTAGATCAATGGCATTCATCAAGACAAGATCTGCAAGTTATAATAGATTCACAGACTTCGTGAAAAACAGAGTAAGGCTGAAAACATATTCATGATGTATACTTTGAGACAACAAAAGTATATGCTATAGGAACTTTTCATGGCAACAAACAGCATGGCAAGAATGTACTAAACACCCTTAACAAAACATCCTCACTGAACATGTTCCATAAGCCCTTAGATATGATGGTAGCATCAATGCAAAATGTGAAGTCATATAAGCAATTTCAGACTTAGCAAAAATAAATAGGGCATGGCAAAACATATTCAAGTAGACATATTTGCAAGCTTGTAGCGCTCATACAATGCATTTCGTGGTATGAAACAAAATCTAGCAGTAAGATGGCATGTTTGTGCTCCAATTCATGTCATGATATAGCTCATATGAAAATCACACAAAAACATGTAAAAATTCTAAAATGGCATATGCTGTAAAAATAACATGTTTACAATTTGCCCAAATGATGAAATGGATGCCACTAATGGATTGGTGGGATTTTTCTACCCCAAAATGATATATAATATGTATATGTTGCTATATGAAAATGCGCACAAATGCTATAAGTCATCTATTGCCTTAAATGGAAACAGACGGAAAAGGAAAATGCCAGATATGGAATGTCCAGATTAGAACCTGCCCGATTTGGAAAGATGCCACTTTCCAAAAATGGAATTTCAGGAAATATGAAGAAAAAAATAAAGAAAAGGGGGTTGTGCGCGTGTGTGTATGACAGTGGGGCCAAGGTGTCATAGCCATAGTGATAAAATATAAGGCCACATCAAAACTAGTTGAGACTGGGACTCAAACCCAGGACTCCTAGGTAGAACAGAGGGGCGCTGACCACTACGCTAGAGGGAGGAGTTTGCAAAGTGAATGGCGCCTGGCCCGTTTTGAACCATTGCCAGAAGGTTGCGCCCTGCTCTACACCGCGCACAGGAAGATGGCGGCGGTGCCGGCAAGCAATGGCAGCGACCACCGGAGCAATGGAGCACCGGCGGGTGTGCGGGATTGGGAGGCAGTGTGGCTACGGGACGTGCGCATGCATGTGTGAATGCGCAGGTGTTCGGTCATGAGCTACAGCTCGCCCCAGACATGGAGAAGAAGATGACTGGAGCCACGCGGATGGTGCTTTGCGGCTACTGCGCGTGTCGCGCGAGCGTGCATGCGGGATTGTGTAGGAGGATGCAAAAGAAACGACGTGCGGGTGTGCGGCAAACAAGGCATGGACTTGGCTCAAAATGGCCATGGCGATAGCACGGCAACAACGGCTCAGACACGACGGGATCGGTGACTACATGCATGCAGAGAAGCAGTAAAAGAGGGGATTCGATGCGGCTCACCGAGGAGATGCGGAAGGTGAGCTCGGACGGGCTCGAGAAGGCCGATCCGAGGCGTGGCGAGGATCTCGTCGAGTGATGCTGCTCGTAAAGCAGGGGAAGCAGGGGAGGCTGCCTGGCGCTGGACTTGGCGATCCGGCTTGGGGAGGCCATGCGAGGGGTCGCTCTAGAGGAAGAAGAAGGCCGCCGGCAACGTGGACGACGTTGGGCTAGAGCTCGGCTTGGCACGACCGGACATGGCGGCGGCGATAGCAGGGATGCGCGTTAGGGAGGCTCCCGCCCAACTAACTCCAATGATCGTTCAAGGAGGGTGACGGGGTGTAGGACGACATGCCGGAGAGGGTCCTGGCGCAGGCCAGACATGAGGACGACGACGGACGCCAATGGTTTTATTCTCTCGGGTGCCCTATGTTCTTTGTTCTTGAAGAAGAAAGGAAAATAGAGGGGAGGAAGAGAGATGGCGGCACGAGGAGGGAGGAGGAAACCCTAGGGGTCACTACGGGGTTTTATAGGGGTGCGGGACATGCTGGCATCAACGTCCGTGAGCCTCCTGCTCACGGCGCTGCTGCTGTTTGCCTGGAAGAAGGAGACGGCGTCAGGAGGGAGTAGTTGGCCGCTAGGTTCGGCTAGGCTGGAGGGAAAGAGAGGCCCAGGTGGGCTTCTCCAGGGGGTTTCAGGGCCTATTCCTTTTTAAAAATTCCTAGGATTTATATACACCGCATAGAAAGGGGAAAAGGCAGGGGCTTTAGGAAGGAAAAGGAATAGACTTATATATATATATATCGTGCACAATTTGCGTAAAATGGTTTGGATAGTTTTAGAGATAGAAAAATAATTCAAGTTTGAATTAAATTCAAACTTGATCCATTTTTTAACCCAACTAAAACAAGTCCAAAGGAGATGAAATTTGGCAGAGATGTTGAAGGCAGGGTTGAGAATTTATAGGAAAAGAATGAACATTTATGGAGGAGGGGAAAATGTCACTTGCCAAAAATGAATGAAAGAAGAAGGAAGGAGGGGATGATGCATGGGACATATGCATAGGGAAAGCAACATTGATAAACACAGTGCAAGTAAAGTAACAAGATGAATCTCACAATGCACATGATGAGCATGATGAATTGCAAAAATGACAAGCGGACAATGCAACATAACAAGTGAGATAAGCATGGTGCAAGAAGCAAAGATATGACAAAGCACTCAACATGAACATGGGAACAAACATATATGAATGAAACATGCAAACCAATTACGATAATGCAACAAACACAATAAACACATGGCGACAACCAAAATAAATGGAAGTCATCTGGAGCATCGGTCTTGGGGCGTCACAACACTCCCCCACTAACAAGAGATCTCGTCCCGAGATCTTAAGAGCGAGACGGAAGAAAAGAGGATGAGGTGAAATAAGAACGCAAGAGAGAAGATGAAGAAAGTCAAGAGCACTCGGTTAGAAAAGAGGAACGGCGATTATGACAAGAATCAAAAGCTCAGGTAATAAGATAGACTGTGAAACCACTCTGGTTAGAACAAGGTAGAAAAGGAATAAGAATGAAAGAATACAGATAGCGTCCGAGTAGAAAGGAAAGCAGATATTGGCAAGAAAAAGGACTTCAAAAGAGGACTTGACACTCTGGTAAAATGGATAAGCAAGGAATAAACTAGATGATGGATGAAAAGAGCAACATCACACTGCCTCCGGAACGGAAGAATAGAAGGCAACTTGTTGAAAGGAAAAGAAAAGGAGGATCAAAAGACAACTTCCACCATAATTGTATTCTGAAGCATCCTTGCAAGGAAGGATTGAATGGAGTTGTTGGAAAATCAACAACAAAAAGAATAAGCTTGTTGTGGGCTTATGGGAAACATCTCAAAATTATGAGGTGATAACCGCGCACAAACAGAAACGGTTGTTTTCTGGAGACGAAAGAAAAGATGTGAAACAACATGTCTTAAAGACAAGGAGAATTAGTTGCACTTCAGTATGCAAGAAGAGGGATGCGTGAGCTCCAACAAGATTCTTGGTGGACTTGAAGAATGAATTAAATCCTTTATGAACCACCATGAAGAACTCCGATAAACAAAAGGATTAAAGAAATGAATGTTGAAAAGAAAAAGATGAAGCCTTGCGATGATTTGGATGGATCTTCATGATGAGACAACCAAGAAAAACTTGGAACTATGGATAAGAAAAGATGAACAACTTAAAACCGAGAAATTATTCATCATGAACAATCTTCGAAGAAAAGAATTACTTGACCACAATGAAATGAGAATAAGAATTACATTATGCTTGTCCTCATCAAATTTTAATAGATGACAAAAGTATTTGGCATGCAACTTATTCTTCTTGAAAAGGATTGAAGAGAGACATAGCGCAAACTTGAGAAGGTCTTCAACGAGCCATCAGTGCGATTTGGGAGCAACGAATGAATTGATACGATAACAAAGTAATAGGAATGTTGAATGAACCACCGGAAGAATTTGAAAACAGACAAATAAAAGAGAATGAATCACTTTGAAGAATTAAAAGAACAAATATACTTGAGGGGATTTAGGGACAAAATAACGAAGATATCACAAGCTGACTAAAGAAGTGGCATCAGTTTAGAATAATTGGAGAACGAAGCTAAAAACTTGGAACGAAGAAATATTCCGAAATGAAGGCCTTCGGATAATCGAAACAGAAAACAACTTTTGAAATACTCCCGATGGGTAAGAAAAGAATTTCTGACAACCGGAATGGTTAGAGAGGATAACATGAAGCTAGAACCATGAATCTCCGAGAGAATGGACAAGATTTAGAGGAAACAATTCTTCGGTCTTCAAACGTTGAGAATGACGACGAGGAACAACACCAAAATTGTTGAGACACTCCGAGAGAATGAAAAGCGAAATGGTCGAGCCAACAATGAAAATAATTTGAAATCAATCTGGGAAAAGCATCTGACTAACGAAATTCATTCTTACGTCAAACTTCAAAAACAATTTGAGAATAACTCTAGATAATTGGAAGAGTCAGGTAAGATCCTAGGAAAAGACGTATGAGTTAGGGCCCACTTGAAAGGAAAACACCATTGAGAAGGATTGAGTGAAAGAGAGATGATGCACCGGAACAATTCAAAGACTTGAATGAGGTGACAACCTCGAAATAATTGAAGGCAAACACGAATCTTCTCAGATGTTTTGAGCACTCTGGAAGGACTAAATGGAGAGAGGTGAATGAGCAAGGGGAAACATTTGAGCCCAGGCAAAGAATACGATCAACACCAAAAAATTGAATTGGATACCCGAAAAGGAAAACGAGACAAATAATGATGAAGTCAACGAGAATTCACCGATTGAGACAATTGAGGAAAGACCAAAGAGGCTCTGCACGAATGAAATTGGTGCTCGAATAGAGGCTCAGACTCAGGGAAGAAGAAGGGGTGGGAGGGAAGGTAAAACAAAGGCAACTTGGAATGGGGAACCGATGAATAATTGAAATAATTAAGGAAAGAATGCAAAGGCTATGCACGAGTAGGATGGATACTCGATTACGGACTCTGGCTCTGAGAAGAAAAAAGGGTGGGTGGGTGGGAAAAGAAAACAACTTCATACGACATTGTTTATCTTCGGACGGGGAAACAACATTGTTGTGAAAGAACTGAGCACTGACCTTGCAAAAGACAAAGAGGGTCGAATCAAATCGAAGAGAAGTGCGCCGGATGAAAAGAGGATTGAGAACACAATGATCAAAAGAAGCCTGTGTGGTCCTAAAAAAATCTGAAAGGGAAGAGGAGCAAGTCAAAACACCTACGTCAAGATTTCTCACCAGAGCGACGAAGGGGCTAAGGAGTAAAAATAAGTCCTACTCTCCGATAACTAGACTCCGAAAAAAGATTTCTTCTAGACTCGACGACGGCCAACTATGATCAATCAAGGGGGCTCCTATGGTCCGTCGAGGCTCTGATACCAACTTGTCATGCGCAATATGCGATCCTATCCGAGAGGAACTCGAAGGTCCCACCAAGGATAGAGCTGCATATTGAAACGCTTTTGCAAGGTGCATATCATTACATCGCACCATTAGATAATAGTTGGGGATACATACAAGGCATACAAATGCCACAAAAATACATCAAACATCATACATGAGAACAACATCCGACTACGATGAAACACAAACACAAACCCAAAACGACATCCACCCTGCTAGCCCAGGCTGCCGACCAGGAACCTATCCCTCGATCGAAGAAGAAGCAGAACAACAACTCCAAAACAAATAAACATCGCTCTCACCTCATGATCATCGTGTTACCTGTACCTCCAACTGTTGTTGTAGTAATCTGTGAGCCACGAGGACTCAGCAATCCCATTACCATGGGTATCAAGATTAGCAAAGCTTAATGGGTATGGAATGGATAGGTGGTGAGGTTGCAGCAAGCGACTAAGCATTATATGGTGGCTAACTTATGAGTACAAGAGCAAGATGAGAAACTATGCAAACGGTCGCAACTAGTAATGATCAATAAGTGATCCTGAACTACTTACATTCAAATATAACTCCACCGTGTTCTCTTCTCGACGCACTCGAAAAGAGACCGTCACGGTTACGCACGCGGTTGGTGTATTTTAGTTGAGTTTAGTTCAAGTCCACTACAACCGGATATTAAAAAATTTCCATATGCCACATAACCGTGGGCACGGCTCTGAATATCACATGACAATTCCAGCAAGAGAGGATGCATACAAAAACAACACATCAAAGCAAGTTTAAATGAGGCCGAAAACAACACATAACAATTCCGGAAAGTCCTCATATGCAAATTTAGAAATTGGTTCAGATCTGAATATCACATTATGTTGAAGTTGTTAAACTGAAAGTTAATATGCACCATGATGGTCCACATGCTATTCTAATCAAGTTACATATAAAGTTCACTTAATTCAGAGCTACGGCCTAGAAGATATGAGCAAAACAAGTCAACATGTAATTGATGCAAATGCAAGCAAAATACAATCACAAACACTCAAAACATGGATGCAACATGGCATGATGAAACTACATGCAAAACCAAGCAAGTTTCATATAGATCATGCTCCAAATGGAGCCACGAATCAACACATACACACGAAACAAGGTTAGAGGACAAGTTGTCCAAAACAGTAACTAGGCATCTTACAAGCATCATAATAACATGCTACACGAACAAGATAGGCACAAACATGACATGCACTTAAGGTATCGATTACGTACTTCAAATATCAATAGGCTTCAGGTTCATAGGCACCAAGATTAATCCAACATGAGCAAAGTAAAAGGAAACTTTATAACACAGATTATGACTTAGTTAAAAATAGGGCGTACATGTGAGCAGGAATAACATGTTGACATGTTGGAGGCATGAAACAATAATGCTACAGTCCATGGACATAACAAGCAAAAGCATGGAGTCAAAGTACAGGTTAAACATGGCAAAACATTATTACTAAGCATCTACATATAACCCCTAGATCAATGGCATTCATCAAGACAAGATCTGCAAGTTGTAACAGATTCTCAGACTTACTGAAAAACAGAGTAAGGCTGAAAACAGATTCATGATGTATACTTTGAGACAACAAAAGTATATGCTACGGGAACTATTCATGGCAACAAATAGCATGTCAAGCATGTACTAAACACCCTTAACAAAACATCCTCACTGAACATGTTCCATAAACCCATAGATATGATGATAGCATCAATGCAAAATGTGAAGTCATATAAGCAGTTTCAGACTTAGCAAAAATAAACAGGGCATGGCAAAACAGATTCAAGTAGACATGTTTGCAAGCTTGTTGCACTCACTACAATGCATTTCATGGTATGAAACAAAATCTAGCAGTAAGATGGTATGGTTGTGCTTCAATTCATGTCATGGTATAGCTCATATCAAAATCACACAAAAACATGTAAAAATTCTAAAATGGCATATGCTATAAAAATAACATGTTTACAAACTTGCCCAAATGATGAAATGGATGCCACTGATGGTTGGCGGGATTTTTCTACCCCAAAATGATATATAATATGTATATGTTGCTATTTGAAAATGCGCACAAATGCTATAAGTCATTTACTGCCTTAAATGGAAACAAACGGAAAAGGAAAATGCCAGATCTAGAATGTCCAGATTTGAACCTGCCTGATTTGAAAGATGCCACTTTCCAGAAATGGAATTTCGGGAAATAAGAAAAAATATTAAGAAAAGGGGGTTGTGTGCGTGTGTGTATGACAGTGGGGCCAAGGGTCATGGCCACAGTGATAAAATATAAGGCCATGGCAAAACAAGTGGAGACTGTGAATCGAACCAAGGACTCCTAGGTAGAACAGAGGGGTGCTGACCACTACGCTAGAGGGAGGAGTTTGCACTGTGAACGGCGCCTGGCCCATTTTGAACCAGTGCCAGAAGGATGCGCCCTACTCTACACCGTGCACAGGAAGATGGCGGTGGTGTCGACAAGCAACAGCGGCGACCACCGGAGCAATGGAGCACCGGCGGGGGTGCGGGATTGGGAGGTAGTGCGGCTACGGGACGTGCGTGTGCATGTGTGAATGCGCAAGCGTTCGGGCACGAGCTGCAACTCGCCCCGGACATGGAGAAGACGACCGGAGCCGCGCGGGTGGTACTCTGCGGCTACTGCGCGTGCCACGGGAGCGTGCATGCGGGAGTGTGCAGGAGGATGCAAGAGAAACAATGAGGCGAGGTGTGCTGGTGCAGCAAGGCGTGCGGGTGTGCCCACAAACAAGGCATGGACTTGACTCAAAATGGCCATGGCGATAGCACGACAACAACGGCTCGTACACAACAGGATCAGTGACTACATGCATACAAAGAAGCGGCAAAAGAGGGGATTGGATGCCGCTCAACGAGGGGGTGCGGAAGGTGAGCTCGAACGGGTGCGAGGAGGACGATCCGAGGCTTGGCGAGGAGCTTCTCGGGTGATGGTGCTCGGACCAAGAAGCAGAGGAAGCAGGGGAGGCGACCTAGCGCTGGACTTGGCGATCCGGCTCGGGGAGGACGTGCGATGGGTCGCTCGAGAGGAAGAAGAAGGCCACCGGCGATGTGGACGACGCCGCGCTAGATCTCGGCTTGGCTCGACCAGCCGTGGCGCCGGCGACAGCAGGGAGGCGCGTTAGGGAGGCTCCCACGCAACTAACTCTAGAGATTGGTCGAGGAGGGTGAAGGGGTGCAGGACGACATGCCGTAGAGGGTCCTGACTCGGGCCGGACGGGAGGACGGAGACGGATGCCGGCGGTTTTATTCTCTCGGGTTCCCTCTATTCTCTGTTCTTGAAGAAGAAGGGAAAACAAAGGGGAGGAAGAGAGATGGAGGCGCAAGGAGGGAAGGAGGAGGGAGGAGGAAACCCTAGGGGTCGCTGTGGGGTTTTATAGGGGCACGGGACATGCTGGCCTCGACAGCCGTGAGCCTCCTGCTCATGGCGCTGTTGTTGTTCGCCTGGAAGAAGGAGACGGCGTCAGGAGGGAGCCGTTAGCCGCTAGGTTTGGCTAGGCTGGAGGGAAAGAGAGGCCCAGGTGGGCTTCTCCAGGGGGTTTCAAGCCCTATTCCTTTTTAAAACTTCCTGCAATTTATATACGCCGCATAGGAAGGGGAAAAGGCAGGGGCTTTAGGAAGGAAAAGGAATAGACTTAGATATATATATAGGGTCCTAGAATTATGCACAATTTGCATAAAATGGTTTGGGCATTTTTAGAGATAGAAAAATAATTCAAGTTTGAATTAAATTCAAACTTGAGCCATTTTTGAACCCAACAAAAACAAGTCCAAAGGAGATGAAATTTGGCAGAGATATTGAAGGCATTGTTGAGAATTTATTGGAAAAGAATCAACATTTATGGAGGAGGGCAAAAAGTTCACTTGCGAAAAATGAAAGAAAGAAGAATGAAGGAGGGGATGATGCATGGGACATATGCATAGGGAGAGCAACATTGACAAACACAGTGCGAGTAAACTAACAAGATGAATCTCACAATGCACATGATGAGCATGATGAAATGCAAAAATGACAAGGGCAGAATGGGACATAACAAGTTAGATGAGCATGGTGCAAGAAGCAAAGATATGACAAAGCACTCAACATGAACATGGCAACAAACATAGAGGAATGAAACATGCAAAACAATTACGATAATGCAACAAACACAATAAACACACGGCAACAACCAAAATAAATGGGGATCATCTAGAGAATCGGTCTCCGGGCATCACAAGTACCCGGTGTGGGTTGGACGAACAGGACCCCGTGGTAGTAGGCCATTGCCGCTGGATGAACATGATCCCAAGGTGGCCGCCGCACCCCAGCCGGTTGGGGGTGGATGAGCAGGCCCTCGTGGAGGCTCTATGAACAGCAGCCGGTGGAGGCTGGATGAACAGTAGTCGTGGATGAACAGTAGCTCGTGGAGGCTGGAGGAGGTCGACGCTGGATGAACAGTAGCCCATGGAGGCTGGAGCGAGGCAGTAGATGGTGGATGAACAGGACCCTGTTTCGACCATAGGCGCTCCAACACAAGTCTGTTTCCTCCGGTTTGCGGTATGCCACACCCCTACCGATCAATTGGACCCCGTTTTGACCATAGGAACTCCAATACAAGTCAGTTTCCTCCGTTTTGCAGTACGCCAGACCCTTCCCGATGAATAGGACCCCATTTCGGCCATACGCGGTCGAATAGAAGGCCCGTTTCCTCCGTTCTGCGATACGCCATACCTCGTTTCGGTTGTTCCGTCCATGCCGGTTGGCTCTCGTTGAACATGACGTCGGTGTTGTCGTTTGTTGACTCTCCATGTACACGAGCCCTGGCTGTACGTATGCGCAAGTAGGCGTTCGAGACCCCGTCCGTATGTACGTACGTGCCTGTATTTTTTCGCATCTGGTTGTACGTACGTGTACACAGTTTAGAAGGGACTTCCTGAACTGCTACGTTGGGGGCATGCCGAGCCTTCCTCCGCCGCCAACTCGACGTCGTCTACTACTACACATGTCGCTGCTTGCTCAGCCACGGTTCATCGTTGCAGAGAGACCGATCAACCAATATGTACATACGTACACGTTCGCAACAACGCTACGTACGCTTCGACCGGGTGGGTCCCAACTGCCAGGGCGGATAAGGATGCACTTCCTTGGATGTGAAGATATAGCTTATGTGTTTCGGCTGTTAGGGAGAGGAATCATTTCTATTTTGCGAGTAATAAGGAGGCACTTCCTTGGTTTGGAAGATGTAGCTGGTGGGTCTAGCTGTCAGCCTCATAGCCTAAAGTCCACTTCTGATGCATGTCGTTCGTTGACCTCGTTGACCACGAGTCACCGAGAGCATCAAGGCCGTGGATGACTGTGAGGCCTAGGAAGGGAATGACAAGGAGCCAGAGAACACAAGGCGGGTGGATGCCCACGCGGAGGGGAGTACGAGGGTTCACTGATTCGGCTGCGGCGTAATTCCACCGTCACCAAAGAATAATAGGGGTGTGGGTGAGTAGAGGGAAGGTCTAGCCAGTCATAGTATGGTCGGTCCGTGAGGCCTGCACGGCAGCACAGCCGGCCACGGGAGGCTGGAATAGGTGGTACAGCAGGCCTGGTTTGGGCGGCTGGAGCAAGAAGACGAGAGGTTGAAGACGCAGCATGGCTGTTGATTTAACATCCAATGGTCAGTCTAGCTAGAATCATTTTGACTAAGTTGACAAAGCCCATACACGTCAACTTAGTTGGCCCACAAGTCAGCCTCCAAAGATGGTGGGTCCCAGCTAGCAGGGGGGATCATTTTTTTCTCGTAATAAGGTGGCACTTCCTTGCGTGCGAAGATGTTTTCTAGGTTTTTTAATTTCTTCTTTTTGAGTTAGAATAAAAAGAAAATAGTTTAGCATCTTTAGTACAATCTATATTTTCGCGAAATCGATGATAATAAAGCTGGTGGGTCCCAACTGTCAGGGAGAGGTAACTTGTTTTCCACGTAATAAAGGAATCACTTCCCTGCATGGAAGATGTAGTTGGTGGCTCAAACCTGTCGGGGGGAGAAATCATTTGTTTTTTGCATAATAAGGAGGGACTTGCTCGCGTGCAGCCATGAGTCATGCGGGTCCCTACTATCAGCCACTCCACGTTCATGCCTCTCCCGATGGCTGTCATTTGTTGACAAAGTTGACCATGCCACACCGAGAAAACCAACACGATGGACGATGGCAAGGCCTAGGAAGGGAACAACCCGGAGCCGGCAAAGACACAGAAGTGCATGCCCATGGGGAGGGGGGTACGAGGGTTCACTGGTTCGGCTATGGTGTGAGGTTGTCATCGCCGGAGAATAACATGAGGTGTTGGTGAGTACAGGAATGGCCTGGATGGCAATGGGAGTAGGGTGGGCCGGTGAGGCCTACGCGGCAGCACAGCCGGCTACAGGGAGGCGGTAGCAGGCGGTACCACCGGCAGTGGTTTGGGCGGCTGAAGCATGAATATCCGAGATTGAAGAAGCACCACAGCCGTTAGATGGACATCCAACGGCCACTTCAAATAGAATCGTGTGTTGACTATAAGTTGACAAAGCCTTACGTACGCGTCAACTAAGTAGGCCCACAAGTGACCATCACATCTGTGGTAGAGAACTTATAGCCCATTTGTGATTTGTTATAATGTGCAGCCCATTTACTAATTCTAATGTAATTTACTCAGCCCATTTACTGTTTGTTAAAATTACAGCCCATTTTCTAGCCAGGACTTTGTTAATAATTTCAGCCAACCGCTCAAAAAATAAAAAAAAAATCCAACATTTTGATGGGATCCAAAATATTTTTGACCCGAAATTTAGAGTTAGATTAAATATAATTTCAAAATAAATTTGTATTGGGTAAAAATCCAACAAATTTTTGCGCACGCAACACGTAATGAAATAAAAAATGTACCTTTTCTTTTAGAAGAACTGAAAAATGTACCTGTTTGGCGCGTTTTTTACATTTATAGCCAAATTTTTTAATTCCAGCCCATATATTATTTCTTAAAGCCCATTTTCTTGGCAAATCTAATGCGGCCCGGAGAATTACAAGTTGACCTAGGTTGTGTATTCTGCAAAAAAAGAATAGCTGGGCTAGACATTTTCACATTGAAATACTGATATATGGGCTGGATATTTGGTCGACATAAAATAATAGACTGGGCCAGACGGGCCACAGCCCGCCCAGTTGATACCCTTCTTGTAACACCCACGATGCGGCTATATCTCCCACGTGTCGGGGCATGACTTAGAGGCATAACCGCATGGTAGGCATGTCGCAAGAGGGGTAATCTTTACACATCCCATGTACTGAATAAGGAAGGGGTAAAGAGTTGGCTTACAATCGCCACTTCACACAATACATAAATATAGCATTACATCATCCAGAATACAATCAAGGTCCGACTACGGAACCAACATAAATAAAAGACAACCCCAAATGCTAGATCCTCGATCACCCCAACCGGGCTCCTCTACTGATCGTCCGGAAAAGACACATAGTAACATCCTGAATCCTCGTCGAACTCCCACTTGAGTTCGGTAGCGTCCCCTAAAGTGGCATCATCGGCACCTGCATCTGTTTGGAAGTAATCTGTGAGTCACGGGGACTCAGCAATCTCACACCCTCGCGATCAAGACTATTTAAGCCAATGGGTAGGAAGGGGTAGTGAGGTGGAGCTGCAGCAAGCACTAGCATGTATGGTGGCTAACTTACGCAAATGAGAGCTAGAAGAGAAGCAAAGCACGGTCGAGAAGCTATAATGATCAAGAAGTGATCCTAAAGCGACCTACATTCAAGCATAACACGAGACCGTGTTCTCTTCCCGGACTCCGCCGAAAAGAGACCATCACGGTCACACATGGTTGATTCATTTTACTTAAGTTAATTGTCAAGTTTTACACAACCGGATATTAAAAAATTACCATCTTCCCATAATCACGGTCACAACTTTCAAAAGTTCAAAACCCTACAGTGGTGTCCCAACTTAGCCCATCACAAGCTCTCACGGTCAACGAATGATATTCCTTCTCCCAGGAGACCCGATCAGACTCGGAATCCCGGTTACAAGACATTTCGACAATGGTAAAAAAAGACCAGCAAAGCCACTCGATGTGCCGACAAATCCCGATAGGAGCTGCACATATCTTGTTCTCAGGGCACATCGGATGAACACTACATACAACTAAAACCAACCCTCAAGTTTCCCCGAGGTGGCGCTGCAAGTGGCTCTATTTTGGACCAACACTAAGAGGAGCACTGGCCCGGGGATTTAAAATAAAGATGACCCTTGAGTCCACGGAACTCAAGGGAAAAAGGCTTAGGTGGAAAATGGTAAGACCAAGGTTGGGCCTTGCTGGAGGAGTTTTATTCAAGGTGAACTGTCAAGGGATTCCCATTATAAGCCAACCGCGTAAGGAACGCAAAATCAAGGAAAATAACACCGGTATGACGGAAACTAGGGCGGCAAGAGTGGAACAAAACACCAGGCATAAGGCCGAGCCTTCCACCCTTTACCAAGTGTATAGATGCGTTAAAGTAAATAAAATATAATAATGATATCCCAATAATAAACATGTTCCAACAAGGAACAAACTCCATCTTCACCTGCAACTAGCAACGCTATAAGAGGGGCTGAGCAAAGCGATAACATAGCCAAACAACGGTTTGCTATGAAAGGTGGGTTAGAGGCTTGACATGGCAATATGCGAGGCATGATATAGCAAGTGGTAGGTATAGTGGCATAGCAATAGAGAGAACAACTAGCAAGCAAAGATAGAAGTGATTTCGAGGGTATGGTCATCTTGCCCGCAAAGTTCTCCGAGTTTACGAAAGCTTGATCCTCGTAAGCGTACTCAACGGGTTCCTCGATCATGCACTCGTCTCCCGGCTCTACACAAGTCAAGAACACAAACAAAAGATCAACAATCAATCACGGTGCAATGCGCAAGAAACATGATGCAAAACATGGCATGATATGCGGGATGTGATATGCAATGCATATGCATGCTCCGGAAGGAAAAGATTGATCAAGGAATCAACTTGGAAAACCAAGTGCACCGCTGGAAAGATGAGTTGATTTCGGTCGAAATCGATATAAAGATCGCCGGAATTGGATGCACGGTTTGCAAATGGCAAGCAAAACAATAATGGCACAATTCTGCGATTAACAGCACGATGCCATCTAGAATGCAACAAGAAACTAAGCTACTGCACTCCAACATAGCAACAAAGCACATGGCAGTGATCTACTCAAGATGCTTGACAAAAGGTGAACACTGAGCTACGGCTAAATCACACACGAGCAGGTTCAAACAAGCATGGCAAAAGTGCAAAAGATATCAGCTTCACAGACTTGGTGAAAATACTAACATGCCAGGAATAACATCAGGAAGCCAAGTTTAGAGCAAGCAAACAACATGCTACAGGAACAGATAATAGCAAAACAAGGCATGGCATGAATCTACTCAAAGCATATAACAAAAGTCCCTCAGTGCCCATAAGCCAAAAAGGATCATAAGATATGATGGCACCCATGTAAACATAGCAAGTTTCGTTAACAGATTCAGACTTAGCAGAAAACTGGGCATGGCAAAACAGAGTTATGAAGGCCTCTTTGCGAGCTCGATTCACTCACCACAAGGCATTGCATGACAAACTAAGCATACTAACAGCAAGAAGACATGATCATAAGGCTAACCATGGCAAGAAGAAGTTCAAAGCAAGCATGGATCAACTAAACCAACCTTGGCAAAATTGATTAACAAGTAAACAATCTGCCAGGAACATTTTATAGCAAAAGTAGAGCAAGATTATGTCATGCTATGTTACTCCATAAATGCAGACAGGGGCATGGTTGGTAGAGCATAACCATATGTCCAAATCATCCTTACTTAAGATACTCAAAAGAAGCATGGATCTCACTGTAGCAACATGAATACATGGCATAAAAAAATAACAGCAGGGAAATGACTTAGTAAAATTCTAAGTCCCTGAAATCAGCAATATCCCGAGAGCTACTTTGCATGCTTGTGCTAGTCACCAAAAAGATCACAAAAATACATGGCATATACCCCTGTAAAGATGGCATGGCATAGATCAAAACACATGTAGAGCTCATGCCCATATGCAACACACAACAATTGTAGCAAAAATGACAAAAGCTCATACTCTGCTAAGAATCAGCACCTAACTTTTTATAGCACTCTTGCATTAGTCATTTGGGCATCAAGATGGACTCAAACAAGCATGTCACAATGGAACAAAATGAAGAGCACATCATGATGAACATTTTGATATAACATGCATGCAAAACGGATCTACGAATCAGGAGTTATGGCATGTTGAACAGGGCTTCAAAATGCAAAAATAAAATGACTTAGAGGAATTTTTGGGTCAACCCTAGTCTTCAGATCTGGATCTGGCGCGGAAGTCGAGGTTGACCGAGGAGCTCGCCGGAGTTGGAGGGGTGGTCGCCGGAGATGGAGGTCGCCGGATCCGGCGGGGCGGCTTGAAGTGGAGGAGATGGGCCGCGGAGGAGATCGGCGACGGGGAGGCACAGCCCGCGGGTCCGCGACAACGGAGCTCGGTGGTCGGGGTGGGCGGCGCTGGCGGAGAGCTGGGGCGGCACCAGGATAGAGCTGAGGCAGCATCGGCGGAGAGCTGAGGAGCGGGGAAGCGAGGCGGCAGCGGGGGCGCTCGGGCCCGGGGCGCGCGGCGCGGGTCTGCCCTAGGCCAGGCGGGCCGGTGGCGGTGGGAGGCGGCGGAGCGCCACGTGGCATCACACGGTTGGCCGAACGCGGCGGCGCGATCTGTCCGGCGCGGCCGGACACGTCCGGTGGCCGTGGAGGGAGAATTTTTAGGGTTTGGACCCGGGATTTGGACGAGGAACACATATTTATACCTAGAAGGAGGTGGGAGTGTCCAAATGAGGTGTAGTTTTAGACCACGCGATCGTGATCGAACAGACGAGAGGATGGGGGGTTTGGATGGGTAATTGGTCCACTTTGAAGTGGTGTTGGGCTGCAACACACACGGGGCCTTTACGGTTTCCCGGTTAACCGTTGGAGTATCAAACAGACTCCAAATGGCACAAAACATGACAGACGGTCTAGCGGTGGTGTACCAAGGCCGCTTGGCAAATCTCGGTCCATTCCGAGAAAGTTTAACACCCGCACACGAAAAGAGGCAAAAGGGGGCGCCGGAGGACATAGGAGTGTCGGATTGCAAAATGGACAACGGGGAAAATGCTCGGATGCATCAGACGAACACGTATGCAAATGCGATGCACATGATGACATGATATGAAATGCATGACATGGACAAAATGCAAAACGAACACAAAACCCAACCACGAAGGGAAAATCATAACTTAGAGCCGAAAATGGCAAGAGTCGGAGTACAAATATGGCAAGTTACATCCGGGGTGTTACAACAATCCACCACTACGAAAGGATCTCGTCCTGAGATCTAGGACTGAAAGAACTCCGGATATTCGGAACGGAGGTTGTCCTCGCGTTCCCAGGTGGCTTCTCGGTCGGAATGATGTGACCACTTCACTTTCAGGAATTTGATAGACTTGTTGCGAGTCTTGCGCTCGGTTTCTTCAAGAATGGCAACGGGATGCTCATGATAAGACAGGTCTTCTTGGAGATCAATCTCTTCGAAGCTGATGGTGCGGTCAGGAGTCTTGAAGTACTTGCGAAGCTGTGACACATGAAACATGTCGTGCACATTTGCGAAGTTGGATGGAAGCTCAAGTTGATAGGCGAGGTCGCCTCTTTTGCCAATGATCTTGAAAGGACCCACGTATCTAGGAGCAAGCTTCCCTTTGATATTGAAGAAAGGAGTACCTTTCATTGGAGAGACGCAGAGGTAGACATGGTCTCCGATCTCGAAAGCCAAGTCACGATGCTTGCTATCATAGTAACTCTTCTGGCACGATTGCGCGGTTTTGAGATTTTCACGGATGACTTTGCACATTTCTTCAGCTTCTGTGATCAAGTCATTGCCAAGAAGTTGGCGTTCACCAGTCTCTGACCAATTAAGAGGAGTACGGCACTTTCTGCCATAGAGAATCTCGAATGGGGCCTTTCCCGAACTTGCTTGGAAGCTGTTGTTGTAGGAGAACTCGGCATACGGAAGACAATCTTCCAACTTCATACCGAAAGACTGTGCTGACACAAGCCCTGAGCATATCTTCAAGGATTTGATGGACTCGCTCTACTTGTCCACTAGTTTGAGGACGGAAGGTTGTGCTGAAGCGAATGTTGGTTCCCATGGCCTTCTGAAAGGAGTCCTAGAACTTAGAAGTAAAGATGCTTCCACGATCTGAAGATATCAACTGCCGAATGCCGTGCAAAGAGACAATCCTGGAGGTATATAGCTCTGCCAACTAAGCTGCTGTGATAGATTGTTTGATAGGAAGAAAATGAGCCACCTTAGTAAGCTTATCGATGACAACAAAGATAGCATCATTTCCGCGCTTCGACTTGGGAAAACCCGGCACGAAGTCCATCTCTATATGGTCAAACTTCCATTCCGGAATGGCAAGAGGTTGGAGGAGGCCAGCTGGTCATTGGTGTTCTGCTTTCACTCTTCTGCAGACATCACATACATTCACGAACTGAGCATTTTCTCGCTTCATTCGAGTCCACCAATACGACTGCTTGAGGTCATGGTACATCTTTGTACTTCCAGGATGAATGGATAAAAGAGAATTGTGAGCCTCATTCATAATGACTTTACGTAGATCGCCCTTAGGAACCACAATTCGATCCTTGAAGAATAGAGTATCTTTGTCATCAAGGCGATAGCACTTGTACTTGGGTTGGCTCTTGGCAATCCCATTTTTCACCTTCTTTACCATGGCATCAAGAAGTTGTGCCTCACGAATTTGATCTTCCAAAGTAGGAGAGACTTGGAGGTTGGCAAGAAATCCTTGAGGAATAACTTGGAGATTCAGCTTGCAGAAAGCTTCACATAGGTCCGATTGGAAGGGCTTGAGATTTAGGCTGTTGTAGTAAGCCTTCCTGCTCAAAGCGTCTGCAATGAAATTGGCCTTGCCTGGAGTATATTCAATACTCGGATTATACTCTTGAATCATTTCGACCTAACGAGTCTGCCTGAGGTTGAGGTTGAGCTGAGTGAAGATGTACTTGAGGCTCTTATGATCAGTGAAGATGTCCACTTTCCTTCCCAACAAGAGATGTCTCCATGTTAAAAGAGCATGGACAACTGCTGCCAACTCGAGGTTATGAGTGGGGTAGTTCTTTTCGTTGGGCTTCAACTGGCGAGAGGTATAAGCCACAACTTTCTTCTCTTGCATTAACACAGCACCGAGACCTTGCAGGGAAGCATCACAGAAAACTTCGAATGGTTTGGATTCATCAGGAGGAGTCAAAAAAGGAGTTGTGACTAACTTCTCTTTCAGGGTGTTGAAAGCGATGTCACATTCAGGCGTCTATACATACTTCACATGCTTCCGGAGGAGGTTGGAAAGAGGATTTGCAATCTTAGAGAAATTCTCAACGAATCTTCGACAATAGCTTGCAAGCCCAAGGAAACTACGGAGCTGCTTCACATTCTGAGGCGGTTCCCAATTCACAATTGCAGACACCTTCTCAGGATTAACAGCAATCCCTTGGCGGAGATGATATGGCCAAGGTAGAGAACCTCATCGAGCCAAAACTGGCACTTTGAAAACTTCGCATAGAATTGATGTTCTCTGAGTTTGTCGAGTAATGTTGGGGATATTACTACCAGTATGACCTGCCCAGGAGGGGCCGGGTCAGCTCTGATGGCGGGTTACAGAAGAAGCCCGATAAACATTCAAGATGATAGTTTACTAAATGTATAGAAGGCCCAAAGGCCTGGGGCCAGCTTAAGGCCTGATACTGTAAACCGCCGTATGTAAGGAAATACTTGTACAGAAAGGCATGTAAAGGAAGTCATCGAGCCGGACACGATTATGAGCCGGTCGGGACTCTATAGGCCACCAGGCATTAACCCGTGTATATAAGGGGACGACCCGGTGGCGGTTTAGGAAAAGAAACAACCAAGTTGATAACCAAGCCGGCGAGTTGAGCCTCTTGGAGATTGAAACCTCAACAATACCAATCCCAACTAGACGTAGGCTTCTAGCTTCATCTTAAGGGGCCGAACTAGTATAAAAACTCTCTTGTGTGTCCTTTGTCCCGATCAACCCCTTTAAGCTTCCTAGTGCGATGGCCCTATGACTAAGTCCTTGCTCTAGGACATCTATCGTGTCAACTCCACGACAGTTGGCGCCCACCGTGGGGCCAGCACACGGTGGATTTGAGTTCTTGAATGGCAACTTTGAAGGGCTCAAGGGATACTCTATGGGCCGGATGACCAAGAGTCGTTGCGGAAAACTCTACATCGATGATGAAGGCTGGGGCCCCGAGGCCGGCTCGATCGAGTACGGGTCCACACCAACCTCATCGAAACAGCTCAGCCAGATGTCCACACCAACCTCATCGAAACAGCTCAGCGCGCCGGGTCCGCCCATGTTCAATCTATCGTGAAGCATGCCTTCGTAGGCTGCATCCATGGCGGTGAATACTCCGAAGGATCGATGCAAGGCGGGGAGACGGTCATCTGCTATGATACTACATCATCAACAGGTGAGACGGATTCGTTGTACCAACTACAAGACGGCATGCTCGGGGGCTGTTCTGATGGCAGCAGTATTCCGGACCCCCTTGAGCCGCCGAATTGGGCCGGAGTCTTCATGGCGGGAATGCAGCCCAGGAAGAACTCCACCGCGGCAGCAGCGGCAGCTACCGGGTCGGCAGTAGTCGGGTCAGGAGACCCCGTGCGCCCCCCGGCTCAGGTTCTAATAGGCCTCATGGATAAGTTGATGACTCTGTTAACCGCTGCGGTAGAGCCGGCGGATAAAGCCCGGCATGACGTAGAAGTGGCACACGTGCGGGAGGAGATGGTGCAAGCTAAGGAAAATCTAGCCGAGGAGGAAACCTGGATGGCAGCAGAACGAGCAACTTTGGATGCTCATGCTCAGCAGCTTCAAGCAGAAACCTTCCGGCTCTCGATGGATCTTAATGCATCAAACGAGGTCATTAGGAGGAGGCATCAGTCGCGTCTGCCTCTAACGCTGGATCCGAGGAACCTGTTCCATACACTCGGAGCTGGGGGAAGCAACCCGCCAGAGGCAAACCGGGTCACAACGCTCGGTGCACCAGTTCAGCCACGCACCATGGAGCCACCTCACATGAATCCAGCTCCTCCTCGTTATGTATCAACACCCCCGAGTCACTTCTCTAATCCTATGGAAAATCTCATCGCAGCGTCGGCTTGTTTGGCGGCTCTCCCAATGGAAGGGGACTCGCCAGTAGCAATTGAAACCCGGAGGGTAAGAGAACTACTTCAGACAGCTTTGGCCCAGCAGGATGCATACTCCTACAGTCGAGACCGGATTCATTCAACTCCTCGCCCAAGCCGGAGCCCGAGTTATAGTAGGCACATGGAGTCCACAGAGATGTCAAGTAATGCTCAATGTTGCAACCGGCCATATCGGCATGAGCCGGTGCGGACTGGAGCCCTTGACTTGGCGGATCAGGAGAAGATTCATCAAGAGGCAAAACGGATGGTTTAGGTAGCAGCAGAACAGGCGGCTCACCAAGCCTTTTCGGCTTATCCAGCAACCTCGGTTGAGGGAGGAGTGGCCACAAGAACCGAAGGCGTACCTTGCCTGGTCCCAGCCATACGCAATGAGCAGTTGCCCAAGGATTTCAAGGGGCCCCGTAAGTTGCCTAACTACATGGCTGACTTACAGCCAGGGGCTTGGATTGAGAGTTATGAGATGGCTATGGAGCTATTGGAGGTTAGCGATGCTGCAATGGCCAAGTATTTTACCATGATGTTGGATGGAACGGCTCGGACTTGGTTGAAAGGATTGCCACACAATTCTATCGGCTCATGGGCAGAGTTGAAGGCACGGTTCATCCAGAACTTTAAGGACACGTGTAAACAGCCAATGTCGATTGTGGACCTGACCCATTGCATGCAAGAGGATGGAGAATCTACAACCCATTGGGTGCGCCGGGTCAAAGAGATAATACATTCATCTAATAAGATGGATGTCGGCTCAGCAGTTGTAATGTTAGAGAAAAATTGTCGTTTTGAACCTCTGAAGCAGAAGCTGGGGCGGCTTAAACGTGACTGCAATGACATGGGAACATTGATGGCGGCTCTTGTCAACTATGCTGATTCTGATACCAACAAGGACCCGGTATCTGATGAAGAAAAGACAATCAAGGGAAAGAAGAATGGCAATGGCAAGGGTCACCAGTATAACCCGACAAATCAAGGAGGTGATAAACGTAAGGCTGATGAGCTTGTTGCTAATACTAATGCGCAGGGTGGTAATCAGTGGCGTAAGGGCAGGCAACCCCCTCGATCGGGCGGGTCAGGCCCCACCCTTGAGCAGTTGTTGAATGAACCTTGTCCAAAACACGGCACCCGGGAGAAACCAGCCACCCACTTGTGGAAGGATTGCACAATCGTGAAGGCATTTAAAAATTCAAATGCATTTGATGGGGGTCATGGCCCAGGCGGCGGCTCAGGTGGAGGCGGCTTTCAGGGCCCGGGCGCCGGTTCAAGCAGAGGAGGTTTTCACGGTCAGGGTTATCCTGGTCACCAAGGAGGATATAATCAGCAACACGGCCAAGGGAATCAGCAGTAGCAGCAATCCAGCTATCAAAGCAACCCGAAGTAGTTGAGTAGCGGACAATATCATGTCTTTACTACCATTTTATGCAAGAGGGACCAAAAGCTCCATAAGAGGGCCGTCAATGCCGTTGAGCCGGCAATTCCACATTATTTACGTTGGTCGGAGCAGCCTATTGTGTGGAGCAGAGAGGATCACCCGCCCCAGGTTGATAATCCGGGTCACTTGGCTTTGGTGTTGGCACCTCAGGTTGGTGGGTACAAGTTTACTAAGGTACTCATGGATGGAGGCAGCAGCATCAACATCCTTTACTATGAGATGTTCCGCCGGATGGGATTGACGGATAAAAATCTTAAACAATCCAACACTGTTTTTCATGGTGTGGTACCTGGTAAGTCGGCATACCAAGTTGGTAAGATCAAGCTGGAAGTAGTCTTTGGGGATGAGTATGACTCCAGAGCAGAAAAATTAACCTTTGAAGTGGTCAAGATCAAAAGCCCATATCATGCTCTGTTTGGGCGGCCGGCTTATGCCAAGTTCATGGCTCGGCCGTGTTACATATATTTGCAGGTCAAGATGCCGGGTCACAAGGGCACCATTACAGTCCATGGGAGCCGGAAGATAGCCTTGGAATGTGAAGAGGTTGATGCTGCCTATGCTGAATCTGTTTGTGCAACAGAGGAGTTGAAATTCTACAAGGATCATGTTGACTCGGCGGACACGACATCATTAAAGAAACCAACAACAGAGCATGAGCCAGACTTAAAATTCAAATCAGCTGATGACACTAAGATGGTTGACTTTGTGCCTGGCGATTCTTCTAAGCAGTTCATCATCAGCGCAAACTTGCATCCGAAATAGGAAAGCACGCTCATCAAGTTCATCTGTGAGAACCGGGACATCTTTGCATGGAAACCTTCAGACATGCCGGGTGTCCCGAGGGAACTCGCTGAGCACACTCTTAATATCGATCCAAAGTTCAATCCTGTTAGCCAGTTTCTCCGGTGGTTCAATGAAGAAAGGCGCAAGATGTTCTGTGTAATCCACACACATACGCCAGGTGCCATTCTTTTTTAGTACAAGCACCGGGTTAGCTAACCATTCTGGGTGAAAGACCTCCTCAATGAACCCGGCTGCCAAGAGCCGAGCCACCTCTTCTCCGATGGCCTTGCGCCTTTCTTCATTGAACCACCGGAGAAACTGTCTGACAGGTTTGAACTTTGGATCGATATTAAGAGTGTGCTCAGCGAGTTCCCTCAGGACACCCAGCATGTCTGAAGGTTTCCATGCAAAGATGTCCCGGTTCTCGCGGATGAACTCGATGAGCGCGCTTTCCTATTTCGGATCCAAGTTTGCGCTGATGATGAACTGCTTAGATGAATCGCCAGGCATAAAGTCAACCATCTTAGTGTCATCAGCTGATTTGAATTTTAACTCTGGCTCATGCTCTGTTGTTGGTTTCTTCAATGATTTCATGTCCGCCGGGTCAACATGATCCTTGTAGAATTTCAACTCCTCTGTTGCACAAACAGATTCAGCATAGGCAGCATCACCCTCTTCACATTCCAAGGCTATCTTCCGGCTCCCATGGACTGTAATGGTGCCCTTGTGACTCGGCATCTTGAGCTGCAAATATATGTAACACGGCCGAGCCATGAACTTGGCATAAGCCGGCCGCCCAAACAGAGCATGATATGGGCTTTTGATCTTAACCACTTCAAAGGTTAATTTTTCTGCTCTGGTGTAACACCCCAAGACCGATGCACCAGGTGTCTTCCAGTTATTCACCGATGTTGCCATGCCATTTTCTTGCGTGTTGCATCTCCTCATGTCATCATGTGCATTGCATCATCATGTTTTCAAAACTTGCATCCATCCGGATCTTCCGGTTCTCTATGTTGTTCGTTCTGAGCCCAGACACACTTGCACGCGCCTGTGGCACGTCCGAAATATTATTTTATAAGTGGCCGGAAAATGTTCTCAGAATGGGTCGAAAGTTGGCGTGCGGTCTTATTGTAGTGTAGTTAGACCGCCTGTCAAGTTTCATCACATTCGGAGTTTGTTTCATAGCCCAACCGTTAATCTATAGTGGCATTATAGCCGGACACGCGCCGGATGTTTTCGGTCTCTGGAAACAGTCGACGGGTCTCTCTCTCTCTTCTCTTCTCTCAGCCTGAGGACTTCTGCATAGTCCACTACCTACCGCCAGGCCCAACCTAACCTCTCTCGTCAGCCCACGGCCCTCCTCGCGCGCGTCCGAAAGTTGTCCCGCACCCGACCCGGACAGTCGTTACCGTTGTGTCCGAATCATCCCCAAACATCTACAAAACGTCTCCATTTTATTATTTGGACTTCCTAACATATTTTTTCTCAACCACCCGATTACGATCGGAGGGACTAGGTAGCCCCTACCCAAATATCCACATGCTATATATGTACTAGTCTAACCCTAAAATCAAGGAGGGCTGTCCCATCCTTCCCCCTCGCGCCGCCACTTTCCAAATCCCACATCGGGATCCTCCCGGATCCCCTCGTCCACCTTATTTTCCCCGTCGCTCAAATTAGGGCCTCCCCTGCCTTCCCGATCCATCCATCCATCCAACCATCAGCCAGCCGCAGCGCCTCCCTGCTTGATCATGTGCTCGAGGCGCCCGAGCACCTCATGCTTCTCCTCGTCGCCGGAGACCAGCACCAGGACCAGGCCGTCCCCGCACCGCACCCTGCCTCTCCTTCTCTTTTCCTTCTTCCCCTGCTTCTTCTCCCTTCCTCACCCCGTGGTCTCTCTCTCTTTCTTCAGGGAGAACAGGAGCTTGCCTGCCATGGCCGTCTCATCCCGGAGCAAGCTCGTCGGCCTCCTCAACCACCCCACGCCACCACCGGCAGCTCGTCGCCGGGAGCCACCGAGGAGTTTGCGCCGGCCATCCTCGCCTCTCGCGCCCGGAGGTCGTCGTCCTTGAGCTCCTCAACCCGTTCCCGCCTACCTCGTCGCCGGACCCAAGCCATGGCTGCCGCCTAGTTCATCGGGACGCTGCTCCTTCCCACCGCCCGGACCCGGCCTGGAGTCGGCGCCCTCGGCCGTTTTCCCCGCCGTCTTCGACAACCATGAGAACCTCCTCGCCCCCGCCGCTGCCTCGCTGGAGGGCTCGTGCCATCCAATGCCATCGTCGCATGCAAACTCAGTCGCCACCTTCGCCGCCATCCGTGAAACCCGACGAAGCCAATCACCAGGACTCGCAGAAGCCATCTCCAGTGACTGGCCGACGAGCCCCGTTGCCAGTGAGAACCTCCATCGCGCTCCTGCCATCTCCTTGTGGTCTCTCTCCTGTCCATCTCTTCCTCTCTCTGTATCCTCTCTCGTTTCTTCGACAGGAGCTGTCGCCGCTGCTGCAGTTCGTCCTCCTGCAACACGCTGCCCCTTGCGGCATGCTCGCATGAGCCCCCACCGCGGCCTCCCTAGCAGCTTTCCGCATCCCCGCCGGTCCTCTGCAACCACAGCAACAGTTGTTGTTCGCTCCCGTCGCCGGCGAATCCCCGTGCGCCCGCTTCAGGTTGTGTCTTGGCCGCGGTGCCCACATGCTTTAATTTCTGTTTGTATCCCTTTGCATCACAAACACAGAGCTAGCTCAGTGGCTAGCGCAGCCTCTATCCATTCGAGGGGTCTGGGGTTCGAATCACAGTAGCCCCCATTTTGCTTTGTTTTCTTGTTATTTTTGCACACCCACGTCTGTTTCGTGCTAGATCTGTTGTTGGGTTTGCATAGTGCGTTGCTTTCGGCCCGGCTATATTTTTTTCCCTACCGACGAATTTCCTAATATCCAGTGCATGCATAATTACATCAATTTGCCACTGTTTTACATTGGTAATAACAAATTAACCATGCATCGGCTTAAAATGATCTAAACATGTAAAATGACTAGAATTTCATCTAGTTTCAAAATATGCCACTTTCTTGCCATGTTAAAATGTTTAAAATGATGTTTGCATTATTTTGCTCCTATGCCATGTTAAAATGATTTAATTCATAACTAAATAACCGTAACTCGGATTTTAATAAACTTTATATGCTTTTGGGGTAGAAAAATGCCTAGTTTAACATGGTGTCATCACTTTGCGTGTTTAACAACTCTAAAATATGGTTTAGGGCAGAACAGTACCATAACCAAAAATATGCACATGAGGATTTTTCCGGACTTATTGCTTGTTGTTCCGGCCTCATTTAAATTTGCCTAGTTAGGTAGTTTTATTATGCTTCACCCCTTGCCATCTTAAGAACATTTAATATTGTTGGGTACATAACGAGATCGAACTAAATAATGGAATGTGGTGTTTTGTCAATATGCATCCCGACGCATATTGAGCTCCACTTAACTTGTAGTTTTGTTTGTGCATTTTGCCATGTCATGCCTCTTTAAACCGGACATGCATCATACTTGGTTGTGCGTCATGTCATGCTTATGTGATGGTTGTTACCATGATTGTTTGCTTCTTTTCGGTGTTGCTGCTCGGGTTGGTTCCGATAACGTCGCGTTTGTGAGGTTTCGTTCGACTTCGTCTGTTTGTCTTCTTCATGGACTCATTCTTCTTCCTTGCGGGATTTCAGGCAAGATGACCATACCCTCGAAATCACTTCTATCTTTGCTTGCTAGTTGCTCGCTCTTTTGCTATGCCTTTGCTGCGATACCTACCACTTGCTTATCATGCCTCCTATATTGTTGAACCAAGCCTCTAACCCACCTTGTCCTAGCAAACCGTTGTTTGGCTATGTTACCGCTTTGCTCAGCCCCTCTTATAGCATTGTTAGTTGCAGGTGAAGATTGAAACTTGTTCCATGTTGGAACATGGATATTTTGTTGGGATATCACAATATCTCTTATTTAATTAATGCATCTATATACTTCATAAAGGGTGGAAGGCTCGGCCTTATGCCTGGTGTTTTGTTCCACTCTTGTCGCCCTAGTTTCCGTCATATCGGTGTTATGTTCCCGGATTTTCCGTTCCTTACGCGGTTGGGTTATAATGGGAACCCCTCGACAGTTCGCCTTCAATAAAACTCCTCCAACAAGGCCCAACATTGGTTTTACCATTTGCCACCTAGCCTTTTCTTTCCCTTCAGTCGGCCGGCTCAAGGGTCATCTTATTTTAACCCCCCCGGGCCAGTGCTTCTCTAAGTGTTGGTCCAACTGAGCGATGTCCGAGGCTACCAGGGGCAACCCTGGGCTGGCTTACCCGACGTCTTGCTCATCCGGTGTGCCCTGAAAACAAGATATGTGCAGCTCCTATCGGGATTTGTCGGCACATTTGGGTGGCTTTGCTGGTCTTGTTTTACCATTGTCGAAATGTCTTGTAACCGGGATTCCGAGCCTGATCGGGTCTTCCCGCTAGAAGGAATATCCTTCATTGACCGTGAGAGCTTGTGATGGGCTAAGTTGGGACTCCCTTGCAGGGATTTGAACTTTCGAAAGCCGTGCCCGCGGTTATGGGCAGATGGGAATTTGTTAATATCCGGTTGTAGAAAACCTGAAGTTGACCTTAATTAAAATACATCAACCGCGTGTGTTACCGTGATGGTCTCTTCTCGGCGGGGTCCGGGAAGTGAACACGGTGTTGGAGTTATGTTTGACATAGGTTGTTATAGGATCACTTCTTGATCATAGTTGTTCGACCGTGCCTTTGCCTTCTCTTCTCGCTCTCATTTGCGTATGTTAGCCACCATATATGCTAGTTGCTTGCTGCAGCTCCACCTCATACCTTTTACCCTACCTATAAGCTTAAATAGTCTTGATCGCGAGGGTGCGAGATTGCTGAGTCCCCGTGAGTCACAGATACTTCCAAAACCAGTTTGCAGGTGCTGATGATACCGTGCAGGTGATGCCACTGAGCTCAGGAGGAGCTCGATGAAGATCTTGTCCTTTGTGTTGTTTCGTTCTAGTTGGTCAGTAGTGGAGCCTAGTCAGGACGATCGGGGATCTGTGTAGCTTTCGGGGTAGTCTTCTTTTATTTTGGTTCCGTAGTCAGACCTTGATTGCATCTGGATGATGTAATGCTTTATTCATGTAATTGTGTGAAGTGGCGATTGTAAGCCAACTATGTATCTCTTTCCCTTATGTATTACATGGGTTGTGTGAAGATTACCTCACTTGCGACATTGCTTTCAATGCGGTTATGCCTCTAAGTCGTGCTTCGACACGTGGGAGATATAGCCGCATTGAGGGCGTTACATCTGGAGTCATACTCATCCCCAAAGGCTACTTCCAGCTTGATCTTACCAACTGGGTATGCCGACTTACCAGGTACCACACCATGAAAAACAGTGTTGGATTGTTTAAGATTTTTATCCGTCAATCCCATCCGGCGGAACGTCTCATAGTAAAGGATGTTGATGCTGCTGCCTCCATCCATGAGTACCTTAGTAAACTTGTACCCACCAACCTGAGGTGCCACCACCAAAGCCAAGTGACCCGGATTATCAACCCGGGGCGGGTGATCCTCTCTGCTCCACACAATAGGATGCTCCGACCAACGTAAATAATGTGGAATTGCCGGTTCAACGGCATTGATGGCCCTCTTATGGAGTTTCTGGTCCCTCTTGCATAAAATGGTAGTAAAGACATGATACTGTCCGCTACTCAACTGCTTCGGGTTGCTTTGATAGACGGATTGCTGCTGCTGATGATTCCCTTGGCCGTGTTGCTGATTATATCCTCCTTGGTGACCAAGATAACCCTGACCGTGAAAACCTCCTCCGCTTGAACCGGCGCCCGGGCCCTGAAAGCTGCCTCCACCTGAGCCACTGCCTGGGCCATGACCCCCATCAAATGCATTTGAATTTTTAAATGCCTTCATGATCATGCAATCCTTCCACAAGTGGGTGGCTGGTTTCTCCCGGGTGCCGTGTTTTGGACAAGGCTCATTCAACAACTGCTCAAGGGTGGGGCCTGTCCTGCCCGATCGAGGGGGTTGCCTGCCCTTATGCTGCTGATTACCACCCTGCGCATTAGTATTAGCAACAAACTCATCAACCTTACGTTTATTACCTCTTTGATTCGCCGGGTTATGCTAGTGACCCTTGCCATTGTCGTTCTTCTTTCCCTTCGTTGTCTTTTCTTCATGAGATACCGGGTCCTTGGTGGTATCAGAATCAGCATACTTGAAGAGAGCCGCCATCAATGTTCCCATGTCATTGCAGTCACGTTTAAGCCGCCCCAGCGTCTGTTTCAGAGGTTCAAACCGACAATTTTTCTCTCACATTAAAACTGCTAAGCCGGCATCCATCTTATTAGAGGAATGTATTATCTCCTTGACCCGGCGCACCCAATGGGTTGTAGATTCTCCATCCTCTTGTTTGCAATTGGTCAGGTCCACAATCGACATTGGCTGTTTACACGTGTCCTTAAAGTTCTGGATGAACCGTGCCTTCAACTCTGCCCATGAGCCGATAGAATTGGGTGGCAATTCTTTCAACCAGGTCCGAGCCGTTCCATCCAACATCATGGTAAAATACTTGGCCATTGCAGCATCGCTAACCTCCAACAGCTCCATAGCCATCTCATAACTCTCAATCCAAGCCCCTGGCTGTAAGTCAGCTGTGTAGTTAGGCACCTTACGGGCCCCTTGAAATCCTTGGGCAACCGCTCATTGCGTATGGCTGGGACCAGGCAAGGTACGCCTCCGGTTCTTGTGGCCACTCCTGCCCCAACCGAGGTTGCTGGATAAGCCGAAAAGGCTTGGTGAGCCGCCTGCTCTGCTGCTACCTGAGCCGCCCGTTCCGCCTCTTGACAAATCTTCTCCTGATCCGCCAAGTTAAGGGCTCCAGTCCGCACCGGCTCATGCCGATATGGCCGGTTGTGACGTTGAGCATTACTTGACATCTCTGCGGACTCCATGTGCCTACTATAACTCGGGCTCCGGCTTGGGCGAGGAGTTGAATGAATCCAGTCTCGACTGTAGGAGTATGCATCCTGACGGCGCTGAATTGAGATGCCTCCATGTTCTAAGCTGGGACTGTTGGTGCATTCATTTTGCCGGCTCGGATAAAAGTACTCTCTAAACAGCTCGACGGTCAGCTCTTGCTGAAGATACACCTCACAGAGTACTTGGAAGTTACAAATATTGGAAACAGAATTGGGTCCAACGTCCTGAGGATGGAGTTTGAAAAAATGAAGGACCTCTCTGAAGAATTTTGAGTCGGGCGGTGAGAAGCCACGGTTCATGTGGTCAGTGAAGACAATCACTTCTCTATCTTTTGGATTGGGGCGTTCTTCCTCTGGGTCAGGAGCATGATAAGCCATGACATTTCTTGAAGGCAGAAACCCAACGATGAAGTACTCTTTTAACCGTTCCTCAGTTATGGATGAGGGGACCCTGTTACAGACGGTGGGTGTCTTTGACGGCATGATGTGCAGAGAACTGAAAAATAAATAACAATGTGCTAACTCAGTTTACGGTCAGTTATAAAACAAGTAATGGCGGTTTAACTAAGGGCTAATGACATATAGGGAAAAGAAAGCTGGAGCGGTAAGCCGCCATAACTACAGATTTTCTCAGAAAGCAGATTCAGCTAAGTGTTGGCAAAAACACATTTTACCAAGCTTTCATTATTATTTTGGATCAAATGGCTGTTCTGAAAAAAAATTCCAGACCTAAAAAGTCCAGTGCAGACGAGTTCATCAGCTAACAAAGCGTTTATACAGGAAAAAGGATCTACTACTATAAAAAAAGAAGGCAAAACAGCTACTGCAGCAATTCTGTAATATCTGATGATCAGAAAGAGGCATCGGGGGTAAAATCTATCGACAATCTGTAAAGAGCAACGATGAACACCGACGAACACCGATGAACTCGAGAAGTTGTAATGTGGATCTGAGGCAGAGAAGGAAAGAGACTCACAGATGCAGAGCTACTGCAGGGGTCCATCGCGTTTCTCTGGACAAGTCAGGTCGATGTAGCAGCCTGAGGTGGAGACAAGGAGATCTGCGGCGGCGGTGGCAGAGCTCGAGCAGCAGCGAAGCAGAGAGAGGAGGAAGACGACCGAAGGAGGAGAATGAAAAAAGACCTAAGTAGTACCTATTTATAAGGGGGTGCGCGAACAGGCGGGTGTGAAAATCAAGGAGACCCGAATAAATGATTATCCAAATAAACGGACGCCTCGATTCTCAAAAGGCATTAAAAAATGAAAGATCAGTTGAAAGATGAAGTCATGAAGGTTTTTTGTGTTTTCGGAAGATGACGTCACGGCGGGTTACAAAAGTTTTCAGACAGAGGATGCATTCCACCTAAGTATTGAAGATTGACAAAGAACAAAGTTGAAAGTCAACCTTGGGCCTAATGTTGGGGATATTACTACCAGTATGACCTGCCCAGGAGGGGCCGGGTCAGCTCTGATGGCGGGTTACAGAAGAAGCCCGATAAACATTCAAGATGATAGTTTACTAAATGTATAGAAGGCCCAAAGGCCTGGGCCGGCTTAAGGCCTGATACTGTAAACCTCTGTATGTAAGGAAATACTTGTCCATAAAGGCATGTAAAGGAAGTCACCGAGCCGGACACGATTATGAGCCGGCCGGGACTCTGTAGGCCACCAGGCGCTAACCCGTGTATATAAGGGGACGACCCGGTGGCGGTTTAGGAAAAGAAACAACCAAGTCGGTAACCATGCCGGCGAGTTGAGCCTCTTGGAGATCGAAACCTCAGCAATACCAATCCCAACTAGACGTAGGCTTTTACCTTCATCGTAAGGTGCCGAACTAGTATAAAAACTCTCTTGTGTGTCCTTTGTCCCGATCAACCCCTTTAAGCTTCCTAGTGCGATGGCCCTACGACTAATTCCTTGTCAACTCCATGACAAGTACCAATCTCAAGTGCTTGGCATGATCCTCCTTGTTCTTTGAAAAATACCAAAATATCATCGAGATACACCAAGACAAAATCATGTGTGTAAGGGTTGAAGATGAAGTTCATCATGCGAGAGAACGTTGGAGGAGCGTTGACAAGGCTGAAAGACATGACAGTATATTCATAAGAACCATAGCTTGTTCTGAATGTTGTCTTGGGGATATCTTGTTCACGAATGCGAATCTGATGATAGCCCATACGAAGGTCAAGCTTGGAGAATACTTGAGCACCCTTAAGTTTCTTGAAAATCTCATTGATGTTGGGAAGTGGGTACTTGTTCTTTATTGTTTTCTTGTTCAATGGGCGGTAGTCGACACAAAGTTGGTCCGTGCCGTCCTTCTTCTTGACAAAAAGAACACCACAACCCCATGGAGAAGAACTCGGTCGGATCAGACCCATACGCTCTTGTTCATCGAGTTGTTTCTTCAGCTCCTTCAACTCTTTTGGTCCAAGCTTGTAAGGACGTTTGCAAACAAGTTCCGTGCCAGGCTCAAGATTGATGACGAATTCAACTGGCCGGTGAGGAGGCATTCCTGGAAGCTCTTCTGGAAAGACGTCTTGATATTCACAAATGACTGGAATCTGAGATATGGCATCCAACTCGCCCTTCTCATTGAGAGAAAATAGTCGAATGGTATCATCACGAGCGGCATAGATGATCACATCCTTAGACGAGTGTGTCAATTGAATCTGCCTGGCAGCACAATCAAGCTGAGCCTTTTGCTTAGAAAGCCAGTCCATGCCGAGAATTAGATCGATATCCGAGTCACCAAGAAACATTGGAGAGGAAAAAAAAATTATAGTCTCCCATCTTGATTGAAACATCCGGAGCCATCATGGTAGCCCTCATAGACTTGGCCGGAGAAAGCACTCCCATGGGTTTACCCAACATTTCTGAAACGAAGTCATGCTTTGAAACATATGATCTTGACATGAAACAATGCGATGCACCAGTATCAAAAAGGACTTTTGCAGGAGTAGAGTTAACTAGAAAGTTACCCATGATCACTTCTGAAGATTCCTCTACCTAAGCTGCGCTCATCATGTTGACCTTAGCATGCTTGGGATTATGCTTGACCACTGCATTGCTGGCAGATCTCACAGGAGGAGGAGGCGGAAGGCGCTTTTGGTTGAAGCATTTGTTTGCATAGTGCCCTTTCTGTTGACACTTGTTGTAAGTAACCTCTGAGGACGGCCGGTGATAAGGAGCACTTGACCTTGGAGCATGGGACGGAGCTTTGTTCTGATAGCCTGGGTTGGGTGGGTGGGACGATCCATTGCCACCTTTACTCTTCTGCTGGTAAGACTGACAGAACGGAGGAGGAGGAGGCAACCAGAACTTTTATTGATTAGCTACCACTAGATATGAAGAAGATGATGGAGCTGCATCCCTGACTCTCTTCTTAGATGCATCACACTTGATCTGAGCAGCTTCTTGCTTTAGTGCCATGTTGTAGAAATCATCATACTTGGTCGGCTCAAAAAGCATGAGAGCTAGTTGCAGATCTTCTCTGAGGCCACCTCGGAATTGATAAATCATGCTCTTCTCGTCAGGGACGTCTTGTTTAGCTGAGCAAGCGAGCCTCTGAAACAGGATGTTGTATTGGTAAACAGACATGTTTCCTTTCTTGAGATTGCGGAACTCCTCGCGCTTACTCTCAGCAACACTTTGAGGATTGTGCTAAGCTTTGAAGTCTCGGCGGAAATCATCCCAGGTAATCACACGACCTCCTCAGGAATCTTTGTATTGTTGATACCACTCAGCAGCTTGGTCCTTGAGCTGAAATGAAGCAAACTTGACAATGTCCTCAGGCCTGACATTGCTACACTCAAAATGTTCGCAGATATCCACGAGCCAATCGTCAGCATCCTTGGCCTCGACACAGTTACTGAAGGACTTCAGCTGGTTTGCGAGGAACTGATTGAGGGTAGCAAACTGAGCTTGATTGTTTCCTTGGCCTTGATTTCCTTGGTTACGCTCTTGCAAGAGCTGCAAAAGCATCTGCGTGTTGGTGTTAGTGGCGGCCATGACAGCTTGCCATGCCTCCGGAGGTGGAGGTGGAGGTGGTGGCGGAGGTTCCAGATTCTGACGCGTTGGAGGAGCCATCCTAAAGAGGTTGACATCCGTTAGCATCTTGAAAGACATATATTCAAGCTAAATCAATGGATCGAAATTGCAACATATAGCCTTAACATTCGAACAAGAATGAACGAATGAATTCCAAAATAAATCATCACACTTCCATAAATTGAGAAGCCACTTAGATAAAGGTAGATGAATAAAGCAACAAGGTACGAACATGAACAAATTTTTGGTAAGGATTAGCCAATCACAAACCAAATATCCATGGGAAGAAAATACTAGATCTACTCGAATTCCCACCTATAAAACTTCCAAAACTTTCTGGTTATGCAATCAGGTGTTGGCGATACATGGGAAGCATAATATCTCACCCAAAACTAGCAAATCCTACATCCAGCTGTATCCATCCTTCAACACATAACCAAGAAACCTTCGGAAATCATTTACCTCAACCTTCGAAAAGCATCCGTTATACGAGTTATGGCAATACTCCCGAACTCCCGCCCCAGTACTGGGTGGCGTCGAGGTTATCTCGCCAACAACTGCATAAAAGAGATTTTTGAGGTCGGCGAACTCAGGTATTCCAGAACTGCAATGATAAAATTGTGACGACAAAACCTTGGAGCTCAACTCCCCGGGACAGTGCCACAACCCCTAAATGTCAGGAGGCACCAAGAATAATGTTCTCGTCACAAAACCATCGAAACGATTCCAAGATACCCGCGTGATCCTAAAAAAATTAGTGAAATTTGAGAAGAGAAGAGTCAAAACTCTACATCAGGAGGCCTCACCAGAGCGACGAAGGGACTAACGAAGGGACTAAGGAGCAACAATGTCAGCGATTCGATAAGGCAGGGGGCTCCTAAGTCGGGGAAGGCTCTGATTACCAACTTATAACACCCACGATGCGGCTATATCTCCCACGTGTCGGGGCACGACTTAGAGGCATAACCGCATGGTAGGCATGTTGCAAGAGGGGTAATCTTTACACATCCCATGTATTGAATAAGGAAGGGGTAAAGAGTTGGCTTACAATCGCCACTTCACACAATACATAAATATAGCATTACATCATCCAGAATACAATCAAGGTCCAACTACGGAACCAACATAAATAAAAGACAACCCCAAATGCTAGATTCCCGATCGCCCCAACTGGGCTCCTCTACTGATCGTCCGGAAAAGACACATAGTAACGTCCTGAATCCTCGTCGAACTCCCACTTGAGTTCGGTAGCGTCCCCTACACTGGCATCATCAGCACCTGCATCTGTTTGGAAGTAATCTTTGAGTCACGGGGACTCAGCAATCTCACACCCTCACGATCAAGACTATTTAAGCTAATGGGTAGGAAGGGGTAGTGAGGTGGAGCTGCAGCAAGCACTAGCATGTATGGTGGCTAACTTACGCAAATGAGAGCGAGAAGAGAAGCAAAGAACGATCGAGAAGCTATAATGATCAAGAAGTTATCCTGAAGCTACCTACATTCAAGCATAACACGAGACCGCGTTCTCTTCCCAGACTCCGCCGAAAAGAGACCATCACGGTCACACACGCGGTTGATTCATTTTAATTAAGTTAACTGTCAAGTTTTCTACAACCGGATATTAACAAATTCCCATCTGCCCATAACCGTGGGCATGGCTTTTGAAAGTTCAAAACCCTGCAGGGGTTTCCCAACTTAGCCCATCACAAGCTCTCACGATCAACAAAGGATATTCCTTCTCCTAGGACGACCTGATTAGAATCGGAATCCCGGTTACAAGACATTTCGACAATGGTAAAACAAGACCAGCTGTAACACCCTGGATGTAACTTTCCCAATTTGTACTCCAACTCTTGCCGTTTCCGACGTTAAGTTAATTTATTTTCTTGGGTTCGGGTTTTTTTGTCTCCGTGTGTTGTTATCGTTGTCATGCATCTCATATCATGTCATCATGTGTATTGCATTTGCATTCGTGTTCATCTCATGCATTCGAGCATTTTCCCCGTTGTCTGTTTTGCATTCCGGCGCTTCGTTCTCCTCCGGTGGTCATTTCTAGCTTTCTTTCGTGTGTGGGGATTAAGCATTTCCAGATTGGACCCATACTTGCCAAGCGGCCTTGGTTTACTACTGGTAGACCGCCTGTCAAGTTTCATATCATTTGGACTTCGTTTGATACTCCAACGGTTAACCGAGGGACCGAGAAGGCCTCGTGTGTGTTGCAGCCCAACACCCCTCCAATTTGGCCCAAAACCCACCTAAGCCTTCTCCATCATCTAGATCGTTCGATCATGATCACGTGGCCGAAAACCGCACCTCATTTGGACTCTCCTAGCTCCTCCTATGCCTATATAAAGATCCCCCGAAAATCTCCTTCTCCTTCCCCCCACCGAAAACCCTAAAAATCATCTCCGCGCGGCCGGACATTGTCCGCACCGCGCCGGACACACCGCCGCCAGCCACTTGCCGCCTGCCACATCACCGCCGCCAAACACACCGCCGCCGAGGCACGCGCGGCCCAACGCCGGCCCCCGCGGCCCGAAGCCTCGGCC
>NC_041382.1:275189637-275191945 GCF_002162155.2 Triticum dicoccoides | reverse complement strand
ACCGCGCGCCGGCCACCGCGGCCCACTCCGGCCGCCACCTAGCTTCACCGCGCCGGCGAGCTCGGCGCCCGGCGACCCTGCCGCCTCCACCGAAGCCTGCCACCGCCGCCTCCCCGCCGTCAACGCCGGCTCCGGCCACCGGCCTCGCCCCGCCGCCTCCCCGCCGTCACACCGACTCCAGCGAGCTCCCTCCCCGCCGGTGAACGGTGCCCCGACCGCGCCTCGAATTCCGTGAAAACCCTAGATCTGAGAGAGCTTGTTTTTTTTCACTAAGTCCCCGGTTTTTCCTAGCCCAAGTGCTCCTGTTCATAGCCTTGTATCTCCGCATCCGTAACTCCGATTTTGGCATATAGCATATCAAAATGTTCATCTCAGAGAGTACATCATTTCATTCCATTGCATCATTTTAATTTGAGTTCATCTTGTTGCCCGAAATGCTGTTAGAAGAGGGCTACTTGAAATAATTGTCAGATCTGCTACTCTATTTAGGTTTTTGTCATTTTTGCCATGATTAATGTGTGCATGATATGCCCTAAGTGTTTTGTCATCTTTCCAGAGGTGCAACCCATGTATTTTTGTGATGTGTGTGGTGTCTAGCACAAGCTTGCAAAGTGGTGCACCTGGTAATTCTGTTTTCAGGGTCTTAGCAATTCTACTAAGTCCTTGAGCTGTTTATCTCATATGGCCATATGTTCATGTTGTTTCCTAGTGATCCGTGCCTCTTTTGAGGATGATCAGTAAGAATGTTTTGTTAATCTTGTAGTGATTTATCCAAACATGTATTTTTTTGCAATTATGGAGCACCCTAGCTTGAGCCAATCGAGCTCTACTTTTGCTACTTTGTGAATCTGGGCAGATTGTCAACTTGTTTGCAATTTTGCCGATGATGTTGTAGTTGATCCGTGCATGCTATGCTATTGTTCTTGCCATGTCTAGCTGGCATTTTGTGTGTTCTTGATAGATGTATGCTTAGTTGGTCATGACTTGCACCGTAGTGAGTGCATCGAGCTCGTAAACATGCCTACTTGAGTTATGTTTCAGCATGCTCCAGTTTTCACTAAGTCTGTGATCTGGTTATGTTTTTGCTATGTTCACATGCTTGCAATTGTATTTTCTGTTCCCTTTTGGCTCAAGGTCACTAAGGGACTTTTGTTAAGCTCTTTGAGAAGCTCCATCCCATGCTTTACTTTTCCATGTTAAGGTCCTGTAGCATATAGTTTTGTTGCTCCGAAGAGGGCTACCTGATCTGAAATTCCAGACAAGTGTTAATTTCACTAAGTCTGAGATCTGTTTGCCATATGCATTTTTGCCATGCTTGTTTGAACCTGTTCATGGATGAATTGGCCGTAGATCAGTGCTAGACTTTTGTTAAGCATCTTGAATGCATTCCTGCCATGTATTTTGTTGTTACATTTGGGTGCTGTAGCATGTTCATCTCATTGCATTTAGATGGCTACTTGCTGTAAACCGCAGACCGGTGTCATATTTGATTTGCTTGCCATTTCCAAACCGTAACTCCGATTGCGACGTTCTTTATATCATTTTCAAGCGATTTCATCTCATCTTTCCAGTGGAACACTTGGATTTCCAAGTTGAGGCCAGGTTCATGCATTCCTTGTCACATCTTGTATATGCATCCCGCATCGCATCCCGCATACCATATCATCTTTGCATCATATTGTTTGATCTTTGCACGTGGTTGATTGTGTCCTTGTTGCTTGTTTATCTTGTTTGGGTAGAGCCGGGAGACGAGTTCGCTAATGAGGAGCCCGTTGAGTTTGCTTTCGAGGATCCAGTCAACTCTAACGAGGAGCCCGACGAGTTCGCTACGATGCCTACCACTTGCTTTCAAGCCTCCCAAATTGCCATGTCAAACCTCTAACACACCTTGTCCTGGAAAACCGTTGATTGGCTATGTTACCGCTTTGCTCAGCCCCTCTTATAGCGTTGCTAGTTGCAGGTGAAGATTGGAGCCCGTTCCTTGTTGGATCTTTTATTTACTTGTTGGGATATCATTATATTATCTTGTTATCTTAATGAATCTATATACTTGGTAAAGGGTGGAAGGCTCGGCCTCTCGCCTAGTGTTTTGTTCCACTCTTGCCGTCCTAGTTTCCGTCATATCGGTGTTATGTTCCCGGATTTTGCGTTCTTTACGCGGTTGGGTTATAATGGGAACCCCTTGATAGTTCGCCTTGATTAAAGCTTTTCCAGCAATGCCCAACCTTGGTTTTACCATTTTCCACCTAGCCTCTTTTTTTCCCTTGGGTTTCCGGAGCCCGAGGGTCATCTTATTTTAAACCCCCCC
>NC_041382.1:275182407-275189403 GCF_002162155.2 Triticum dicoccoides | reverse complement strand
CCCCCGGGCTAGTGCTCCTCTGAGTGTTGGTCCAAATAGAGCCACTTGCAGCGCCACCTCGGGGCAACTCGAGGGTTGGTTCTAGTTGTACGTAGTGTTCATTTGAGTGTGCCCTGAGAAAGAGATATGTGCAGTTCCTATCAGTATTTGTCGGCACATTCGGGCGGTGTTGCTGGTCTTTTTTTAACCTGTCGAAGTGTCTTGAAGAACCGAGATACCGAGTCTGATCGGAACGTCTTGGGAGGAGGTCTATTCCTTCGTTGACCGTGAGAGCTTGTCATGGGCTAAGTTGGGACTCCCCTGCAGGGATTTGAACTTTCGAAAGCCGTGCCCGCGGTTATGGGCAGATGGGAATTTGTTAATGTCGGGTTGTAGATAACTTGAACCTTAACTTAATTAAAATGAATCAACTGAGTGTGTTACCGTGATGGCCTCTTCTCGGCGGAGACCGACAAGTGGACACGGTGTTGGAGTAATGTTTGCGTAGGTTGTTCTCTAGTTTCTCGCTCGCATTTTGCCTCCTCTTCTCGCTCTCTTTTGCGAATAAGATAGCCACCATATTTGCAAGTCACTTGATGCAGCTCCACATATACTTTTACCTTACCTTACCTATAAGCTTAAATAGTCTTGATCGCGAGGGTGCAAGATTGCTGAGTCCCTGTGGCTCACAGACTATTACACCAGATGCAGGGCCTGATGATTCCACTCCAGGAGACGCGCTTGATCTCAAGTGGGAGTTCGACGAGGACTCTCAACGATACTATGTTTCTTTTCCTGATGATCAGTAGTGGTGCCCAGTTGGGGGTGATCGGGACCGTGTCCCATGTTGGGTTATCTTTTATTTTGGCGCCATAGTCGGGCCATGAGTGTTTGGATGATGTAATGTTATTTATGTACTTGATTGATGTGGCGAGTGTAAGCCAACTATGTTATCTCCCCTTTTATTATCTATATTACATGGGATGTTGTGAAGATTGCCTAACTTGCGACATATGCCCTCAATGCGATTATGTCTCTAAGTCGTGCCTCGTCACGTGGGAGCTATAGTCGCATCGAGGGTGTTACAAGTTGGTATCAGAGCCTTCCCCGACCTTAGGAGCCCCATTGCTTGATCGTTTTTAGCGGCCGAGTTGTGTCTAGAAAAATGTTTTGAGTCATTAGGAATTATATATCGGAGAGTTTAGGAATTCTTTTACTCCCCAGTCTCCTCATCGCTCTGGTAAGGCATCCTGACGTAGAGTTTTGACTCTTCTCTTCTCAAATTTCACTAAAAAATGTTTTAGGATCTCGCGGGTATCTTGGAATCGTTCTGATGGTTTTATGATGAGAACATTGTGTTGGTGCCTCCTGTCAAGGGTTTTGTGGAAGTGTCCCGGGGAGTTGAGCTCTGAGGTGTTGTCATCATAATTTTATCGTTGCAGTTCTGGAATACCTGAGTTTAGTACGCCGACATCGAAAATCTCTTTTATGCAGTTCATTGGTGAGATAACCTCGACGCCACCCAGTACTAGGGCGGGAGTTCGGGAGTATCGCCATAACTTGTATAACTGATGCTTTTCGAAGGTTGAGGTAGATGGTTTCCGAAGTTTTCTTGGTTATGTGTTGAAGGATGGATACAGCTGGATGTAGGATTTGCTAGTTTGGGTGAGATATTATGCTTAACCTGTATCCCCAACACCTGATTGCATAACCGGAAAGGTTCGGGAGTTTCATAGGTGGGAATTCTTGTAGCTCTAGCCCTTCTTCCACGGATATTGGTTTGAGATTGGGATTTATTGCCGATTATTCGTTCTTGATCCGTACCTTGTTGATTTATTTCTCTACCTTAATTCTATGTGGCTTCTCAATTTATGGAAATGTGACCATTTCAAGAGGAATGCATTCGTTCATTTTGTTCGGATGTGAAGACTATATGTTGCAGTTTTCATTCCGTTGGATTCAGCCTCAATATTTGTCTATCAATGTGCTAATGGTGGCTAACCTCTTCAGGATGGCTCCTCCAACGCGCACAACTCCGAATCCTGATCCGCCACCACCTCCACCTCCTCCGGAGGCATGGCAAGCTGTAATGGCTGCAACCAATGCAAACACACAGTTGATCATGCAAATTCTTCAAGAGCGCAATCAAGGCAATCAAGGGAACCAAGGCAACAATCAGAATCACTTTGCTACACTCAACCAGTTCCTTGCTAACGGGCCAAAGACTTTCAGCAATTGTGTTGAGGCAACCGATGCTGACGATTGGCTTGTGGATCTGTGCAAGCATTTCGAGTGCAGTAATGTCAGGCCTGAGGACTTTGTTAAGTTCGCTTGCTTCCAACTCAAAGATCAAGCTGCAGAATGGTTCCAGCAGTACAAGGACTCCAGAGGTGGACGTGTTATCACTAGGGATGAATTCCGTCAAGATTTCCAAGCTCATCATATCCCTCAGAGCATGGTTGAAAGCAAGCGTGAGGAATTCCGCAACCTGAAGCAAGGCTCTATGTCTGTCTATGACTACAACAAGTTGTTCCAGAAGCTCGCCCGCTTTGCCAAGCAGGACGTACCTGATGAGAAGAGCATGATATACCAGTTCAGGGGTGGTCTCAGAGAAGAAATCCAGCTCGCTCTTGTTCTCTTTGAGCCCTTGAGGTACGATGAGTTCTACAACATGGCGGTGAAGCAAGAGGCTGCTCAATTGAGGTGTGATGCTTCCAAGAAGCGAGTCAGAGATGCTACTCCTTCTTCCTCTACTCAAGTGGCCAAGCAGCAGAAGTATTGGCTTCCTCCTCCTCCGTTCCGTCAGCCGTATCAGCAGAAGAGCAAAGGTGGCAGTGGTTCTTCCCACCCACCCAACCCTGGCTTTTAGAACAAGACTTCGTCTCAACCTCCAAGATCGAGTGCTCCGTATCACCGTCCGCTTTCAGAGGTCACGTGCAACAAGTGCCAACAGAAGGGTCACTATGCAAACAAGTGTTTCAACCAGAGGCGTCTTCCTCCTCCTCCTCCTGTCAGATCGGCAAGTACAGCTGTGGTCAAGCATAACCCCAAGCATGCCAAGGTCAATTTGCTGAACGCAGCTCAGGCAGCGGACTCGCCAGATGTGATCATGGGTAACCTTCCTGTTAACGATGTTCCTGCAAAAGTTCTTTTTGACACTGGTGCATCGCTTTCTTCTATTTCAACACCATTTGTGGCCAAGCATGATTTTGTGACCGAAAGGATTCCTGTCCCGTTGAAGATTGTGTCTCCGGGCAAGTAAATGACTTCTAACAATTGCGTCCCGGATGTCTCTATCACATTGGGCGATTACAAGTTTCTCACTTCTCCAGTGGTTCTTGGTAACTCGAATATTGATCTTATTCTCGGAATGGATTGGCTTTCTAAGCACAAGGCTCAGCTTGATTGTGCAGCCAGGCAGATTCAATTGACTCATTCGTCTGAGGATGTAATTGTCTTTGCCGCTCGTGATGATACTATCCGTCTGTTTTCTCTCAATGAGAAGGGTGAACTCGATGCCATCTTGCAGATTCCAGTCGTTTGCGAATATCAAGACGTCTTTCCAGAAGAGCTTCCAGGAATGCCTCCGCACCGGCCAGTTGCATTTGTTATTGATCTTGAGCCTGGCACGGAACCTGTGTGCAAACGTCCTTACAAGCTCGGTCCTGAAGAGTTGAAGGAGCTGAAGAAGCAACTCGATATTCAAGAGAAAATAGGTCTCATCCGGCCTAGTTCTTCTCCGTGGGGTTGTGGTGTTCTTTTTGTGAAGAAGAAGGATGGAACGGACCGACTTTGTGTTGATTACCGTCCATTGAACAAGAAGACCATCAAGAACAAATACCCACTTCCCAACATCAACAAGCTGTTCGAACAACTCAAAGGTGCCCAAGTATTCTCCAAGCTTGATCTCCGTATGGGTTATCATCGGATTCGAATCCGTGAGCAAGATATTCCCAAGACGGCTTTTAGGACAAGCTATGGTTCATATGAATACACTGTCATGTCTTTTGGCCTCGTCAACGCTCCTCCGACGTTCTCTCGCATGATGAACTTCATCTTCAACGCCTACACCAAGGACTTTGTTTTGGTCTATCTCGACGACATTCTGGTTTTCTCGAAGAACAAGGAAGATCATGCCAAGCACTTGCGTTTGGTTCTTGATAAGCTCAGAGAACACCAGTTCTACGCCAAGTTCTCCAAGTGTGAATTTTGGCTCGATGAGGTTTTTATCTTGGTCATATCATCTCTGCCAAGGGCATTGCCGTGAATCCTGAGAAGGTGTCTGCAATTGTGAATTGGGAACCTCCTCAGAATGTGAAGCAACTCCGTAGCTTCCTCGGTCTCGCAAGCTACTGCCGAAGATTCGTTGAAAACTTTTCTAAGATCATGAAGCCTCTCTCAAATCTTCTCCAGAATCACATCAAGTACGTTTGGTCTCCGGAGTGTGACATTGCTTTCAACACTTTCAAAGAGAAATTGATCACTGCTCCAGTTCTCACTCCACCTGACGAATCCAAGCCGTACGAGGTCTTTTGTGATGCCTCTCTCCAAGGTCTTGGCGCAGTATTGATGCAAGAGAAGAAAGTTGTTGCTTATACCTCTCGCCAGTTGAAGCCCAATGAGAAGAACTACCCCACTCATGATCTCGAGTTGGCGGCAGTTGTGCATGCTCTTTTGACTTGGAGACATCTCTTATTGGGAAGAAAAGTGGACATTTTCACTGATCACAAGAGTCTCAAGTACATCTTTACTCAGCCTAATCTCAACCTCGGGCAAACTCGATGGGTCGAAATGATTCAAGAGTATAATCCGAATATCGAGTATACTCCAGGCAAGGCCAATGTGATTGCTGACGCATTGAGCAGAAAGGCTTATTGCAACAGTCTGATTCTCAAGCCTTATCAACCCGAGCTTTGTGAAGCTTTCCGCAAACTTAATCTGCAAGTTGTTCCTCAAGGTTTCCTCGCCAACCTTCAAGTCTCTCCTACCTTGGAAGACCAGATTCGCCAAGCTCAGCTTCTTGATGCTATGGTGAAAAAGGTGAAGATTGGGATTGCCAAGAGTCAACCCAAGTACAAGTGCTACCGTCTTGATGACAAGGACACTCTCTTCTTCGAGGATCATATTGTTGTACCCAAAGGTGAACTTCGTAAAGTGATCATGAACGAGGCTCACAATTCTCTCCTCTCCATCCAACCTAGGAGCACGAAGATGTATCAGGACCTCAAGCAGGCTTATTGGTGGACTCAAACGAAGCGCGAGATTGCTCAATTCGTGAATGAATGTGATGTCTGCAGAAGAGTGAAGGCAAAACACCAAAGGCCAGCAGGTCTCCTCCAACCTCTTGCCATTCCAGAACGGAAGCTTGACCACATTGAAATGGACTTCGTGACTGGGTTTCCAAAGTCCAAGCGTGGCAATGATGCTATATTTCTTGTCATCGACAAACTCACCAAAGTGGCTCACTTTTTGTCTATCAAAGAGTCGATCACTGCAGTTCAATTGGCGGAACTCTATACCTCTCGTATTGTCTCTCTGCACGGTATTCCACAAGTGATCTCTTCAGACCGTGGCAGCATCTTTACATCAAAGTTTTGGGATTCTTTTCAAAAGGCCATGGGCAGTAACATCCGCTTCAGCATAGCTTTCCATCCTCAAACTAGCGGTCAAGTCGAGCGTGTCAACCAGATTCTTGAAGATATGCTCAGGGCTTGTGTGATCTCCTTAGGCATGAAGTGGGGGGATTGTCTTGCTTATGCTGAATTCTCCTACAACAACAATTTTCAAGCAAGTTCGGGCAAGGCCCCTTTTGAAATTCTGTATGGCAGGAAGTGTCATACCAATCTCAACTGGTCTGAAACCGGTGATAGTCAGCTTTTGGGTAATGACTTAATCACAGAGCCAGAGGAAATGTGCAAAGTCATTCGTGATAACCTCAAAGCAGCCCAATCCCGTCAGAAGAGCTACTATGATAGTAAGCATCGTGATTTGGCTTTCGAGATCGGAGATCATGTTTACCTCCGCGTCTCTCCTATGAAAGATACTCGTCGCTTCGGTATCAAAGGGAAGCTTGCCCCTAGATATGTGGGACCTTTCAAGATTGTCAGCAAGAGAGGCGACCTCGCCTATCAACTCGAGCTTCCTTCAAACTTTGCAAATGTTCATGACGTGTTCCATGTCTCTCAGCTCCAAAAGTGCTTCAAGACGCCTGACCGCACCATCAACTTCGAGGACATTGAGCTCCAAGAAGATCTCTCTTATCGTGAGCACCCAGTAGCTATTCTTGAAGAGACTGAACGCAAGACTCGCAATAAGTCAATCAAATTTCTCAAAGTCAAGTGGTCACACCATTCCGACCGTGAAGCTACCTGGGAACGCGAGGACCACCTCCGTTCTGAGTATCCGGCGTTCTTTCAGTCCTAGGTCTCGGGACGAGATCCTTTCGTAGTGGTGGAGTGTTGTAACACCCCGGATGTAACTTTCCCAATTTGTACTCCAACTCTTGCCGTTTCCGGCATTAAGTTAATTTATTTTCTCGGGTTCGGGTTTTTGTCTCCGTGTGTTGTTATCATTGTCATGCATCTCAGATCATGTCATCATGTGTATTGCATTTGCATACATGTTCATCTCATGCATTCGAGCATTTTCCCCATTGTCCGTTTTGCATTCCGGCGCTTCGTTCTCCTCCGGTGGTCATTTCTAGCTTTCTTTCGTGTGTGGGGATTAAGCATTTCCGGATTGGACCGAGACTTGCCAAGTGGCCTTGGTTTACTACCGGTAGACCGCCTGTCAAGTTCCGTATCATTTGGACTTCGTTTGATACTCCAACGGTTAACCGAGGGACCGAGAAGGCCTCGTGTGTGTTGCAGCCCAACACCCCTCCAATTTGGCCCAAAACCCACCTAAGCCTTCTCCATCATCTAGATCGTTCGATCACGATCGCGTGGCCGAAAACCGCACATCATTTGGACTCTCCTAGCTCCTCCTATGCCTATATAAAGATCCCTCGAAAATCTC
>NC_041382.1:275153365-275181788 GCF_002162155.2 Triticum dicoccoides | reverse complement strand
GCCTGCCACGTCACCGCCGCCAAACACACCGCCGCCGAGGCCCCGCAGCCCAACGCCGGCCCCCGCGGCCCGAAGCCTCGGCCGCCGCCATCCTCCTTCCGCGCCGCCCGACCGCGCCCGCGACGCCGCCGCCTCCACCGCGCGCCGGCCACCGCGGCCCACTCCGGCCGCCGCCTAGCTTCACCGCGCCGGCGAGCTCGGCACCCGGCGACCCCGCCGCCTCCACCGAAGCCTGCCGCCGCCGCCTCCCCGCCGTCAATGCCGGCTCCGGCCACCGGCCTCGCCCCGCCGCCTCCCCGCCGTCACACCGACTCCGGCGAGCTCCCTTCCCGCCGGTGAACAGTGCCCCGACCGCGCCTCGGATTCCGTGAAAACCCTAGATCTGAGAGAGGTTGTTTTTTTTCACCAAGTCTCCGGTTTTTCCTAGCCCAAGTGCTCCTGTTCATAGCCTTGTATCTCCGCATCCGTAACTCCGATTTTGGCATATAGCATATCAAAATGTTCATCTCAGAGAGTACATCATTTCATTCCATTGCATCATTTTAATTTGAGTTCATCTTGTTGCCCGAAATGCTGTTAGAAGAGGGCTACTTGAAATAATTGTCAGATCTGGTACTCCATTTAGGTTTTTGTCATTTTTGCCATGATTAATGTGTGCATGATATGCCCTGATGTTCTACATATGTTTCGTTAAGTGTTTTGTCATATTTCCAGAGGTGCAACCCATGTATTTTTGTGATGTGTGTGGTGTCTAGCACAAGCTTGCAAAGTGGTGCACCTGGTAATTCTGTTTTCAGGGTCTTAGCAATTCTACTAAGTCCTTGAGCTGTTTATCTCATATGGCCATATGTTCATGTTGTTTCCTAGTGATCCGTGCCTCTTTTGAGGATGATCAGTAAGAATGTTTTGTTAATCTTGTAGTGCTTTATCCATCCATGTATTTTTTTGCAATTATGGAGCACCCTAGCTTGAGCCAATCGAGCTCTACTTTTGCTACTTTGTGAATCTGGGCAGATTGTCAACTTGTTTGCAATTTTGCCGATGATGTTGTAGTTGATCCGTGCATGCTATGCTATTGTTCTTGCCATGTCTAGCTGGCATTTTGTGTGTTCTTGATAGATGTATGCTTAGTTGGTCATGACTTGCACCTAGTGAGTGCATCGAGCTCGTAAACATGCCTACTTGAGTTATATTTCAGCATGCTCCAGTTTTCACTAAGTCTGTGATCTGGTTATGTTTTTGCTATGTTCACATGCTTGCAATTGTATTTTCTGATCCCTTTTGGCTCCAGGTTACTAAGGGACTTTTGTTAAGCTCTTTGAGTAGCTCCATCCCATGCTTTACTTTTCCATGTTAAGGTCCTGTAGCATATAGTTTTGTTGCTCCGAAGAGGGCTACCTGATCTGAAATTCCAGACAAGTGTTAATTTCATAAGTCTGAGATCTGTTTGCCATATGCATTTTTGCCATGCTTGTTTGAACCTGTTAATGGATGAATTGGCCGTAGATCAGTGCTAGACTTTTGTTAAGCATCTTGAATGCATTTCTGCCATGTATTTTGTTGTTACGTTTGGGTGTTGTAGCATGTTCATCTCATTGCATTTAGATGGCTACTTGCTGTAAACCGCAGACCGGTGTCATATTTGATTTGCTTGCCATTTCCAAACCGTAACTCCGATTGCGACGTTCTTTATACCATTTTCAAGCGATTTCATCTCATCTTTCAAGTGGAACACTTGGATTTCCAAGTTGAGCCAGGTTCATGCATTCCTTGTCACATCTTGTATATGCATCCCGCATCGCATCCCGCATACCATATCATCTTTGCATCATATTGTTTGATCTTTGCACGTGGTTGATTGTGTCCTTGTTGCTTGTTTATCTTGTTTGGGTAGAGCCGGGAGACGAGTTCGCTAATGAGGAGCCCGTTGAGTTTGCTTTCGAGGATCCAGTCAACTCTAACGAGGAGCCCGACGAGTTCGCTACGATGCCTACCACTTGCTTTCAAGCCTCCCAAATTGCCATGTCAAACCTCTAACACACCTTGTCCTAGCAAACCGTTGATTGGCTATGTTACCGCTTTGCTCAGCCCCTCTTATAGCATTGCTAGTTGCAGGTGAAGATTGGAGCCCGTTCCTTGTTGGATCTTTTATTTACTTGTTGGGATATCATTATATTATCTTGTTATCTTAATGAATCTATATACTTGGTAAAGGGTCGAAGGCTCGGCCTCTCGCCTAGTGTTTTGTTCCACTCTTGCCATCCTAGTTTCCGTCATATCGGTGTTATGTTCCCGGATTTTGCGTTCTTTACGCGGTTGGGTTATAATGGGAACCCCTTAATAGTTGGCCTTGATTAAAGCTTTTCCAGCAATGCCCAACCTTGGTTTTACCATTTTCCACCTAGCCTCTTTTTTCCCTTTGGTTTCCGGAGCCCGAGGGTCATCTTATTTTAAACCCCCCCGGGCCAGTGCTCCTCTGAGTGTTGGTCCAAATAGAGCCACTTGCAGCGCCACCTCGGGGCAACTCGAGGGTTGGTTCTAGTTGTACGTAGTGTTCATCTGAGTGTGCCCTAAGAAAGAGATATGTGCAGCTCCTATCGGGATTTGTCGGCACATTCGGGCGGTGTTGCTGGTCTTGTTTTAACCTGTCGAAGTGTCTTGAAGAACCGAGATAACGAGTTTGATCGGAACGTCTTGGGAGGAGGTCTATTCCTTCGTTGACCGTGAGAGCTTGTCATGGGCTAAGTTGGGACTCCCCTGCAGGGATTTGAACTTTCGAAAGCCGTGCCCGCGGTTCTGGGCAGATGGGAATTTGTTAATGTCTGGTTGTAGATAACTTGAACCTCAACTTAATTAAAATGAATCAACTGAGTGTGGTACCATGATGGCCTCTTCTCGGTGGAGTCCGGGAAGTGGACACGGTGTTGGAGTAATGTTTGCGTAGGTTGTTCTCTAGTTTCTCGCTCGCGCTTTGCCTCCTCTTCTCGCTCTCTTTTGCAAATAAGTTAGCCACCATATTTGCTAGTCGCTTGCTGCAGCTCCACATATACTTTTACCTTGCCTTACCTATAAGCTTAAATAGTCTTGATCGTGAGGGTGCGAGATTTTTGAGTCCCTGTGGCTCACAGATTACTATTACACCAGATGCATGGCCTGATGATTCCACTCCAGGAGACGCGCTTGAGCTCAAGTGGGAGTTCGACGAGGACTCTCAATGATACTATGTTTCTTTTCCTGATGATCAGTAGTGGTGCCCAATTGGGGGTGATCGGGACCGTGTCGCATGTTGGGTTATCTTTTATTTTGGCGCCGTAGTCGGGCCATGAGTGTTTGGATGATGTAATGTTATTTATGTACTTGATTGACGTGGCGAGTGTAAGCCAACTATGTTATCTCCCCTTTTATTATCTATATTACATGGGATGTTGTGAAGATTGCCTAACTTGCGACATATGCCTTCAATGCGATTATGTCTCTAAGTCGTGCCTCGACACGTGGGAGCTATAGTCGCAACGAGGGTGTTACACCAGCAAAGCCGCTTGATGTGCCGACAAATCCCGATAGGAGCTGCACATATCTCGTTCTCAGGGCACACCGGATGAACACTACGTACAACTAAAACCAACCCTCAAGTTTCCCTGAGGTGGCGCTGCAAGTGGCTCTGTTTTGGACCTACACTCAGAGGAGCACTGGCCCAGGGGTTTAAAATAAAGATGACCCTTGAGTCCGCTGAACCCAAGGGAAAAAGGCTTAGGTGGCAAATGGTAAAACCAAGGTTGGGCCTTGCTGGAGGAGTTTTATTCAAGGCGAACTGTCAAGGGGTTCCCATTATAACCCAACCGCGTAAGGAACGCAAAATCAAGGAACATAACACCGGTATGACGGAAACTAGGGCAGCAAGAGTGGAACAAAACACCAGGCATAAGGCCGAGCCTTCCACCCTTTACCAAATGTATAGATGCATTAAAGTAAACTAGATATAATAATGATTTCCCAATAATAAACATGTTCCAACAAGGAACCAACTCCATCTTCACCTGCAACTAGCAACGCTATAAGAGGGGTTGAGCAAAGCGGTAACATAGTCAAACAATGGTTTGCTAGGAAAAGTGGGTTAGAGGCTTGACATGGCAATATGGGAGGCATGATATAGCAAGTGGTAGGTATCGCGGCATAGCAATAGAGAAAACAACTAGCAAGCAAAGATAGAAGTGATTTCGAGGGTATGGTCATCTTGCCTGCAAAGTTCTCCTAGTTGACGAAAGCTTGATCCTCGTAAGTGTGCTCAACGGGTTCCTCGATCATGCCCTCGTCTCCCGGCTCTACCCAAGGCAAGAACACAAACAAAATACCAACAATCAATCACGGTGCAATGCGCAAGCAACATGATGCAAAACATGGTATGCGGGATGTGATATGCAATGCATATGCGTGCTCCGGAAGGAAAAGATTTATCAAGGCATTAACTTGGCAAACCAAGTGCGCCTCTGGAAAGATGATTTGATTTCGGTCAAAATCGATATAAAGATCACCGGAATCGGATGCACGGTTTGCAAATGGCAAGCAAAACAGTAATGGCACAATTCTGCGATTAACAGCACGATGCCATCTAGAATGCCAACATAGAAATAAAGCACATGGTAGTGATCTACTCAAGATGCTTGACAAAAGATGAACACTGAGCTACGACTAAATCACACAAAAGCAGGTTCAAACAAGTATGGCAAAAGTGCAAAATATTACAACTTCACAGACTTAGTGAAAATACTAACATGCTAGGAATAACATCAGGAAGCCAAGTTTAGAGCAAGCAAACAACATGCTACAGGAACAAATCATAGCAAAACAAGGCATGGCATGAATCTACTCAAAGCATATAACAAAAGTCCCTTACTTCCCATAAGCCAAACAGGATCAGAAGATATGATGGCACCCATGTAAACATAGCAAGTTTCGTTAACAGATTCAGACTTAGCAGAAAACTGGGCATGGCAAAACAGAGTTATGAAGGCCTCTTTGCGAGCTCGATTTACTCACCACAAGGCATTTCATGAAAAACTAAGCATACTACCAGCAAGAAGACATGATCATAAGGCTAACCATGGCAAGAACAAGTTCAAAGCAAGCATGTATCAACTAGAACAACCTTGGAAAAAATGATTAACAAGTAAACAATCTACCAGGAACATTTTATAGCAAAAGTAGAGCAAGATTAATTCATGCTAGGTTACTCCATAAATGCAAACAGGGGCACGGATGGATAGAGCATAACCATATGTCCAAATCATCCTTACTTAAGATACTCAAAATAAGCATGGATCTCACTCTAGAAACATGAATACATGGCATAAAAAAATAACAGCAAGGAAATGACTTAGTAAAATTCTAAGTCCCTGAAATCAGCAATATCCCAAGAGCTACTTTGCATGCTTGTGCTAGTCACCACAAAGATCACAAAAATACATGGCATACACCCCTGTAAAGTTGGCATGGCATAGATCAAAACACATGTAGAGCTCATGCCCATATGCAGCACACAACAATTGTAGCAAAAATGACAAAAGCTCATACTCTGCTAAGAATCAGCACCTAACTTTCTATAGCACTCTTGCATCAGTCATTTGGGCATCAAGATGGACTCAAACAAGCATGTCACAATGGAACAAAATGAAGAGCACATCATGATGAACATTTTGATATAACATGCATGCAAAACAGATCTACAGATGGGGAGTTATGGCATGTTGAACAGGGCTTCAGAATGCAAAAATAAAATGACTTAGAGGAATTTTCTGGTCAACCCTAGTCTTCAGATCTGGATCTGGTGCGGAAGTCGAGGTTGACCGGGGAGCTCGCCGGAGTTGGAGGGGTGGTTGCCGAAGATGGAGGTTGTTGGATCCGGCGGGGCGGCGTGCGGTGGAGGAGATGGGCCGCGGAGGAGATCGGTGACGGGGAGACGCGGCCCGCGGGTCGGCGGCGGTGGAGCTCGGTGGTCGGGGCGGGGGCACCGGTGGAGAGCTGGGGCGGCACCGGCGGAGAGCTGAGGCGGCGCCCGTGGAGAGCTGAGGAGCGGGGAAGCGAGGCGGCGGCGGGGGCGCTCGGGCCCGGTGCGCGCGACGCGGGCCTGCCCTGGGCTAGGTGGGCCGGCGGCAGTGGGAGGCGGCGGAGCGCCACATGGCGTCACGCAGTTAGACGAACGCGGCGGCGCGATCTGTCCGGAGCGGACGGACACGTCCGGTGGCGGCGGAGGGCGTATTTGTAGTGTTTGGACCCGGGATTTGGACGAGGAACACATATTTATACCTAGAAGGAGGTGGGAGTGTCCAAATAAGGTGTAGTTTTCGACCACGCGATCATGATCGAACGGACGAGAGTATGGGGGGTTTTGGATGGGTAATTGGGCCACTTTGAAGGGGTGTTGGGCTGCAACACACACGAGGCCTTTATAGTTTCCCGGTTAACCGTTGGACTATCAAACAGACTCCAAATGGCACGAAACTTGACAGACGGTCTACCGTTGGTGTACCAAGGCCGCTTGGCAAATCTCGGTCCATTCCGAGAAAGTTTAACACCCGCACATGAAAAGAGCCAAAAGGGGGCGCCGAAGGACATAGGAGTGTCGGATTGCAAAATGGGCAACGGAGAAAATGCTCGGATACATGAGACGAACATGTATGCAAATGCGATGCACATGATGACATGATATGAAATGCATGACATGGACAAAATGCAAAACAAAGACAAAACCCAACCACGAAGGGAAAATCATAACTTAGAGCCGAAATGGCAAGTTACATCCGGGGTGTTACACTGCTCTTATGAACAACAACAAAAACATCGCTCAAGAAAAACTCTGCTCACACCTCAAAAACACAAATACTTCTCAAGCTGCTGGGTCCCAGCTATCGGCCGCTCCTTGTGCAATTCTTCGTTTATTGATTATATAGGTTGACAATGGTCTGGGACCGTGATGTCAGGAAACCAGGAGGAAGCAAAAGATATAGTTGTATATACTAATAAGGAGGCACTTGCATACGTGCGGCTATGGCCCTGGTGGGATCCACTGTCATCCTCTCCAATTAAAGTCATCTCCTGATTCCTCATGTTCATTGACCATGTTGACAACGCGGGACGGCGGTGCCACAGCGAGCGCAACAACTCGAAGGATGACGGAGAGAGCCTTGCGGGCCCTATGGATGGTCTGATACATCACCCGCTTCTCATTTAGGAAGCCAGGATCATAGGGCCACATGTCCGTGACGGCATTGTCGCTCGCTTTTCCGCCGGCGATTCATCCTTCCACAAGCTGGTGCTCGTTGAGGAGACGGAGATTGCAGCACGGGTCCTCCTGCGCTGGTAGCTCTTCTGCCATTAGGGTGTCGAAGTGCGGCCGCACCTGCTCTATGCTGAACACGACATGAACTGGCTTGGGCGGTGGCGTCGGATCCTAGTCGGAAGCCATGTCAATCGTCTGATTGTCTCGCTCAGCTCGAAGAGCTTGCTCACGAGAAAGCATGTCCGGCTGCTAGACCGGACCGCTGCCAAGCACAAATCTGACTGCCCTGGCCCACCCAGACTGCCTCCCTCGTCTGTGCATGCTTTCCGCCTGAAACAGTCAACGCTGCTTCCTGGTGCAGGCAATTGCTCCATGTTTAAACGACACAAGTTTAGCCCTTCTGTCCGTCTACCGCCCACATTAATGATACGCGGTTGCCGGGGGGGCTACTTCGGCGCCACCCGTCTGTCCCTCTGTCGTCCACCATTGCTATATAAACTACTGCATCAGCCATAGCCGCAGTCATCCGCCTCTGTTCCCCTTCTCCTATCCACACCACTACTGCCCACCATGGCTTCCTCGCGCTCCAGTGATCTTCGGGATGGGAGGACGACGGACCACAAGGAGATGGCAGTCATTGCTGCCGACTGGCTGGCCGGCAGGCAGCTGAAGGACAATAGCGTCTCAATGGAGAACATGGTAGTCGATGATCCGGCGCCAACCCCCTCCTCCGCGCCATCCTCGCCAGTGCATTGCACCATGACCATCGGAGAGGACCGTGCCCAATACATGAACATGGTGAGGTAGAAGCGTGAGGAGCAGTTCTGGGAGGCGCGGGATGATGTCGCCTACAACCACCATGTCTTCTAGGAGCACCTGCAGGCGGAGGAGCCGATTGCCGTGGGGCGGGTGGAGCAGGAGGCGCTGCTCGAGTCGTACCCCTCCGCCCGCGAGAGCCATCTCGCGCGCTGGCAGTACCGCATACGGGTGGCGGAGGTTGCGGCCACCTACAAAGAGGATGATGAAATGGGTGAGGCGTTGTTTGGAGAGACCGACGACGAGGCGGAGGACAATGTCGGCTCATGCCCCGCCGGCACCAAGGCGGAGGACTTCGTTGGCTTCGGTGAGGCCCAGCTCCGCTGAGGCCCCGCCCCGCCACCAATGAGGCAGAGGACATCGCCGGCCTGCCAAGGCCCCGCCCTGCCGGCAATGAGTGGGAGGATTTCCCCTGCTCCGTCGAGGCACCGTCCTGCCGGCAACGAGACAGAGGACATCGCTTCCTCCGTCGAGGCCGCGCCCCGCTGCCAATGAGGCAGCACCACACAAAAAAGAGGGAGAATAGAATACGGTAGGTCGCCGCCGCTCGGGTCCAAGTAAGGCCACCGCTGCTACCCTCAGGTTGAAGCCAAGCTTGGCGGGTGACCATTGACGGTCGGTACGCTGCTTCGATGACTTAACTATATGTGCAGTTGGGTCACTGACATGTGGGCCCAACAAGCATCTGGCCCACATGTTAAGTCACTGAAGCTTCTGTTCGGCTGAGCCGGCCATGGGTGGGTAGCTTCGGTTAATTAATTATACCTCAAGCGCACCCCTTTTTAGTTGAAGAATATATCAAATGTAATGAAATCTGGCATGATATGAAATCCGGCCATGTATGAATGAATTTAGTTCGATTAGTTCGAATTCTTGTATCACTAGCATTGGATGAACATGCAAAACAATACGTACTAGCATTATTCCCAGGGTGATCACCTTGTTTGCAGCAGTTTCACACGTACGCCCTTCGGTCCTTTTTAGTCTGCATATAAGTTTTGTCTGAAGTCAAAGTATCTCTACTTTGTCCAATCTTATAGAAAAAAGTATCAACATTCACAATGTAAAATCAACTGACTTGAAAGAAATCTAATATGCGCATTAAAAAGGAACAGAAGGAGTACAGAGAATTTGAGCAGCTTTTTAGCATTTCTATACATTGCAATCAAACACACAGGCCTGGCAATTCATAGAGAACATTCAAAAAAATCGATGATTATGCATCTCAGCAATTCACATGTCAGAGCCAATATTTACTTCACAATTAAAGAATAAAGAAAAATCGATCAATGCTGCTGACAGCAAAGGGCGTCCCATTTGAAAATATCAAACGCGTGTCTCCTTGCTAACATCAATGAGCAAAATTTGACAAGGTTGTCCCATTCCAAAATGTTGAATGTGTGTTGTTTTGCATACATCAATGAGTAAACTTTTACAAGGTTTTCCCATTCCAAAATATCAAATGCCTACGATTGTGGAATGGGCGGGGTTTGCTATCACTTCGGACATTGACATGGCACCTCGTCCTAAATAGACCAGCAGTTCTTTTTGTGCAGTTCCACCAAAATCAACCAAATTCGCGCGTAGCTTGTATGATTTCACCTTTTATATGTTGCAACACCTTGAACATATCGGCACCTCCTTTCTTGTGGTGGAAATGAGTGATTCAAGAATATTCGATTTATTCGAGAACATTTTGTGCAGTTCCCATTGAAATCAAGCTGAGCGCCCATGTTTGCATAAATACAAAAAAAGTGATTGGTATAAAGGAAATTGTACTATGAATTGACAGTTTAAATAGGCAACCTACATGATCAATGCAGAGTACATATTTAAAAAAATGGAACTCACCGAAAAGAACCCTAAAACAACATTGTATTGTCCATCACAGCAACAAAGATGGAGATCTGTGAGTCCTTCTGAGCTGAAGTTAGTTTGTTCTTGTGGGCAGTAATGTAACCATCCTTCAACTACTTCCTTTCGATATGAAGAGGATGATCTTATTGTGCAAAGGCAAGAGAACAACTAAATGCTGCATCCATGTTTGCTCGAAATAATGGAAAGGAAATAATTAAAATAGCACAGATGAAGCACTTCTCAAGGATGATACCACTTTCTCATGACAGTATCTAAACAGTAGCATAGCACCAATAGAGATGACAAAGCTCAATCATATGGATGAAATCCGTGGGCCGATACCAACCTTTATTAGGAGGCTTATTGTGTAGAGCATGCAGATGAAGCACTTCACAGCAACCATCTGTTGTTATCTACTGTGGTTGTCATGCTTACTATATACTACTCGATTAGTTTAATGTTTCCAACATCTTCTTGTGCGGTTCCACTAAAATATATGTTATCTTCAAAGAAGATACTTGTTTGCACAAGTAGAGATAATTACATATTACATTAAGAGTGACATCAAATCAGTGGCAAAATAATTGCTCGTTCCAGCCATAGCAATAAATTAAGATGCAAAACTATATCATTACTTGTGTCATCACAGTTACAGTGCTTCATTACAACACCGGGAGTTGATTTTTGTTTTTCTTCCGCTTGTTCTTCCCCTTCATCACTTGGTTCAATAATAGACAAGCTTCGCCTTCAATGTAAGATTTGGCATGTCAATTAGGGAGCACAAGTATAGCACTATACAACGACATTAATTTTTTGATGACAGTAGCAAAATACAGGCCAACAATTGTGAAATATCATTATCTTACCTCAATGGGATATTATGGTGTGCATACAGATTGGAAATCTTGTCTCCATTTGTGCAGTTCACTAAAATCAAGCAACATTACCGTATAAGTAGCACAACATATGAAAGCACACTACACAATCATGTGAAAGAAGGCTAGTACTGACCTCTCATGAGGCGGAATTCAAACAACTCACAAGAAGAAGATCTAAAACAAATTTGCCAACATGGATAGGTAGTCGGATCTCCTCTTGTGCAGTTCCACTAAGATCAAGCAATCAAGCAACATTGTCAGTGTGACATTTTGGTTGAACTGCACAAAACACTCTTAAAAAAAGTGTTTTGTACAGTGTAATAAAAGATCGCAATAGCAACAATGTGAAGTAGATAACTCTATTTACACAGAGGTGCAAAGGAAACAACTGCTGGTCAATAACGGTGGATGACACAGAAGCCCACAAAAAGAAGCATCTAACTTATCTAAATGGGGAAGAAAGTAAGACAGTAGCATTTCTCAAACAGTGGCATTGATTCGTATTAATAGAGAGATTATATTAACAATAAAATTCGTTAAACATGTAATTTGCTTTTAACTGTGGCATTGCTTCGATTTTCCAACGGCATTATTATAGGGTGTTTGATTACAGAGACTCTTTGGTGTAGGGACTAAAAAGTCCCTTTTAGTCCCATCTAAACCAAACAGGAGGGACTTTTAGGGACTAAAAGTGGGTATTTGGGACTAAAGAAAGAAGACCCTGAGGGAGAGTCTTTTGGGGACTTTTTCCAACAGTTGCCCCTGCCCCGCATCGCACCTTATCTCTATTAGTTCATTACTAGGGGCAACATGGTCTTTTAGCATGTCATTTAATAACCTCTAGTCCATGTTTAGTCCCTGGAACCAACCAGGTAGGGACTAGGGACTTTTTAGTTGGGACTAAAAAAAGTCCTAGGACTTATTAACCAAACAGGGCCTTAGATTAACAACAGCAAAAGAGTTGTATGGGGCAGTGGATGCACCAGCACCATGTGCATATACCGATGTATAAAGGGGTGATGCACAGTCTGTTGCAACAAAGAACAAACAACCAAGGAGCATATTTGTGTTGGTCGCAATTTTGTTATCTTTAGACACCTTTCCCTATGTGAGGGTAGCAAATCTAGTCCTGCTCAAACTCTACAGCCTTGTCCCCCAAAACAGAAAGATCGGTTCATTATAGATGTGCATACTGCATTTGTCATTGTTTTGCCTTTTCGACCAACGTAGGTGTTGGATAGCCAGTCTGTAATAGTTTCCCCCCTTCCTTTCCTCTTTGAACCACGTCCTAGATTCATGCTATACAACTTTCCCCACTACTTTCCTGTTTGATCCAACACCTAGATTCGAGTGCAGAAGCGGAAAAAGCCCACATGCAGCTAGAGCAATGCATGTGGAATAAGTAAATTATACCTTAAGGTTCTCAGGGTGTGGCTTAGTGGGCGGCCGAAGGACGATCTGCCCACACTATGTAAGGTAGTGAGGAAGAAGGGGTCGGAGGCCCTCCCGCGCCGCCACTAGATGAAAGAGAATAGCTGCAGCGGTAGTGGATTCCCTCCTTCGCTGATGGCGACAACGTTAGCCTCCTACCCTTCCCGGCGAACAGATCCTGCCGGCTCTTTGACCAGCAGTGTGAGAGAGAGGGGGCAACTAAGTCTTTCTTAGATCTAGAGAGGGGGAGATAGTATGAAGAGAGCAACTACAAGCACTGAGGCTCTAGCGTGTATAGATATAGTGGGGAGAGAGAGAGTGAAGAGAGTAAACCCTAGAAAACAAGCGCCAAGGCTGCAACCTATATAGATGGAGTGGTTTTCTCTTTCTTTCCATAAAAATCATTTTAAATTGTGCATGAAACAAACTCTTTATTTAATGTAGTGAAGAAAAATACTAGGGGCAATGCTAATACGTGAAGAAAATTTAACGCTCTAAGGGGTCAACTCACAATTAATGTTGCACGCCTCCCGGTCACGTTTACTAACATTCACGTGTGGTACACGACCCTCCGAAGTGAACAACAACTGAACCACACACGGTCAAAATATCAGAAAGGTGGGCTGCACCATCCTCCAATTTTAAATTTTTTGGGCAGTTGTATTCAGCCTAAGTCAGTGTGCCATCGTATGTACTAAGAGTTACAGTGGGTGCTAAGAAACTAGGGCGTATTGAGAGTAATTGCCATGCCATTTATTTGTAGGGTCACTTGCAAACTGTGAAACTCGGGAAAATCTTTTGCCTTTGTTTCGGAAAAAACAAGAAATTCAATTTTAATTATTTAAGTTTGTACACTTTGCTCTCTTCCAATAATTTTTGGGCACTTGTATTCGACCTAAGTCAGTGTGCCACCATATCTCGTACTACTCCCTGTGTCTAGGTGTAAGGCTTGTCATAGTGGGGAGTAACTTATAGTTGCGTCATGCATAAGATACTAGTCTAAGTTACTACCTTCATAGTGCAAAGTAACATAGTAGTAGTGTCATAGAGAACTTCATTTATTAGCTTGTAGACTCATCTTGTCTTGGGAAGTGCTATGTTCAGTAACATATTATGTTACCACTTCTCATTAACTATGTGCAACATAAGCAAAATTTTCTTGGAGTGCGCTACGTTACTAGCTAAGTTACTCCCACTATGACTAGCCTAAGTCACGTTAGAAGGTGCAATGGGACCAAGGTGCAAGTAGATTGGAGGATAAGGAGAAACTTGACAGGTCCTTCCCCTAATCAAAGCCCTGATTTCTGTCTCTAAATGCAACAATTAATCACAACAATTAAGAGATGTCGTTTTAGCTACCATGCAGGGCCACTATTAACTCGCATGCAAGCCGACTTTGGTTCCTTGACTGATCAACGCGTAGTTGTGCTCCATGCATTGGGTCCGGGGGAGATAACAAGGTAGAGTAAGTAACAACGCTCCCTAGCAACGAGGCTAGGAGGGAATTGAGATGCGAAGTTAATGGACGACGCCTAAACATTTTGGGAATATCTGATTTTCGTACGATGACTTAACACCTAGATGGAGTGAGTACTACTCCTCAGTCCAGGTTTGATGGAATATTCGTCACCTCTTATCTTCTTGTACGTACTCCATTTATCTCACTTCATGTGGCTTCCCACTCGCATGATATTCCTGTTCTATGAACCTGTGTGTGCGCGCGTGTGTGTGTGTGTGTGTGTTTTAACAGCGTGTGTGTGTTAGAGAGAGTGACACATCGACCTACTCCTACAGAGAGATGGTGTGTAGTGTATGATTTAGCCGCGAGAGTCTATGCATCCTCTCATTTCTGGGCGTCCGGTTGGGACAGCTGCCACGCCCGCTCCTGACCAGCCTGGCCCACCCAAAGCCCGTCCATCGCCCACACGCACTTCCCGCCTGAAATGGTCAGTGCCACTCCAGAGAATCGGTGCCGCATTCATGCCCGGGCAGAGCGGATGCGACCTCTCATTGGCGCCTGCGTTGAGGGGAGAAGCGGATTCAAGAGTGATGGTTGCTTCGTCCGTCCATCTTACTTGTGGGTCTATGTGATTTGACGGCTCATTGGTCATTATTACTGAGGTGGTATGACTGCTAGATGTCCCACATTTCTGGGAAAGGAGGTAGATTACAATTTTCTCCATTTTACAGTGGAGGAGTGCGACAGTAGTGAAAACCAAGGTGAAAACACGCAAGCTCGGTGATTACATGGCCCACCTCACAATATCATCATATTTTCTTGACACCGTGCGACACCTAACTCTTTACATAGTACTCCCTCCGTCCCAAAATGTAAGATGCTTTTTGACACTATACTCATGTTAAAATCCATCTTACATTATAGGACGGAGGGAGTAGTATATAGTACATACTGTAATTTATCAGCGAGATAAATTTGTACAATGCTATGATGCTTCAATCTTCTGTTTCATGTATCTTGCGTCCAAGGTTTCCCCGTTGCAACATTTCATCAAATACAAAGGGGACTAACATGCATGCTATTGCATCTCAATTTTTGACATATCATAGCCAATATGTACTCCCTCCGTTCCAAAATAAGTGTCTCAACTTTATGCAAACTTTAGTACAAAGTTGTACTACTACTAGAGTTGACACTTATTTTGGAACAGAGACAACTAAAGAAAAAACGATCCATGCAGTCCCTAGCCCTTGAACCCTAAACCCTAACCAGGCTTTAGTTTGCTAGCAACGTTGAACCTTCCGAAGAAATGAAGTTTGCAACCATTTGACCATCGGATCATTTTGTGCAGTTTCACTAAAATCGAGATGAGCATCCCTATGGCAAAGAAACTGAAGAAGCGTGATTAGAATAAGATTACTGGGACTAATTGATGAGACATAAAATCATCACAAATATAGTAGAACCCAGTAGAGGTACGTGCGGGGCAAAGAAGTAGAGAAATATCCACATGGAGCGATGTGGGCAGCTGGGGCAGTGGTGAAAGCCAGTTGTACCTGAGGGATGTCGGGACGTAGCTCAACCTAGAGGAGGGCGGCGGGAGGCAGCAACTTCCCACGTTGCGGCAGTGATCAAGTGACGAAGGCAACTGCACTGGCTTTGTGAGAGAGAGAATGGCGGGGACCCCTAATCGGGACATGCGGACAGTGGGTTTTCACCGTCGGCGACGGCGACCGCATCTACAGAAAGCATCCACCCCTTCCCCAGTGGACGTGATCCAACCGGATGTTAGAGGTGTGGTCACAGTCGTTTTGTGCAAGAGAGTGTGAAGAGAGCAACCCCAGCAAACAACCGTGTGGGCTCGTCCTGGCTATGTATATAGTGGAGCGGTTTCTTTTTCTCTCCATATGTATCTATTTATATTGCGTACGTGCCACTGAAGAAAAAAACTTTATTTATAATTGATGTGGCACCATTCATGTGTGGTTCCTGACCCTCCATTATTTATAAGTAACTACTACTAGATGCATGAAATTATCACGTGGGCTGCATCATCGTGCAGAAATGAGCTCCACTGTGTCACGTGTGTGGTTGGGGAAGACACAAAAGATGCAAAGAGTGCTAATAGTACTACGTGCGTGGGTGTGTGCACCTCTTCTCTTCGAGCATGGTTATTAAAATTATAGACCACTACTCTTCCACGCGGTGATTATATGGGCAAAAAGTATAGGCAGTAATAATGACTAATAAGCCGTCAAATCACGAGGCCCACCTTTCTCTATGTTTGACCAAGGAAGCTGCCATCATTCCACTCCTCGTTGAATATCCATCCGCTGCTACCTCTGCAAATAAATAAAAATATGCTTCTACCTCCATAGCATGGTTAATAATATAGCCATGCATGTCAATCATGACGTAGAAATATCATTCACTAATACAATAGGGCTGGCTCTAAGTCTAGTGATTTTTTTACTTTGTCTCCTTCTCTTTTTGTCTCATTTACTCATTTTACATAGGAGCACGTGTAGAGGATGGCTATTCGTTTTGATGGGACTTCTTCATGGGGTTTAAGACTAAGCAGCTCCGAATTATTCCCGCTGCCCACCACTCTGAATCGTGCCATCTATGATAGTACTCCCATTGCAACAATGAGGTCCACTAGGTCTAGCACATCCTGTAAGAAGAGACTGTCGCACAAAACATACATCTTGTTGCCTTCTTCCTCATACAGTACGTACCACTAGTACATACTACTAGTACTACTACTACTCGTTCTCCTATAAACCTTGTGCTTGGCATCTCAAAAATATTAACGTTGCGCTTGGCTCTTCGCCTCTTCGGGAAGTCCAGCAATAATGGTACTACAATATATCGTTCTCGCTATCTGAGACCGAATGAATTGTTGCATGTCCACCATGTGGGCGAGGGTCAAGCGAGGGTCGAGGGGCGAGGGAGAGTGCGTACTAGTACATTCGTTTCAATATGGACAACATACAGAGCAAAATGAGTGAATCTACACTCTAAAATATGTCAATATACATCAGTGTTTCGAGTATGTACTAGTAGTTCATATTGAAATCTACTAGTAGAAGACATATATTTCAAAAAATATGATAATCTCTCTAACCAAGTTTGGGACGAGGAGTAACGGAGGTAGTAGTAAAATTTTCTCCTCGTCCTGCGAGCCACCACGCGCGTGGGTGAGGGAGCGGGCGTAGGCATAGCAAGCAAGCTTCTCCTCGTCCTATGACTCTGTGAGCCACCACGCTCATGGACGGGGGAGACGGCGTACTAAGCAAGCTTCTCCTCGTTCTACGAGTTGACGGGACACATCAAAAGTAATATGTACAGAGCATCTCTAGTGTATAGAGCCCTGCCTCTAAGGTAGGCCCCGCATGGTTTGCCTCTTTTTTAACATAACGTGTCAAGTCACAATTTCTTTGTTCACCCGTGGTACACGATCCTCCATCAAGTGGAAAACCAGTACATGTGTCAAATTACCACGTGGGCTGACTTTTCATACAGAAATGAGCTCCACCGTGTACCCACGCGGGTGTGGTTGGGGAAGAGACGAGAGTACATGCACCGTGTGTGCACCTCTTCTCTTCGTGCACGTCCCCCACCTACGTGGGTGTGTGTGAGAGAGATACAAACCTACACAGGTGGCGTGTGCGTTCGTGAGTGTTTTTTGTTGGGGGTGATTTTATGAATGTATTTGTGGGAATATGTGTCGATGATATCTCAAACAAAATTTTGACACATACAATGTGTCTGAAATAGAGGCATGTCTATATCATATATAGAGGGGGCAATCCATGAGAAGAGATGAAGGGGTCATAGATATCGATAGAGTCAAAGTGAGGATCAAGTGGGTGGGTGTGAGATCGATGAACAAAGCCATCAAAATTGTGTGTGTGCAAGTCAAAGATATACGGTGACTGACCTAGCGGAATGTCAGAGGGCACAGGGAAAGTTTGTGTGTGGCAGGGAGACATGACTAGAGCGCTCGATGCATCGATGTGTGTGGGGGGAGGGGGCAGAGACCTAACTAGAGAGGTAGATCGACTCGTATATGTGTTGAGAAGGAGAGACCCCAACTATGTCTTGATGGAGATCTGTCGACATCCATACATAAGTGAAGGACGGGAAATAGGTTGGGACAGAGAGAGAGAGAGATAGAGAGAGAGAGAGGGAGGGAGGGAGGGAGGGAGAGAGACAAACTGAGGGTGGAACTGCAATATTATTAATAAGAGTGGGGATATGTTTCTGTGTGTGCGTGTGCGTGTGCGTGATAAATGTGTCGAGAGGCATGCATGGATGATGAAGGGGGGCATGTGTTTGGTAAGTAGACCTAAGTAGATCGGTAGATCAATTGTTGTGTGTCGGAGGAAGGGAGAGACATAACTAATGAGGTAGATCGATGGGCATGTGGGGAAAACGAGTTATAACGACCTAGCTTGCTACATGTATAGCGGGAGATCGGTCGGTGTACATCCATTTGTTAGAGGCAAATAAGGCCCAGCGAGATGGATAGACAGAGAGAATGGAGCTAGGAGGTGGTGCGAGAGGCCGACTAGCTAGATAGAGGGAGGAGTGTGTGATAGTCAGATACATGAATAGAGGGGCGAGAGTTTACACGTGTGTGGGACCGTATGAGAGACATGAGGCATGGACACAAAAAGGAGGAGATGGAAGGTGCATGTGTATGTGGTAGGCAGACATTGCCGGAGAGGTTTATCAATCGGTGTGTGTTGGAAAGGAGTTGTGGAGACCGTGGGAGAATGACCTAAAGAAAAAGGAATGTGCGCGATGGATAGAATGCTGAGGGAGGGTGAGGGCAAGGTGGGTGTGTGCATGCACGAGAGAAAGTTAGTGCTAGCTACAAAGGTTACAGGATTGTGTGGGTGTAAGAGACTAATAAACATCATAATTTGATATGAAAGTGGATTCATATATTTGAATAGGAGATCATAGTGTTATAAACATATGCATGCATGAATATAGCGGGGATATGCGTGGTGTGGTTTTGGACATGTTATACAATAATGTGATAATGTATGGTGTTTGCAACTCATAGCTAAATATTGAACAATCTAAACCATACTATACATCGAACCATCTCACAAATGATGGTTTAACTTGACAATAATGATGATTGTAGATCTTATTAAAATAGAGAAACAAATTCAAATGGTTTAAATTGACAACAATCATGATTCTAGATCTTATTCAAATAGAGAAACGAATTCAAATTTAGTTCATATTGAAATAGTAGTATATATGTCTGGAATGCACTAAAACATTCATTTGAGTAGCAGGTTGCATGCATTATACACGTAGCGAAATATTTTAATTGAACATAACATGAATTCAAAGTTTTGAATGGACATTTGTAGTGTGAATTGATTTGATACAATAAACGGGACTAGACTCTCTTGTGTGGTGCAAATTGAATTCTTTTTGTTTTTTCGTCGAGGGAAGTGCAAATTGAATTGGTACAGTACACGTTAGGCTTGTCCGGAAATTTCAACCAGCGCCTTGTTACCCCGAAATATTTAAGATATATCTTTGTCTCATTGTGCTCCAAAAACTCCCTCCATCTCAACCCGTGCCTGGCTATCCCAAAATTATAACGCGCGCGAAAAGTCCCACCTCCTGCGAAATCCTGACACGCAAAGTGCTCGTGATACCCCTGAACCGAAAGAACCGCCTAGCTCAAATCGGTGGTGGTACTTTTGTAACTTACACCACATTTCGGACAAGTGCGTCCCTAAGCCATGGTTCCCCCCTCCCATCCCATCCGCCCACCCATTCGTACACCGAGGCCGCGAAGCCCCACACCCTCCTCCGTCCGCCACCCACCCGGAGCCTCTTCCCCGATGACGTTGTCCACAGCAACACCTCAAAGTCCCTCATCCACCACATTGGATGAGGATCCGTCATTGATATCATCGCCCCGCCGGTTCAGCCACCTCGTCCTCCACCTCCAAGGAGCTACCCCGATGTTCCCCTCGTCTTTCACGCCACCTCCATTCCCACACCACCGTGTTCACCTACACCACCAGAAGAGCAACATCATCAAAGTTTCCTTGGATGAAGCTGAGGCCTAATCGGCGCCACCAAACAGGTTCTACACTAATCACCACATTTTCTTCTTGATTCGATCTCATGGTGCTGCCGACGCTCGGTCCCGAGCTGACATGGCGCGGCTCCATCCACGGCAGCATCGCCGGCCACTTCCTCCACAGTGTCGCTCCCTCGGCGGTGACGTCCACATCAGTAGGAGCTACTACTGCTTTGGCTCTTGCTCACGTTGCTACTCTTGCTCTCGGTCCCCTTCCTGGTCTGCTCTTGCTCGCGCTACTGCTCTCGCTCTTGCTCTTGCTTGCGCTCTTGCTCTGGCTCTTGCTTGCACTACTGCTCTACTCTTGCGCGCGCTACTGCTGCATGAGTAGCAGATCCAGCTCTCCCTCGAGCCCCTGTAGCTGCTACCCGAGATGGTGCTACACAACCAGCTGCCCTGGCTCTCGCACACGCTTCTGCTCTGGGCGCTGTTGCTACTACTTTTCTGCTACTAGTGCATTCAGTTTCGACAGTAAAATTCAGTTTCGAAAACAAAATTCAGTTTCGACAGTTAGATTCAGTTTCGACAGTTATATTCAGTTTCGACAGTTAAGTTCAGAGATGAGTGGCTGATGTATTTTACATCTAGAACTTTGTGGTTATGTATTTTACATCATCTATTGGAGATTCTATTAGAATTCCACTTAGGTTAACATTGTCTCTCTTGTCCTTCTTTAGTCTCGTCGTCGTATAACTCACCGTAGCAGATCCAACGAGGAAACCCTCCATCACAGCGGAGCAGTACTCCGGGCTCCATCTCCAAACGCCTAATATCTTCTTCCCCTCCTCCGATAGCCAATTCAGCTGGACTCACCGACCAACCCAATCACGCTGAGATCGACATGGCTTCGCTAAATAGGTTGTACACTTGTTGCATCGCTTTTTTACTCTACATGTTATATATAATGTCCACTGATCACATGTAGTAACATGAAATACGATTAGTTTCTCCTACTATATGACAAGCAGTGAGGTACCAGGCAACTTAGCTATCTGTGATGGACTCTCTTGAATGCCATCATTATTTATCTCTACACGTTTGAGCTGTGCATTTGCTGATGGGCCTGGGAGATGAGCTAGTAGGGCAGTGGCCTGGGTCCAACGTAGTAGAAGTAGCACAGAAACATTTTTTGAGTGTAGGCTTTTCCCTGCTCAAGCCTGCCTACTAGAATTCCCGGTGCTTGAAAGGAAAAGTGAGGGAAAACATAGGAATTGGAAAGTTTCCTATGGTACTACAATTGATGCATTTGGTTTAAAGGAATGGAGGAAAGGAAAATTGTAGGATTTGTTCCTTTAGTGTCTCCTTCAAAGAAAAACCGTAGGAATTTTAATATCCACTTGTCCTCCTTTTCAAATTCCTGTTCGTGAAGCACAAGACTAAGAGATAGTAGCATAATAGCATTACAACCATACATTTTCTTGTGGTTTGACTTAATCTCACCATGCTTCTTTGCATCATGTTATCTTCCAAATCTTCTGAACCAACCACCCAGATTGGCGGAAATCCAGTTTTTTTAAATTCTCTGTTTTGCACGTGCATTCCTATCCTACGTTGTTAGAATCCTCCAATTCAAACGAGCCCTTACAGAATTACTTCTCTTACGGATAGTTGTCAAAGAAACCCTTATGTGGTTTGTCCCACTCCTGCTGCACCGTCGTCCACCCTAGCTCACCTGCTCCAATGACAAAAGGGTCCACCACAGCAGGGATCCGGCCTCCAGGCTGTCTTTCGCCGCCTCAGATCTTCTTCCCCGCCGCCGGCAGCCACGACAACTTCATTATTATCATCAACCAAGCAGATAACCTCGAGGAATACACGGATCTGCAAGAGAGGTCGCACTCTTTCGGTTCTGCTTATGTTATGCATCGCTTAATATTACATGCTACTTTACTGTCCTATTCACCGATTAGACTCTGAGTCAGCTCCAAACTAATGCTCAAACTTGAGATTTTAAATGGTTGTGGGGTACATATCGGGGCTGCAATCAATAGTATCTATCTACTATCTGGTTAATCTCTGGTGTCTACTATGAGTTTCATGTTGGGTGGGAAACAAACAGTAAAGAAGCTATTATCTGTGTTTTTAACTGAAGCCATTATCAGCCTGCTATCATTGGTTTTGGGTCTATCCATAGGTTGCTACCATCACTCCAGATTTCTGCATGCACTCGTCACATAATCTCACTATGTTTTATTCCTATGCATGTCAGTTATTGTACCAAATGGAACTGAACATGCAGAGCAAAAGAGATGAGCCTTGTGTGGAAATAAAATTTCATGCAGTCGCCGCTCCATCGTGGGCGCAAAGGCAGCCCCCCTCCACCCATTTCGGATTGTAATCAAGAGGAAGATAAATGTTCTGGGGGGGATTCAGAAGGAGAAGACCACTCCTATTTACCCCCTGAGGACTTCGCTCTAACTTGGCATGCCGATGTTGATAATATCATGCATGTGGTGCCTTACATTGCTTACTTTATACATCAAGTATGTCATCTGCTTAGTTTAGACATGCTTTGTGTGAATGCCATCTGTTTAGTTTCTTTATCATATATGTGAATTATGCAATGCCATCTTGTTTAGCCAGGCATCATATATGTGAATTTTGCGATGCCATCCTGCTTAGCCAGTCATCTTATTAGTGAATCATATCATGCCACCCTTTTTTTCATTATGTGTTACATTTGTCAACAATTTTAGTACATTCAACTACTCTTCGTGTGCATCAGCCATTTGACACGGTGATGGAAAATTCTGGAGTGAAAACAAGGCCATCAGAGCAGACTATGCTATCTGATGAAGCGCATATGTCGCTTGTTACGGATAGCTCCTCATAGGAGGATTCAGAGACAGGTGACCAGTCCTATCCCCACCCCCCACCCCCCGAGGTGTATGCTCTAACTTGGCAGGGTTATGTGGCTCATATCGTGCGTATGGTTTCTTGCATTGCCATGTCATTTGCTTAGTTTAGACATGCTTTGAGTGAATGCCACCTGTTTAGTGTCTAATTACCATATATGTGAATTATGCAATGCCATCTTGTTGCAAGACATTATATATGTGAATTAGGGAATGCTATCTTGTTGCAAGGCATTATATATGTGAATTATGCAATGCCATGTTGTTTAGTCAATCATCATATATGTGAATTATATCATGTTATCCTTTTTTCTATTATGTGCTCCATTTGTCAACAACTTTTGTATATTCAACTACTCTTCTTGTGCATCAGCCATTTGAAGCGGTGATGGAAGTATCTGGAGTGAAAATAAGGTATTCAGAGCAGACTATGCTACCTGCTGAAGCAGACATCCTGCTGGTTACAGATAGCTCCTCAGAGGAGGATTCAGAGACAGATGACCAGTCCTATTTCCCCCCATGAGGTATATGCTCAAACTTGGCAGGGTTATATTACTCATGTCATGCATGTTGTCTTGCATTACTTAGTTTTTACATCATATGCCATCTGGTTACTTGATTAGTATATAAATCATATATTTAAATTATATCATGCCATCATGTTTACATAGACAGCATCTATCTGAATTATGGCATGCCAACCCATGACATCATATAGTTATACCATCTCATCCTATTTAGTGTTTACAGTCATCATATTTTGAATTATGCCATTCTATCCGTGAATTATAGCATGCTATCATGTTTCCATAGGCGGCATGTATGTGAATTATGGCATGCCAACCTATTTAATAAATACATTATATAGTTATATCATGTCATCCTGTTTACATAGTCATCATATTTTGAACTATGTATTTCCATCCTTTTTAGATAGCCATCATATATGTGAAATTGTGTCATGCTATCCTGTTTAGTTAGCCATCATATATGTGAAATTGTGTCATGCTATCATGTTTGGTTAGACAACATAAATGTGGATTATTTCATGCCCTCTTTTATCCCCCGCTATCCATTGCACCTATCTATTATACAATGTCTGTACATTCAATTACTTTTCTTGTTTATCAGTCATTTGAATTAGAGAGGGAGATGGCAGTATCTAAGGGAGTAACAACACGGTCTTTAGAAAAGATAGTGCTACCAGTCGATGCAGATAAAGCCACGGTTGTACTTGTCCAAGAACCAGCCCCACCACACATAACCCAGACTCCCGCAGATTGTACCCCTACCCAGTTGGACAGAGAACCAGCGACACCCCTTCTAACCCCAACCCTAGCAGATAGTAATCCAATTCCAGTAGACACAGCAATGTCTCCACCACAGAGCACCCAAACACGAGCAGTTAGTAAGGGAACTGCAGTGCCCAAAGCATGAGGACCACCACTCCTAATCCCAATTCAACACTTAAAGCAGAAGAAGAATTGTTCTCAGATTAGGTTCTGTAGCTATGGTTCATACTCCTTTGCTCTTGCATCACTGTATTTACTCATACCAACTATTTTCAAATTTTAAGGATGGAATTGAAACTCCAATGGCGCAACAGGTATGTTTTAAACCTATTCTTTAACTGGTTTGTTGTTCTAACTTGCTCTATGTTGATTTCAGTTTCAATTGAATAAACAGTTATGTTCTCATGTCATGCACATTACAAGTGTTGTTATTTCTCTATAGTTTCCCACACTTATATTCTATCTATTCTGCTTTGTCTTAAACAAATATTATTTGAACTATGTCTCTATCTTGATTTGGCAATAAAAACTAGAATGATATACACCATACAGTGACCATGGTACATAGATATATGTTTGTTTCATGTTGTTATCCTATCCAGTTTACTAATGTACTGATTTACCAAAATGAGTTTCATATAGAACATGGTAAACCTGTGATGTGTCTTCTTGTTTCTATTTTAGAATGCGGACAAAATATTGGAGAAGAGTACCCAATTATATAATGGTAAAGGAAGTAATGCAGATAAGGTTCAAGATAGTGAGACATCCATGTTGGTCTCTAAGAAAGCTGATAAAAAACTATCGTGACAACAGTGAGACAACCCAAAAGTCCTGTCTTGATGTAGTGTTCGAGTTACTGACCACTAATGCTGGCACAAGCTCTTTGAACTTGCTGCCTGATTCAGTTCATCTTCTTGAGTCTCAACTTCAAGTTGAAAGACATCAATCAGATGTGCTATGGCACGAAGCCGAAGGACTGACGAAATCCCTACAGAATTCAAATGCATAATTTCTGGTGCAACAGCAAGCACTGGAGGATTTAAGTGCCAAACAAGAGAAAGTTACTAAGCTTGCTAACCATCTTGCCACCATTATGGGTACCCAGGATATTGTTTCTTGAGATCTTCTGAAGTGGTTTTAATTCTGGACTCGTTTTGATGCGGCATTTATTCACTACAAGAAATATGTCAACTTGTGACCTTCTGTTAGTGACCCTGGAAGAATTGGTCATAAATCTATGACCATTTGAGATCAATTGGTCAAAAGTTGTTCAGGGGCTCCAAACCCTAAACTATAATGACCATTTTGGTCATAAAGGTCGTAATTTCCTTACACAAAATGGTCATGAAGCAGACAGCACCGGTCCGCTGCCTTATTTCTAGCTGATCATGACCAATATAGATTGTCATAACCATGTAAATTGTGGTGGATTGCTATGACTAGGCACCACATCATCAGTTTTGCCTATGTGGCATGTCCATGTGTCAATTTTTGCCCTAGGTTGTGAAGCAACCTATATTTCTATCATTCCCAAAATTCCCCAAAAAAGTTGGGCATTCTTTACTATCCAAATCATTTCCTCATGACAATGTTCAACTCCATTTGCTTGGTAAATCTTCCTCGGCAAATTTCCATAGTTTTTGTTCAGCTCTAACTGTTGTGAAGGAAGTACTACCTAGGCATATCCTAATGAGCTGAATTTTTGCCACATATTCTATATTCCCAAACCAGAGCTCTCCACAAAATTTGAGCCCCATCTAACAATACATGTGAGCTCAACATCCAATCTTTGTTTCTGGTGATATTTTCAGTTTGTGAGGCAACTATATTTTAGTTAATTTATAATTGCTTAAATTTTACCACGACATGACCCTACCCATAGAACCTCCCTCCCCCAAATTTTAGCTCATTTATTCTAGCCAATTTCCCTTAGCATTTTTCCCAATTTTCTGTTCAGTGGAGAGCATTGTGAAGGAAGTACCATTTTTATTAATCCAAATGGTATGAAAATTTTAAAGTGCCTTCATATGCCCAAATTATCATCCTCCTCCAAATTTCAGATCAATCCATTCATTCATGTGAGTCTAACTTCAACATTCATATTTTTGTCCAGTGTGGTATGTTGCAAAGCAAGTGATACCTAGGCTCCTCCATTTGAGCTGCAAATTTTCCATGATAGTGTCCTTAGTAGATGATCATCCTCGGCCAAAACTCTGGCCCATTGGCCATGTGCATTTTCCCCACCAGTAATCAAACACTTGGGAGCTAATTCATGTTTGAGCTCAGTTCAGTCTCCTCATGAGATTCTTCTATTTCCTTCTTCATCCTGACACCTATCCGGGGAGTTCCTAACCCACTAGACATGCCTAGGCCGCCTGGAACGCGTGGCAACACCATGGTCATGCGGTAACCATGCGGTGGGCATGCGAGTTTACGCGCTCTAGAGTTGCGGCCCTCGGCCACCATCCAAACCTCAACATATCGCCACCAAACCATGTATTTCTGATTAAATAGATACTTATGTACCTAGAAATAATTTTTTGACAAAATAAAAAGCAAACTATGAGGCAGCTGCAGTTCAAATTTTACCCGCTTCCTACTGAATCAGCGGAAATTTGTCTTTTTCATGAGAGGTGGATCAATTTTTTTGACACCCAACCATGTGGTCAATTGTGCATTAAATATGTCCTATCATTTTAAAAAAATTATTTGGTCCAATATTGCAACAAATATATGGTAGCTCCTTCACAAAAAAACTCAATTTGGGCACTCGAAAAGAGAAAATGAATTTTTCGTCCAAAGAAAATGAAAACTTCCTTAGGCAACATTGTTTGCCATCCCAAGATGCACCCTTGCGCACAATATGAGATTATTTTAACAAAATATGCCATGAATGTGGCCATAAGATTGATCAGTTGGCTTGAAAGCCACGCATCTTCACGCATGATAGCTCATTTCTGAGAGCACTTCTTAAAAATAATTGTCGTATTACAGGTTTATTATTTTTCCTAGTAACTTGGTCACATATAATGATACAATGTGAAGGTTTTCCAATTTTTTGATTTTTTTTGAATTTTTTATGCCCGTTTCAAAATGTGGTCAAAACGGCGGGCATCACCGTTCCTAGCTACTGGTTGAATCTTGGAAAACTTTTTTTGTTTCTCTGATTAAATAGATACTTATGTACCTAGAAATTATTTTTGAAAAAAAAATAAAGAGCAAACTATGAGGTAGCTGCAGTTCAAATTTTACCCGCTTCCACCTGAATCGGCGGATATTTGTCTTTTTCATGAGAGGTGGATCCAAACTTTTGACACCCAACCATTTAGTAAATTGTGCATTATATATGACCAAGTATTTTATAAAAATGATTTGGTCCAATATTGCAACAAATATATGATAGGTCCTTCACAAAAAACTCATTTTGGGCACTCCAAAAATTGAAAACGCTTTTTTCCAAAGAAAATTAAAACTTGCTTAGGCAATATTGTTTGCCATCCTAAGATGCACCCTTGTGCACAATATGAGATCATTTGAATAAACTATGCCATGAATCTAGCCATAAGATTGATCATTTGGCTTGAAAGCCATGCATCTTCACGTATGATAGCTCTTTTTTAGAACACTTTTTTAAAACAATTGTCATATTACATGTTTATTATTTTTCCTGGTAACTTGATCACATACAATGACACAATGCGAAGGTTTTCCAATTTTTTTTTATTTTTTATGCCCATTTCAAAATGCGGTCAAAACGGCGGGCATGACCGTTCCTAGCTACTGGTTGAATCTTGGAAATTTTTTGATGTTTCTCTGATTAAATAGATAATTATGTACCTAGAAATGATTTTTGGAAAAATAAAGAGCAATCTATAAGGCAACTGCAGTTCAAATTTGACCCGCTTTCTACTAAATCGGCAAAAATTTGTCTTTTTAACAAGAGGTGGATCAAAGCTTTTGACACCCAACTATTGTGTCAATTGTACATTAAATATGGCCTAATATTTTATAAAATTTATTTGGTCCAATTATTCCACAAATATATGGTAGATCCTTCACAAAAAAAACTCATTTCGGGCATTCAAAAAATGAAAAATGCTTTTTTTTGCCAAAAACTCATTTCTCACGACACCTTTTTAAAGATATTTAACTTTTTTCATTTTTTTTGAAAACTTGTTCACGTTTTGGTGACACAATGATAAGGTTTCCATTTTCTTTTTGAATTTCTCAAGTCATAAAATAGCTGACATGATTTTAACACATTATTTTTAGGCAACTAAGACCAATTTAGATGGTCATAACATCATACTGCATTCTGATTGGTCCGTGCACGTTTCACGCGGATCATGCATCATACGTCGTCGGATGCTTGCGGATCCAACGGCCGTCCTCAACCGTTCCACACCAACCCCGAAACTCTAGCTGGTCATTT
>NC_041382.1:275102633-275153143 GCF_002162155.2 Triticum dicoccoides | reverse complement strand
TCTCGCCCGATGGAGAGAGAGAGCGAGAGCTCGCCTCCTTCCTTCCAGATCGCTGCCGCCACCTCCCTCCGGCGGAGCTCGCCGCCGTCCATGGCCTCCCCCACGCCCTACTCCTCTCACCCCTTCCCTTCCCCCACCCAACCAAACCAACCAGCCCACCCGACACCCTTCCTACTCCAAGAAAGCAAAGCCTCGCCCTCTCCCCTCGGATCCATAGTGCTGCTCAGTGTCGGCACGGCCGTGGCGGCGTGGGCGGCCCTTGTGAGTGTGCGTGGTCGCCCCGGCGCTGACGGCAGCGGTGTGGGCGTGCCTCGCCATGTCGGCCACGCTCCAAGTGGAGGCCGCCTGCATGAGCCTCGTCAGCCTCGTCTCCGTCCGGCTGCTGCGACTGTGGCATGAGCGGCAATTTAGGTGGGAGCTCCTCAGTCTGATTCAATGTTAGAATGTACGTGTTAGTGCATTGTCAATAAATTGCTCTAGTCTATGGAAAAACTAGTATCACACTCGGGACTAGTCTATTGGGGTTTGGAAAAATGCGTCTCTGCGTTGCCTATATATGTTTATGTTGGTATGTACGTGTTAGTGCACTGTCAAGTATAGTACAACTGTTCTACACAATAACTGTTAAATCATTAGGTGACATTCTTTTTTATGTTGTTGTAGGGAAAAAATAGTTGCCAGTGCAGGTTTAGCGTTTTGTTTACATCTCTCGGCAGCTGCCTGGCAATGCGAGGTTTTGCCTCGCAATAGCTTTCTGCTAAGTTTGGAATGTGGCTGAACCTCATAACGCTATTCTTATGTGTCTTGTTGATTCATAGTATTTGACACAAGGATTGTTGCTTATTCCTATTTTATTCTTATTCCCTTTTGAGCAGTGAATCCTCCCGCCGCCAGATCTCGCCTGATTCCGGTGTCCTCCGGCGGCGCCCAACACACCACCATGCCCCCTCCCTGCTGTCTTCCTCCCCCGCATGAGCCGCCCGAATCCTCCACATGTATGTTCTCCAGTAGATAAGAGAATCGATGGGCGTAGCTTGAGCACAACCGGGTTTGTCCTGTTGCTCTGTTTTTCCTATGTTCTCACCTCACATGTGTGTCCATTCCGTCGAGCAGCTACAGTGCGTACTGGATCCACCAAAATGCATTTCCATTTATTAAATCTGACCAAAAAGTAACAGCATGGCCTTGCTAATAGTACTTCACTGAGGGAAATCCATTAGAGCATATTTGAGACATAGATATACTAGTGTAACAGCTAGAGCATATTTGTTTTAGAAAGGCAACAAGCATGATTATTAGTATTTCAGTGACGCTGATTGTCGTGGTTTTGTCACGGCAGATGTCCTAGAGAAAGGACTTAGTCGTGGAGCCACCGCAACGGGTTAGCTTGAAGGGGTTAAAGCGGACACAGGGACGCAAGAGAGTTTATACTAGTTCGGCCCCTTCGATGAAGGTAAAAGCCTACGTCTAGTTGTGATGGAATTGATGGGGTTTCAATGACTAGGGAGCAAACAAGCTTCGCCTAAGTCTCGAGTTGTTGTCTGTCGTCCTTGAACCGCCGCCGGGTCGTCCCCTTATATACATGGGTGACTCCCATCGGTTTACAAAGACCCAACACCGGCTCATATACGTGTTCGGTTTGGTCTCTACTTATCCCTAACTTACAATACAAGTTTACATACCGACGCCGGTTTATGGCTACAGGCCTTAAACCGGTCATGGGCTTTAAGCCCTCATCTACCTTCATGGGCTTTAACATACTTAACTACTGATGAAGTTAACCCGGCCCAGGTAGGCCGGTTTATGCCCAGTAGTAATATCCCCAACATTAGGCCCCAGATTGATTTGAATAGGTTCACGTCAATCCTTTAGCAAAAACTTCATCTTCAACATCTTCTTGTAGTTTGGTGAACTGTCGTGATGTCATCTTCTCTGATTGCTGTAAACTGGAGTGACGTCATCTGTCATAAAGAAACTATCCATGATACCTTCTTGTTTAATACTTCTGCGACAATCGAGGCGACAGCTCCGTTTCCAAATTTGCGGCCCCTTGATTCTCGCGCCTAACACATGTCCCTTTCTTTATAAATAGGACCGAAGGGTCATTTCTTTTTCCCCTTTGTGCCCTTCTGCTTCGTCTTCCCCGCGTCGTCCAGCTTCGGAGCTCCGCCGCCATCGACGACCTCTACTCCAACCTTGGCCGCTGCATCACCCTGATTGTACCAAAGCATCGCGGCAACCTTCTGTTTCTTCCTCGGCTCCGGTGAGTTCTTCACCTTTTCCTCCATAGATCCGTTCTAGGGTTTCCAAGTTCTTCAGTGTTCATCGTCTGCTTCGTACTCATATGATAGATCTTAGATGAACCTGTGAACCTTTGCTCTGTGTAGCGGTAGTTTTTAGCATCCGCCTTCAGTTACATGCCTCAAGACCATAGATCTACCTGTATCTCTGCCCATTGATTCGGTGTTGTTCTTTTTTGAACCTTGAATATTTTCCTTCTTTTCTGAACTTGCTTCAGATCCGTCGCCGTAGAGAAATCTTGTGAAATCTGTTTCTGTACACTTACCCATCCTCAATCTCAACTGTTTCAATGCTTAGATCCGGCGGTTTAACTTTGTAGAAAAATTGCCAAACCGGTATATACCATTAGTCCCCTTGTTGAACCGCCAGATGTTGTTGCTTCAGAAAACTCCGGTTTAACATTGTACATACCAGTGTACTTTTATCAATGCATTCTTGAACCGGAATCACCTATCTTGTAGATTTCATCATGGACAAGCAAGTATATGAGTGCAACTGGGTTCCTTCTCGTGTCACAGAGACTCAACTGAACAATTCAGTCCTGATCGGCGCTTTAGGCAGCAAAAACACCATCCATTGGAGGGTCCCTGGCAAAGAATGCCCTCCCACACGTCAAGAAGGAGAGGTCGTCATTTTCATAGATCACTTAGCCCGGGGCTTTAAGCCGCCCGGTTCTAAATTTTATCGGGATGTTTTAGCCAATTTTCAACTCCGCCCACAAGACATTGGCCCCAACTCTGTTACAAGCATGTGTCACTTCCAAGTGCTTTGTGAGGTGTTCTTTCAAGAGGAGCCCACAGTTGAGTTGTTCAGAGACTGCTTCCATCTAAACCGCCGCACTGAGTTTACTGACGGTTCAAATACGGAATTGGGTGGTGTGGTGATTCAGAAAAGGAAAGAGGTCACACACCCTCACGCCAAACTGCACAGCCACCCCAAAGAGTTGAATCAAACATGGTTCTATTGCAAAGACACCTCCCCTGCTGGTGAAACTCCTTTGCCTGGCTATCGTTCGGAGCGGCTTAGCAATACACACCCCTTTCCGCAAAGGTTGACTGCCAAGGAGAGAAGCAAATACGCTCCTCAACTGTCCAAGCTCAGAGCCTTCATGGCCAATGGTTTAACATGAGTTGATCTCGCTCGCTGTTGGATATCGTGGAGCATACTGCCCCTTAGTCAGCGCTCCGGTTTGATGTGCGAGTATACTGGCAGTGTTGATGACCCACTGCGACATGCTAACATACAGCTCACCGACGAAGAAATCACAGAGGCTGTGAATAAAGTGTTGAATGAACCGGAACACGTCTGTGCTCGAACCGGCCTGCTTCCCTTCTGTGCCACCAACAAACCGCCAGTTGTAAGAGTTTGATTTTTCTCTTTACTGAACCTGTTATTGATATATCTGGTCATTGTTTAATATCAATATCTGTTTAAACAGGGTAATGATCCGTTTTGGAGCAAGAAACTTCCACAGGAGAAGCCAGAAAAAACAGACAAACCGGAACGACCAACCCGGCCAAAGACTAAAGTCGTGAAGCGGACTGCTCATAAGAAGAAAACCACTGCATCTTCTGATCCGGCCCCTGATGATGATGTGGGTAATCTGGAACTTAAGGTAGAGCTTGACTCACTTGGCTTATTTTTCATGCGCCTTATTGATGATGATATTTGTTAGGATGATGCCGAAGCCAGCCATGCTGATGCTGCAGAGGTAATTACTCTCTCTTCCGATTCAGACCCTTTGCCTTCACTAAAAATTCGTCAGGCAAACCGTAAGGTTAAATTTTCTCATCCTCTTGCTTACTTGGATCCCAAATTTCTTATGAAGACCCAACAACACGAAGCTCGCCGCACAACCCGGCACAGCGGCCAGGTAGTTACCTTCGCCGGTTTACCGAACAGTCCGGTTTGGAAATGCCGTTCAGAGGTCTCTAATTTGCTTTTCAGTGCTTGTCCTAAAGCAGGCTGTTTTCATCAACCTCTTAATCCATCTGACTCCGATTATCAGGTTACTTCCCACTCATCCTCCGACGAGTCATCGGCTACTCAGCTGCCACCACTCAAACGGTGCTTGGGTAAGCTATACTTATCATAATATTTCCGGTACATCACCTTGGAACATATGCTGTATTTGACTTTGTTATTCCTTTCAGGGCCAAGCCTAGGTCGAGAAAGAAGGCTCGCCTGGATAAAGCGGCCGAGGAGGACGCCGTCCCTGAACCGGGTACAACACCAGATCTTGAAGCGGCTATTCCTGAAGATATACCCAATGATCCACCATAGTAGGATGACGATTTTATTGCTGGAGAAAGGCCTATTGACACCTCAAGCCCTGTCAACCAGCCCACAAGCCCCGTCCGGTTTGGGAGATGCACCAGTCCATCCCAGCCTGCTGACAAACCGACTGCGCTAGTGCAAACCAGTGATGCTAAGGATGACGAAGTTGTAATTACTGGCATTGGCCGTACAGAGCCTAGCAATCCTGTTGTTTTATCCAAGCATACCGCCAAACAAGAATTTACTGCCATGGGCAAAGGCAAGTGGAATGTTGACTTGGCAACCTATGCTACTCTAAATGCCCAAGATCTTCATTCTGGCTACCTGAACCGGCTGTATACCAGCCGTGATTATGAAGCTAGGCTGGTAAATATGATGAAGGAGAAATTTGAGGTAACTTTCATGTACTTTTCCCTGCTTGGATATTTCAATCTTGTTAACTCTCCTAGCCGCCAAGGGCCGGTTTAGAATCTTCATTCAAACCGGGACATGCTAATATAAACCCCAATGCTTCGGAATTCGCTGATGTAGCCCCCAAGGGTCGGTTCAACTAAGTGTAGTTAAACCGGGACTTTAAGTAATTGAGATTGCAGCATCAGAATTTATTCGAGCAAATAGCCATTAGCCCCCAAGTGCCAAGTTGAATACTTGTATTGATCTTGGGACTTTATAATCAAGTGAAATATGAAGATCAGATAGGCATTAGCCCCCAAGTGCCAAGTGCATAACTTTTTATGTGGTTGGTGCTTCAATTCTTGTACTGCTTGCTGAATCATATAACTGTCTATATGCAGGCTGAGCTGAAGACAAAAGAAAACCAAGTCGCCGATCTCCAAGAAAATCTGATGTCCCAACAGACTGAAACCTCAAAAGCAAAAGAGGAATTGACCAGTGCCTTCAACGTCATGGAACAGCTTAAGAAGGATTTTAAGAAGGAGCGGGCGGATTGGGCCACTAAAAAATCCGCTTTAACCAAACGAGCAGAAGATGTCGAGGCTGCACTGAAACCGGTGGTGGACGAACTGACCAGCATAAAGCGGCACGTGCTTGCCATGACCGCTGCTATCTTTGGTAAGCTGGTTTGACTTCTGGATTGATTCGGCCGTCTTATAGAGCTGCCGGTTTGTTAACCCTTTGTAATATTTCAGGGACACGCATTGATCACTTGGGGTCAGATGTGCGGAAGAAATTGAAAGCCGCCTACACATTGATCGAACAACTGTACACTGGTGCACAGCGGATCATCTCTACTGCATCCCACAACAATTCAGTGCCCTCTTTGATTCAGGACACTCTGAAGAGACTGTCGATGCTTCCTACCCGGGTTGAAGAGCTGAAGAAATCTGTTGCTCGAACCGGTGCGATCAATGCCTTAATCCGGGCAAAAGCTTGGGTGCCAGATTTTGAACCTGTTGAAGCGGCTCAGGGCTATCCCAGCTTGAAGGAAGACGGGTCAGTGTTTAGTGAAGCGGATCTGCGAGCAATAAACCGGGAGGTGCGTCCGCTAGCTTGTCAATTGGTTGAAGAAGTAGACTTGTCGCATTATCAAGCCCAATATGACAGCCAAAACAAGCGAGTACCTGCACCAATTCCTGATGCGGAAAATCTTATCCCTCCAATCCGTAAGCATACTTATGCTCCCGACATTGAACCGTCGTTGCTGATCCATGATGAAGCTATCTTTCAAGCATTAATGGGAATCGACTGGACAACTGTTGATTTCCAGCCATTGGGTAGAGAAGCTGAAGTCGAAGCGGCGCGGGATGACCCACAACCATTAGGCCAGGCTGGTGACCAAGCTTGAACCCGAAGCCGGTTTAAACTGCTTCTCCTTTGTGAAAAAACAATGATCTTATTTTGGGCACCATGTTGCCTTGTAATAGGCTAGCCGATACTCTTGATTTTGATATGCCTTCGTGCATAATTACTGCAACTTGTTCTTCCTTTGGGTGATGAACTTTCCAAAGTATTTTCTGCCATCGTTGGGCATGAAGTTGGCTTGGCCAATCTTGAAGCAGAGGTTTATAAACCCACACCGTTGGAGGAGATAGCAGCTCCTGTATATATATAATGCCGGTTTACCATGTAAATCATGCTGGGTTATAATAAAACACAGTGTTACTCCGTAATAGGATTTTTAAGAAAAAATCAAACCGGGCAAATAGTCTCCGGATTAAAAATGGACCGTGTTCCATCAATTGACAGTTTGAACCAGCTTAAAACTTTGTCAGTTTAAAAAACGCAACAAAAAGAAAGAAATATCTATCAAAGAAAATTGTGAAGCAAAGGCAATGATAAAACTGTTTGCAAAAAGAGGCTTTATTTAAGCCGATCAGATGGCGTTACCATGGTCGGACACGACCAAGCTCCCGATAGGTGTAGCTATGGTTCAAGTCAGCCAGGTCCCCAAATGAAACCGTGGCATTTATGCCGATCAAGAGGTGTGGCAATGGTTCGGGTTCGACCAAGCCCCCAAGTGATTATGTGGCCTTAGGCCGATCAAGAGGCGTGCCTGGTTCAGACGTGACCAAGTCCCCAAGTGATCTGGTGGCTCTCGCCTATCAAGAGGTGTTGCATTGGTTCGGACACGACCAAGCCCCCAAGTGATATAACATGATGCTTTGAAAAGCTAACTCAAGGGGTAAACCGAAGACCGCTTTAGAACAACTCCGTGTAACCACACATGATGTAAAAGAACAGATACCCCGCTTTAGCTAAGGCTCCGGTTTATTATATGTACATAAGTAGAGCCAATGGCTCAGGTATAGTAAGGCCAAAGATGAGCTATGTTCCACGGCCTGTTGGTCTCCTCCTCTGATGTACGTGAGTCTTTATGCTCTCGAATATCGATCAGATAGTATGACCCGTTGTGCAGATTCTTGCTGACCACGAAAGGTCCCTCCCAAGGTGGGGATAGCTTATGCATATCAGTCTAATCTTGGATGAGCCGAAGCACCAAATCTCCTTCCTGAAAGGTTCTGGTTCTGACTCGGCGACTGTGATAACGACGAAGATCCTGTTGGTAAATCGCCGAGCGGGCGGCTGCTGTGTCACGTTCTTCATCCAACAGGTCCAAAGTGTCTTGCTGTGCTATCTCGTTTTCCACTTCAACATAAGCCGCCACACGAGGTGAATCATGACGGATATCACTGGGTAGAACCGCCTCCGCTCCGTAGACCATGAAGAACGGTGTGTATCTTGTTGACCTGTTGGGTGTAGTATTGATGCTCCATAACACAGATGGTAACTCTTCTACCCAACAACCCAGTATTCTCTGTAAAGGAACAATAAGCCGGGGCTTGATGCCTCTCAAGATCTCTTGATTAGCCCTTTCTGCTTGACCATTGGACTGTGGGTGTGCCACTGATGAAACGTCAAGCCGAATGTGCTCCCGTTCACAGAACTCCTTCATGGCACCCTTAGACAAATTGGTACCATTGTCTGTGATGATACTGTGTGGAAATCCAAATCGGAAAATCACTTTTTTGATGAACTGAACCGCCGTGGCCGCATCACACTTGCTAACAGGTTCTGCCTCCACCCACTTTGTAAATTTGTCAACCGCCACCAGGAGGTGGGTCTTCTTATCCTTGGACCTTTTGAAAGGCCCAACCATATCCAGTCCCCAAGTCGCAAACGGCCAAGTATTTGGAATCATTCTCAATTCTTGAGCCGGCACATGAGCACGTCTTGAAAACTTTTGGCAACCGTCACATCGTCTGAACAGATCCTCCGCATCAGCATGAGCAGTTAACCAATAGAAACCATGGCGAAATGCTTTAGCCACCAAAGATTTTGAGCCAGCGTGGTGACCACAATCTCCTTCGTGGATCTCATGCAAAATTTCACAGCCTTCTTCAGGAGACACACAGCATTGGAACGCCCCTAACACACTGCAATGATGCAACTCGCCATTGACAATAGTCATGGACTTGGATCGCCGGATTATCTGTCGGGCTAGAGTCTCATCCTCTGGTAACTCGCCTCGGTTCTTGTACGCAAGGTAAGGAAGCGTCCAATCCGGAACAACATGAAGAGCTGCCACCAATTGAGCCCCCGGATCAGGAATAGCCAAATCCGCTTCACCAGGGAGCTTGACCGACGGGTTGTGCAGCACATCGAGGAAAACATTAGGCGGGACCGGTTTGTGCTGAGAACCCAGCCGGCTTAAAGCGTCCGCTGCTTCGTTCTTCCGTCGGTCCACGTGGTCCACCTGATAGCCTTTTAATTGACCTGCAACAGTATCCACCTCACGACGATATGCTGCCATGTGTGGGTCCTTGGAATCCCAAGTGCCGGACACCTGCTGAGCCACAAGGTCCGAGTCACCAAAACACTTAACTCGACTTAGATTCATCTCTCTAGCCATCCGGAGACCATGGAGCAAGGCTTCATACTCAGCTGCATTGTTAGTACAAGGGAACATTAGGCGGAGAATGTAATAGAACTTATCACCTCGTGGGGAAGTTAATACGACCCCAGCCCCCGAGCCCTCCAATTGCCTGGATCTGTCAAAATGGATGGTCCAATATGTGTGGTCCGGTTTATCTTCAGGTGCTTGCAGTTCCGTCCAATCATTGATGAAATCAACTAGTGCTTGAGACTTAACCGCCGTCCGCGGCATGTACTTTAACCCGTGCGGCCCAAGTTCTATAGCCCACTTGGCAATCCGGCCAGCCGCTTCCCGGTTCTGGATGATATCGCCCAAGGCAGCAGAACTGACTACCGTAATGGGGTGCCCTTGGAAGTATTGTTTAAGCTTCTGGCTTGCTAGAAAAACACCATATACTAGCTTCTACCAATGCGGATACCTTTGCTTGGACTCAATAAGTACCTCGCTGATATAATAGACCAGACGTTGAACCGGATGCTCCTTGCCTGCCTCTTTTCGCTCCACCACCATAGCCACACTGACCGCACGAGCATTAGCAGCAACATATAGTAGTAACAGCTCCTTGTCAATGGGAGCGGCGAGCACAGGCGGATTGGCCAATTGCCGCTTTAAGTCCTCAAGTGCCTTATCAGCAGCAGAACTCCAGACGAATTGATCCGTCTTCTTCAACATCTGATACAAAGAGATTGCCTTCTCCCAAGGCGGCTGATAAACCGATTTAACGCGGCAGTCCGGCCTGCCAGGCATTGAACATCGTTGATACACTTCGGTTTAGCCAGGGAGGTGATAGCTGTGATCTTCTCCGGATTAGCCTTGATTCCCCTATTGGACACCAGAAAACCCAATAACTTGCCTGACGGTACACCAAAGACACACTTGGCCGGATTAAGCATCATATTGTACATCCTCAGGTTATCAAAGGTTTACTTCAAGTCGTCAACCAGAGTCTCCTTCTCCCTTGACTTAACCACAATATCATCCACGTAAGCATGTACATTACGGCCAATCTGCTTGTGAAGACAATTTTGTACACATCATTGATAAGTTGCCTGGGCACTCTTGAGCCCAAAGGACATCGACACATAGCAGAAGGCTCCAAAGTGAGTTATGAATGCCGTCTTCTCCTGGTCCTTAACTGCCATTTTGATCTGATGATAGCCAGAATATGCATCCAAAAAACTCAAATGCTCACAACCCGCCGTAGCATCAATAATTTGATCAATACGGGGAAGGGCAAAAGGATCTGCTAGACAAGCATTATTAAGATCTGTGTAATCCACACACATGCGCCAGGTGCCATTTTTCTTAAGGACCAGCACCGGATTGGCAAGCCACTTAGGGTGGAAAACTTCAATAACAAAGCCAGCTGCTAAGAGCCTGGCTACCTCTTCTCCAATCGCCTTGCACCTTTCTTCGTTAAACCGGCGGAGGAACTGTTTCACCGGTTTGTATTTAGGATCCACATTAAGGGTGTGCTCAGCGAGTTGCCTCGGTACACCTGGCATGTCAGAGGGCTTCCATGCAAAGATGTCCCGATTCTCACGGATGAACTCGATGAGCGCGCTTTCCTATTTCGGATCCAAGTTGGCACTGATGCTGAACTGCTTGGACGAATCGCCAGGCATGAAGTCTACAAGTTTAGTCTCAGCTGCCGATTTGAATTTCAGGGCCGGATCATGCTCCATAGTTGGCTTTTTCAACGGAGTCATGTCTGTCGGATCAACATTGTCCTTATAAAATTTCAGTTCCTCGGTGGCACAAACTGACTCTGCGTAGGCTGCATCTCCTTCCTCGCATTCCAAAGCGACTTTACGGCTTCCGTGAACCATTATTGTCCCCTTGTGACCCGGCATTTTGAGCTGCAAATACACATAACAGGGCCGTGCCATAAACTTGGCGTAGGCCAGTCACCCAAACAGGGCGTGATATGGACTTTGGATCTTCACCACTTCAAACATCAATGTTTCCGACCTGGAATCATAATCATCTCCGAAAGCCACTTCCAGAGCTATCTTACCAACAGGATATGCTGACTTGCCAGGTACCACACCATGGAACACCGTATTGGATGGTTTGAGATTTTTATCTGTTAGTCCCATACGACGGAAGGTCTCATAGTACAAGATATTAATGTTGCTCCCTCCATCCATGAGCACCTTGGTGAACTTGTAACCTCCCACCTGAGGCGCCACCACCAGAGCCAACTGACCTGGATTATCATCCTGGGGAGGGTGATCCTCTCTGCTCCATATGATTGGATGTTCAGACCAGCGTAGATAACGGGGCACGGCCGGTTCAACAGAGTTGACTGCCCGCCTCTAAACCTTCCGGTCTCGCTTGTCCAAGCTAGTGGTGAAGACATGGTACTGCCCACTATTCAACTACTTTGGGTTTCTCTAGTAACCCGACTGTTGCTGCTGCTGGTTGTAACCACCCTGGTTGTTCTGATTATTTTGATTGTTATGTCCGCCCGGATTACCATTAAACCCTGAACCGGAATTTCCTCCACCATAACCCAGCCCGGATCCTGAGCCACCGCCAGAGCCGTGATCATACCGGAAAGCACTAGAATTTTTGAACTCCTGCATAATGAAGCAATCCTTCCAAAGGTGGTTTGCTGGCACCTCCTTCGTCCCATGCTTTGGACAGGGCTGGTTCAATAGATAATTTAAACGGTCCGGGTTAGGGTTAGGCGCTCCACCGCAATTCGGCGGTTTACCCTTGCGTCGCTAACCCTTATCCTGCGCGTTGGTATTAGCCACGAAGTCCATGGTGCCATCCGCTTTACGCTTGCCTCCGCTACCGTTACCTGCCGAGTGATGTTGCTGACCTTTGGAGTTGTTGTTCCTCTTTCCCTTCCCTACCTTGTCATCATCAGACTCGGGATCCTTGGTACTATCAGAATCAACATACTTTACCAAAGCAGCCATGAGGTTCCCCATGTCAGTGCAATGGCGCTTCATCCGTCCCAACTTTAGCTTTAGGGGCCCAAACCGGCAGTTGCCTTCCAGGGTTATGACTGCAGTGTCAGCATTGATGCGGTCTGATGAATGCAACACTTGTGAGACCTGGCGCACCCAATGAGTCGTCGATTCTCCTTCCTCCTGGACGCAGGCGGCTAAGTCCACTATTGACATAGGCTACTTACATGTATCCTTGAAATTACTGATAAACTGGGCTCGTAATTGGGCCCATGAACTGATAGAATTGGCCAGTAAGCTTTTTAACCAAGTACGCGCCGTTCCTTCGAGCATCATGGTGAAGTACTTCGCACATGCCGCATCATCCACATCGAGCATCTCCATGGCCATCTCATAGCTCTCCACCCATGTCTCTGGAGGTTGATCCGCCGTGTAGTTTGGCACCTTGCGCGGGCCTTTGAAATCCTTGGGCAGGCGCACATTGCGTAAAGAGGGGACAAGGCAAGGCACCCCCAAAGAACTAGAAGTAACACCAGGTTCGATCGAGATAGTTGGACGAACCGGCATAAGCTACCGAGCCTGATACTGTGCGGCTAACTCGGCCTCCCTGCGCGCTCGGGCCCGGTCCACCACTTCCTGAGCGTTATCAGCACCACCCGCCGAGTTGTTGCCGCGGGGTGTTCCATGTCGTTCATTACTTGACACTGCCGGTTCATCCATATGCCTGCTATAGCTCCGGCTTGGACGAGGGGTCGAGTGGATCCGGTCACGGCTGTACGAGTATGCTTCCTATTGGACCAAAGCTGTCCTAAGAAGCTCCTTGACCCGTCACGTCTCTACCGCCTGCGGCGAGTCACCTTCAATTGGAATGGCCTCCAGTCGTGCAGCAGCGGCAACGAGATTGTCCATTGGGTTGGAGTAGTGACCCGGAGGTGTTGAAACAGCCTGAGGTATAACAGTGTTTTGACGAAGCGGATTCATCAGACGGGGCTGAACCGGCGTGCCGGTCCCAGGAGCTTCCGCCCGGTTAACCTCCAGCGGATTACTGGTTCCTGCTCCTAGGGTGTTGAAAAGGTCTCTGGCCTCGAAAACCGAAGGCAAACGGGATCGGTACTTCCTCTTCATGACTTCATGCGACGCGTTCTGATCCAACATGAGCTTGTAGGCTTGTGCGTCTAAAGCAGCCCGCTCTATGGTCATCCTGGCATTCTTAGCTGCCAGGTCCACCTTGGCCTGGGTGATCTGTTCCCTCACCTTTGCAATCTCCGCGTTGTGGACGTCCTGATCCACCGGGTTAGCTTCTGCCATAAGCACAGCCAATGCATCAAATAGATCTGATAGAACTTGAGCCGGCGGGCATACAGAGCCTCCTGCCCCGGCAGCCGTCGCCGCTACTGAACCGGAGGTCATTGGCGCAGCGGCCAAAGAATGAAGCGCTGCTTGTGTGACGGCCATGAATATTCCAACTCGGTTGGGTAGATCAGAGGGGTCCGGAATACTGTTGCCATCGGAACAGCCCCCAATCCGGCCATCTTGTAGCTGATATAGAGATTTGGTTTCTTCGTTGATGACTCGTCGCCGGAATAAACAACGGTCTCGCCGCGAGATTCCGATCCATCCTCATAACTTCCTCCATGGATGACTCCCACGAAGGCACGCTTCACGGCTAGTTTAACCCGGGCGGATCGCGCACGCTGAGCCGTTTCGACGAGGTCGGTGCAGATGTCCGGCTCAGGGCCCGGTTCACCGATCTTGCCGATGAAAACGTGTATGCCACCGAAGGGGACCCGATACCCATACTCAACTGAGCCGGCCTCGGGGCCCCAGCCTGCATCGTCAATGTAGAGCTTGCAGCGACGACTCTTAGTCATCCGGCCCACAGCGTAGCCCTCGAGTCCTTCAAAGCAGCCCTCCAAGGACTTGAAACCATCATGCGATAGCCCCACGGTGGGCGCCAACTGTCGTGGTTTTGTCACGGCAGATGTCCTAGAGAAAGGACTTAGTCGTGCAGCTATCGCAACAGGTTAGCTTGAAGGGGTTAAAGCAGACACAGGGACGCAAGAGAGTTTATACTAGTTCGGCCCCTTCGATGAAGGTAAAAGCCTACGTCTATTTGTGATGGAATTTATGGGGTTTCGATGACTAGGGAGCAAACAAGCTTCGCCTAAGTCTCGAGTTGTTGTCTATCGTCCTTGAACCACCGCCGGGTCGTCCCCTTACATACATGGGTGGCTCCCGTCGGTTCACAGAATCCCAACACCGGCTCATATACGTGTTCGGTTTGGTCTCTACTTATCCCTAACTTACAATACAAGTTTACATACCGACGCCGGTTTGCGGCTACAGGCCTTAAACTGGTCATGGGCTTTAAGCCCTCATCTACCTTCATGGGCTTTAACATACTTAACTACTGATGAAGTTAACCCGGCCCAGGTAGGCCGGTTTATGCCCAGTAGTAATATCCCCAACACTGATGCTCATTGTTGTTGCCCTTTTTAGCTGAAACCCACAAATACAGTTAGAATTTTCCTTGAGATATCTATGTATGAGTGTCAATACAACTTATACAAGGGAATTATTCAGGCCTAACTTATGTAGATGTAAATGCATATTACTACTACTCAACAACCTTTAACTAGTCGCTGTTACTGTATGGAAGAATTCATGAACTGGGATTTTGTTTAAGTAGCTACTGAATCTGCTTGCTTGCTTATGGCAGACATACATGTCTTACAAAGTCATTATTCTTGTTCGAAGCTAAGCTAGGCTACTGCAGTTCCAGCAAAAAGCAGGGGAGCCACTCTTTTTTTCTCTTCATCACTAATAAATTCTTGTTTGAATGCATATCCTAGGGGTGGTGAAGCTGGAAGCCTTTCCTCCCCATAAAAATAATTTGCTCTTCATTATGAGCAGTGATCTTATATAATTAGCTGCTAGGAGTGTTTATATACTTGATAAGCACACATCTACTGTTCTGGTTACTTTTGCTTTCTTCTATGTAGTTTTCCAGGGCATAACAGTTTTATGTGTGGCTTGTTATTGTGTTACCATCCTACTTTCTTGTACTGACTCTACTATCAGTGACACACCTCTTGGTGATTTTTGTATTACCGATGGCTTAATATTTAAACTGTTTAGCTTGATTTGAAATTGAAATCATAGGGTTCTTTTAATCTCAGTTTGAATTGTTTGTAGTTGCTCCAGGTCCTTCTCTAGCTGTGTTTATAACTGTCTTTGTTCCTTTTTTGATAACATGACCAGTTTGATGGAGTTCCCAAAATGCACGACTCCAACGGCAATGGCATGCACCGCGAGGAGGATGATGGCCTCTTCACCGACTCCGGCCCCGTCCTCCCCAACGCCTAGTCGTGGCCCTATGCACGGCGGACGCGGCTTGGTCGCTTCCTCCGGGAACCTATCCCCTTGATCTTGGTGCAGCGGCGGGCGCATCCACCAGATCCGCTGGCGGGTAACAAGGCCGTGGCTTGGACCTTGCCGTCCTCTACCAAGGAAGGAGCGAGCTCGCGTAGATGATGGTGGTCGTGATCCACGAGCTGTTTTGTGGTTCCTGCAATCAGGGGAGTTCCTCGCAAGACAGCGCCCTCCCTCTTCTGCTTCTTCTACTATCTACTGTTGCTGCTATTGCTGATTGGTCTATGCACGGTTGGTAATCCATCAATGTTTATTTGCTACTGCCTGAGCTATGTTTCTCTACATCCGAGTGTGTTGTTTGTGCAGTGTGTATGCTTGGTCCTTGTGGAGATCGTCTAATAGACAAAGTTCCTCTATGTTAATATTACGAGAATGGAGTAGTGCATTCTGGTTGCACATGTGTCCTAGATTTTTTTTTGCTGGCAAACATGTGGTCTAGATGATTCTACCTTGTTGTTTCTGATGTTATATTTGGTTTATCTATGTTGCATTGCAAATTTGCAATGTTTGTTGCCTAAGAAACTAGTGAATTAGAGGCCTGATATTTCAATAGTTTGGAGGAGAAACCAATGAATTCAGATTGGGGTGAGAAATCTATCCTAGTTTCAAATAAATAGGTTTATTTTTTAAAACTATGCATAGATTTGTAACAATGAGCATAGGTGGTTATAGGTTGCTGTGATGATGAATATAAATATTAAGAAGTGCTCATGCATGGCGGTATACTTCATACCATTGTTTTCATTGTTTTATCAACATGCCTTTGAATCTTCCATTCATACATGTAAACTATACATTGTAGCTACTGAGTACTTTTTATCGACATATTAGCTAATTGTGTACCTAAATATGACCCAGGTACAATGCATACAGCATGATGCTTCTGTTGCCATAACTTGTTTTCTTGTCTACCATCTAGGTATAATGGGAGCAAGTTCATCGTCCTCAATCCCTAGCTACTACATGACTGTCGGGGTGCATACTCCCTACAGTTCCTGGAGCATCTCAACCTTTTATTGTAGTAGCTGGTATGCTTGATGTGTGTATCTTCATCTCCTTACTATTTTGCTAGAACCATATATCCTGATGCATGATGATTATGGTCTGGTTTGTTAGATATGCTCAGCTGGTGCTTAAAATTTGACATGCCTCGAGTATCTGGACCTCTTATTGTAGTAGCTGGTATGTTTGATGAGTGTATCTTTGTCTCCTTACTATTTTGCTAGAACCATAAATCCTGAAGCATGATGATTATGGTTTGGTTTGTTAGATTTTGTTCTGCTCGTGCTTAAAATTTGACATGCCTGGATTCTGAATGAACTCGTTCTTACAGTTCTTTTCATTTCTATGATCAATTTATTAGAGTTGCACATCTCAGTATACTATATAGCAAAAAAAATCCTAGCTAGTGAGAACATTTGTCACTCCATGAACATATACTAGTTACCGTTAGTCATACTATTTATCTACATGGCATTTGTTGTCAATTCTGGCTTATAAGTTATTGGATCCTCATTGGCTACTATTTGATGTTCTGTACACATTCTTATTCTTTGCACAGGTGAAGTGCAAATCCAAGTCCAAAGCTGTGAAGCATATCAACAAACAGTAGCATATTATGTGTTGTAGTTGTAGGCAGTAGTAGGCATATCTGGCTTGTAGTATACTGTAATGATTGTAATAGACTAATTTAGTGTTGTTTTGGATGAATTTCGTTTGCTCTCTGGTCTGTTCCAGATAATTATTGTGTATGTCATTTGAATACCTGTGAAATGGAAACCTGACAAGGGGATCCAAGTTATAATGGTTGTTTGGCAAAGTTTGAAATTTTTGGTGTGGGACCAATTTTGTGATAAGTATGACAAGTGGGACCGATTTGTGGTGGGACTAGCTGCAAAATAAAATGGCTGAAAATAGAAAATCAATAGACTGTAAAAGGCCGCGTCCTAGAAAATGAAAGGCCGGATTTTTGAGCTAGGCCCATGTAGCTAACAAATATTAACTGTTGGGCCAGGCCCATGTAGCTAGTGAAAAATAACAAAAAAATAATATTAAATGGGCTGGATTGTTGGGCTTGGCCCATGTAAAATAGTGAATTGGACCGGGCTGATTCTTCTCAACGACCTTTTCATTTGGTCGCAATTTTGTCACGTCAGCTTGCAACGTCGGATCCGACGTGGCCTGGGCAGAGAGCTAGCGACCAAAACAGAAGGTCATAGGATCAACGACCTTTTGTTTTGGTTGTGGCCTTCCACGACCTTCTCACAGAGAAGGTCGTTAATTTCAGTTTACCACCGTCAGCTTTTGACCAACTATTTTTGGTCAGAAAAAGCTCGCAAATGAAAACAATGGACTTTTAGTGACCAATAGTGATGGTCTCAAGTTGACATATTTCTTGTAGTGATTTGCATTGGTCGCCAACTTTGACAACTAGTATATGTGGTATGCTACTTTGTTCCCTATATTTGCAGTGGTGGCGAACTTTGATGCCCAGTGGATTTAATGTGTGTAATAGCCGTGATAGCCTAGCGTAAGTTGCTTGCTTATTTATTTCCTTGTTGTCTTGTTTATTTGTTTGCTTATAGTCAGTGCGGTTCTTTTTCCGTGGTTTGCTAGTGGCCTCGATAACCTATTTTTTAAAACTAGGCCACAATGACCATGGGCTATATATTTACTGTAGTGACCATGGGCCTCCTATGGGCCATAGAAACAATGGGCCTTCTACGGGCCGTAGAAACAATCGGCCTTCTACGGGCCGCAGAAACAATGGGCCTTCTATGGGCCATAGCATCAATGGGCCTTCTATGGTCCGTATGATCGATTGTCCAAACATGGGCCAATGACAGACCGCATTATGGGTCGTAAACAGGTTAGAGTTGGAATCGTCCGTTCATGGGCCGACCATAACGGGTCATCGTTAATCGGTCGTATTTGATGACGCTATTAAAACGGCTCAACGGATTAATGGGCCACAAACGGGTCGATTGTAACCACGGGCTGAATTTGGTCCATAGCCAAAAAAGGCCAATAACAGGCCATAAGTAACCGGATGCTGGAAATGAGCCCAGGAATAAATGGGCCCTGAGAAGGCCAAAAGATAACACGGGTTGGAAATGGCCCAATGGAATAATGGGTCGTTAATGGGTATAAAGCGGTACACTATTCATTACGGGCCAGTTTCACCATGTGTCGTTAATGGGCCAAGAGTTACAAAGGGCCTCATATGGGCCAAAAGACGTCATGGGCCATACATGGCCCGGAAGTTACAACGGGCTGGAATCATATTTGGATAGGCCATAACGGGCCATGAGTTAGCGGGCCGTAAATGGGCTATATACGAACAGGTTGTTAACAGGCTTTCCGTCGGCCGCCCTGCTACCTTTTGACCAAGTCAAACGGGTCGGCCTTTCACCGGAATGGGCCTCTGTTCGGCCATGCCACGTGTCGCTGTATCATAGGCGCCTCATGTCCAATGTGTGGATGACATCTATCCTAACGGTGAGCCGACACGTGGTTCCTCTGGCCATTGAGAATTTTACACATGGAAAATCCCCATTGGTCCGGTCTGTTAACGGGTTATTGGAACCAAAACCGAACCCGATAGCTTAACAACAGCCTATTATGGTGGATCCCACGTGTTGGTTACCCTTGACGAAAGCACTTCCATGACGCGCCATTTATCATCATGGAAGTGGACACTTATGTGATGATAATTTTGGTAATGTCATGGAACACTTCTACGACAGCACACGTATGACTATCTATATTCTGTCATAAAATCATCATGGATGTACATGCATGACAGAAAACGTGACCTACTGTGACAAACATGTATCATCACGAAAGTGTATTTTTTGTAGTGATGGCCTTAGCTGCCGGGTGGGCGCTGGCACCCGCCACAGTTGTTTTTGAATAATAACAGTGGCGGGTGCCCCCACCTCACCCGCCACTCATTAAGGTTCACCTATAAGCCCTTTCCCAATAGTGGTGTGGAAGAGGTCCTTCGAGACGGTGATGTAGAACCAACGAATAAGCGTGGCATCGATGGCCATCCACTCGGCATCGCCCTTCATGGGACTTGAGTTGACAGAGTCGTTGATGTGGTCATGGAGTTAATACTCGCGGAATACCAAGGAGAAGTATGTTTTCTAGGCATAGTATGTGGAGGTGGACTGATCAAGATGGGCAGGAACATGGTCGAGGACGTTGATGTCACGGATATCTTGGGCAGAGGGTGGGTTGGGTTCGACGAATGGGTTGGAGGCACCAGAGACAAAGGAGTTGGTAGGAGCAGACATGGTGATGGTGGTAGAAGGGAGATGGGGTGGCGGCTGGGTTGGGAAGGAGGGCAACAACAGAGGTGGATGTAGCAGCTCGAGTTGGAGAATAAGAAGAGCAGTGATGGGTTGGAGGGCAGAGGCTCAGGTTGGAGGAGGAGTAGGGGTGGATGTAGCAGCTCGGGTTGGAGAAGAAGAAGAGCAGCAAATCGGGTTGGAGGAGAAGGAGGGCAGCGGCTCGGGTTGGAGGAGGAGTAGGGCAGCGGTAGAAAAAAGAAGAAGAGCAGCTGTGGCAGAGGGATGTGATGGCTGAGATGGTAGGGAGGGAGTGGCGCGGCAGCGGCAAGGGTGTGCGGCGGCGGCACAAAGAGGATGGCGCGGTAGCAGTGTTGGGAAACATTGCATGGAAAACAAAAATAATTATATGCACACGCAAGATCTATCCATGGAGATGCATAGCAACGAGAGGGGAGAGTGTGTCTACGTACCCTCATAGACCGTAAGCGGAAATGTTTGTTAACGCAGTTGATGTAGTCGAACTTCTTTATGCTCCAACTGATCGAGTACCGAACGTATGGAACCTTCGCGTTCAGCACACGTTCAACTCGGTGACGTCCTCTGCCTTCTTGATCCAACAAGACGGAGAGGTAGGATGAGTTTCAGCAGCACGACGGCGTGGTGACAGTGATGATGAAGCTATCTTCGCAGGGCTTTGCCTAAGCACTATGAAAATATGACCAAGGGTGTAAACGATGGAGGGGGGGCCGCACACGGCTAAGCAATTGTTGTGGTTGTGCTAGGCGCCCCCTTCCCACATATATATAGGTGGGGAAGGAGGGAGAAGCCAGGAGGCACCCCCAAGTAGGCCGAATCCTACTTGGGGTCTCCGCCAAGTGGTGCCCCCTTTCCTTATTGAAGTGTCGGAGGAAGGAAGGAGGAGGTGGCGCCCCCTCCCTTTCCTTTCTCTCCTGAGGAGGGAAAGGTAGGAGGGCCCAACCCTCCCCTTTCATTCCCCTAGAGTCGGTCGTCCATGTAGAGGGGTGCACCAGCCCCCTAGTGGGCTGGTCTGTCCCCCCTTTGGCCCATTAGGCCCATACACTTACCAGGGGTGTCTGGAACCCCTTCTGGTGACCGGATGACTACCCGGTGCACTCCGAAATGCTTCCGGTGTCCGAATACCATCGTCCTATATATCAATCTTTAACTCTCGACCATTTTGCCTTTATCATGATTTAGGAAATATGATAATAACAATTTTATTATTGCCTCTAGGGCATATTTCCATCAGTCTCCCACTTGCACTAGAGTCAATAATCTAGTTAACATCGCCATGTGATTAACACCCATATTTCACATCGCCATGTGACCAACACCCAAAGAGTTTACTAGAGTCAATAATCTAGTTCACATCGCCATGTGATTAACACCCAAAGAGTACTATGGTGTAACGCCCACGATGCGGCTATATCTCCCACGTGTCGAGGCATGACTTAGAGGCATAACCACATGGTGGTTTTCTCGCAAGAGGGGTAATCTTCACACAATCCGGTGTACTGAATAAGAAAGGGATAAAGAGTGGGCTTACAATCGCCACTTCACACAAATAACAAGTTAAACATACATCATCCAAAGTACAATCAAGGTCTGACTACGAACCCAAAATAAAAGAAGACAACCCCAAATGCTAAATCCCCGATCGTCCCAACTGGGCACCACTACTGATCATCCGGAAAGACACATAATAATGACCAAGATCTTCATAAGGATCCCACTTGAGCTCGGTTGCATCCCCTGCACAGATATCATCGGCACCTGCAACTGTTTTGGAAGTATCCATGAGTCACGAGGACTCAGCAATCTCAAAACCCTCACGATCAAGACTATTTAAGCTTATGGGTAGGATAAGGTGATTAGGTGGAGTTGCAGCAAGCGCTAAGCAAATATGGTGGCTAACATACGCAAATAGGAGTAAGATGAGAAGCTACGCAAAGGTCGTGAAGCTAGAAATGATCAAGAAGTGATCCTGAAACTACTTACGTTCAAACATAACCCAAGTTGTGTTCACTTCCTGGACTCCGCTGAAAAGAGACCATCACAGCTACACACGCGGTTGATTCATTTTAATTAAGTCAAGTGTCAAGTTCTCTACAACTATATATTAACAAATTCCCATCTGCCACATAACCGCAGGCACGGCTCTCAAAAGTTTATACCCTGCAGGGGTGTCCCAACTTAGCCCATCACAAGGTCTCACGACCAACAAAGGATATTCCTTCTCCCGGAACAACCCGATCAGACTCGGAATTCCAGTTACAAGACATTTCGACAATGGTAAAACAAGACCAGCAAGACCACCCGAATGTGCCGACAAATACCGATAGGAGCTGCACATATCTCATTCTCAGGGCACACCGGATGGGAAAGACGTCGGGTTGGCATAGACCCTGGTTGCCCAGGGGGGCCGGACATCGCCCAAGTGGGACCAACACTCAGAGGAGCACTGGCCCAAGGGGTTAAAATAAATATGACACTTGAGAGCGCGACGCCTAAGGGAAAAGGCTTAGGTTGTTAGGAAAATGTAAAACCAAGGTTGGGCCTTGCTGGAGGAGTTTTATTCAAAGCTAATTGTCAAGGGGGTCCCATAACCCCAACCGCGTTAGGAACGCAAAATCAAGGAATATAAACCGGTATGACGGAAATTAGGGCATCAGGAGTGGAACAAAACACCAGGCAAAAGGCCGAGCCTTCCACCCTTTACCAAGTATATAGATGCATTAAATTAAACAATAGATAATATGATATCCCAAACATATCCATGTTCCAACATGGAACAACCTGCAGGGCACCTGCAACTAGCAACGCTATAAGAGGGGCTGAGCAAAAGCGGTAACACAGCCAAACAACGGTTTGCTAGGAAGGTGGGTTAGAGGCTTGACATGGCAATATGGGAGGCATAATAAACAAGTGGTAGGTAGCGCGACATAACGATAGAGCGAACAACTAGCAAGAAAAGATAGAAGTGATATCGAGGATAATGGTCATCTTGCCTGAGATCCCGCAAGGAAGAAGAACGAGACCAAGAAGTAGACAAACCAACATAGTCGAACGGATCCTCACAAACACAACGTAACCGGAACTTTCAAGGAGAAGCGCAATCGAAAAGAAGCAAACAACATCGTAAACAACCATCACATAAACATGGTGTCATAGATTAACATGGTGGCATTACTTTGCATGTTTAAAAACTCTAAAATATGGTTTAGGGCAGAACAGTACCAAATCCATAAATTGCATATGAGAATTTTCTGGAATTGTTGTTTGTTGTTTCCTGCCTCATTTAAACTTGCCTAAATAGTTAGTTTAATTATGCTTCACCTCTTGTCTAGCGACCAGACCTCAAACAGTCTAATTTCTGTGCATTAGTGTCATCCCTGGATCGGTAATGCTGACACGCACAGTACCTGAGGATTTATAACAGAGTAGCAATCACACACATATTACATCGAATGTCTCCAAAGAAAATTATTACAATAAATATGGCTTAAGGCCATCTAATACGTTAACAGCGGAAGGCTTGGAAGATAAAGTGAGTCCATCAACTCCAACGGCATCACTGAGTGAAAGACCACGACCTAAGGCTCCTTACTCGTCGTCTAAAAAGTCTGCAACATGATACGTTGCAGCCCGAAACGGGTCAGCACATGGAATATGCTGGCAATGTAACACAAGAGAGTAATGAACAGAATAATTATATCACTACATGCATATATGGCTGGTGGAGGCTGTATGGTTAATAGGTTTTGCGAAAAGCCATTTTTTCCAACTGGAAAGGAATATATTTTACTTAACTACAAAGTTGGTTGAAAAACATTGAGAAGGTAAACCCCCTCTTAATCCCAATTAAAAGTAATCAATAACCCAATCAAATTTTTATAATTAAGAGTGATGAGATCCACATGATAATCCAAGAACCAGATACTCAAGATGTCCATAACCGGGGACACGGCTAACCATGATTAGTTTGTACACTCTGCAGAGGTTTGTGCACTTTTCCCCACAAGACTCGATCTCCTCTGTTGGATTTCTCGCACTACATGATGTTTGAGAAACGGATGACCGAGACACAGTCTTTCCGAAGAGGTCCCCTTAACCGATAGATAGGCCGGTACACCTACAATCCCCTACATCTACTAGCCCATTATGGAAAGGTTTCCCACAACTTACTCAACTATGCCAGAGCCCATAATGGCATGTGGCTGCACACGGAAGTTTCCAGCATGAATAATCTTATGATCCCTTTGAGCCTGGGTGGCGGTCCATAGAAAATCACATGGTACCCCAGGATTTCCAAAAATACAGGCAATCACTGGATACCCGAGGTGCCTCAATCCACCCAGATGTGCATTAAAGTTGCCACCTTAAGTTGAACCATTAATTAGCAATCTCACATCTATCATGAATACACTCAAACCCAATCCACGTCTACGAGCATAGTAGAGCAGTATAAGCATAACGTAGAAGTAACTCCCAGGGTTTGATAATAAACAGGTGAATAGGTACTACCTCAATCTACTTCCCAACCCACAATTTATTCAGATCCTAACCATGCAATTGTTTGAGGGTTGATCTAATGCGATAAAACTGGGTAGTAAAGAGGTATGATCAAAGTGTTACTTGCCTTGCTGATGATCCGCAAAACCTAGAGACTCTTTTTAGCACGCTTCGCACTCCGGGTACTCTATCGCAATCAAACAAGCATACAATAAGCAATCAAGCAAGAGCATGGGTAAAACTCAAATAAGAGATCTACCTAGAAGGTTCAACTTAAGAACTCCAGTTTGCAAAAAGAATCAAATCAAACGAAGCAACAAAACTCAAACGGCGAAAGAAACAACCTTCGTTTACTAATCTGGACTAAATTCAAATTTTACAGCAGCAAAAACTTGTTTAAGTTGGTTAAAAGGAAGAGGGTTTTGAGACGAAACTCTAGGCGCTTGAATCGCCTGATTCCGATAAACGAGCGAAAAGTTATACTAAAACAAAAATCGGATCAGAAATCGCGATCGCAAATAATCGCAGAAAATCCGGAAAAAAACTGGCGAGCAGGCTAACGAACGAACGTTCGCTGTCTGCGACTAACTGATGAAAACCGTTCGTTAAAACGAACGTACGAACAAACTTCCGCTATTTAACTAAATCTAAAAAACAAACCAGATCTAAAAACGGATCTAGGTTTAGAAAAATACCACTCAGTTTTCTTACGTAAATCGAGGCGGCGGCGGCTACCTCCGGCGGCGGTCCGGCGGGGCGGTGCGTCTCCGGCGAGGCGGCGGGTGGCGGCGACGCGGCGGCTGCGGCGGTGGCGGCGGCAGGCTAGGGTTAGGGTTTGGGGCACCGGCGCGGGTTGGGCTGGGGGTGCGGGGCGGCGGCTTATAAAGGGGCCAGCCCGAGGTCTCCTGGCCAGGTACAGCCCGAAGTCGGTTTGACTTTTTTTAAAATAATTCCGACGTGCAGAAAAAGAAAGAAAAGAAATAATAAACGAACTCCAAAATCCCGAAATAAATTTTCCCCGTCCTCTAAAAATAAGCCGGACAAGGTGAACATTTGTTTGGGCCTAAAATGCAATTTTGAAAAACGCATATTTTTCCTAATTCAAATAAAATAGCAATAAAACTCCGAATAAAAATCTTATTTGATTTTAATATTAAATCTTCGATATTTATTTATTTTTAGGAAGTCATTTTATCCTCTCTCTTTTATTTTTATAAAAGAAATATTCGAAGAGAAAATAATTAAAATCAAACGATCCTCTTTTCAAAATTCGAGAAAACTCGAATATGAAAATAATGAAATCCCCAACTCTCTCCGTAGATCGTTGAGTTGCGTAGAATTTATAGGATCAAGCCAAAATGCAATAAAATATGATATGCAATGATGATCTAATGTATAACATTCCAAATTGAAAATTTAAGATGTTACAAACCTACCCCCCTTAAGATGAATCTTGCCCTCGAGATTCGGGTTGGCTAGAAAATAGGTGTGGATGGTCCTTGCATAAGTCTTCCTCTCATTCCCAGGTGGCATCATCCTCAGTATGGTGGCTCCACTGAACTTTACAAAACTTGATAACTTTGCTGCATGTAACTCGGCTGGCAAACTCGAGAATCTTGACTGGCTTCCCCTTGTAGGTCAAGTCGCTATCCAACTGTATCACTTCCCGTGGCACTGTATCTCTCAGAGGGATATCAGCCATCTCTGTGTGGCACTTCTTCAACTGAGAAACGTGGAACACATCGTGAACTCCTGAAAATCCTTCGGGCAATTCCAACTTGTAAGCAACTTCTCCCATACGTTCCAAAACTTTGTATAGTCCCACAAAACGTGGTGCTAACTTTCCCTTAACTCCACAGCGCTTAACTCCTCGGAGTGGTGATACCCGAAGATACATTCTGTCTCCAACTTTGTAAGTTGCCTCCTTGCGTTTAGAATCCGCATAGCTCTTCTGCCTGGACTGGGCTACCTTGAGTCTATCACGAATCAGCTTAACCTTCTCTTTCGATTCTTTAATCAAATCTGGTCCAAACAACTGTTGGTCTCCAACTTCATCCCACAACAACGGTGTTCTGCACCTCCTTCCGTACAATGCTTCGAAAGGGGCCATCTTCAAACTGGCTTGGTAGCTGTTGTTGTAAGAGAACTCTGCGTAAGGCAAATTATCGTCCCAACTAGATCCATAATCTAGCGCACAAGCTCTCAACATGTCCTCTAGAATCTGATTGACTCTCTCAGTCTGTCCATCCGTCTGCGGGTGAAAAGTTGTACTGAACTCTAGCCTGGTTCCCAAAGTTTCATGTAACTGATTCTGAAACTTTCAGGTAAACTAGTTTCCTCTGTCTGATACAATTGTCCTTGGAACTCCATGCAAACATACAATCCTGGTCATGTATATCTTTGCCAACTTAGCACTGGTGTAAGTGGTCTTCACTGGGGATGAAATGAGCTACTTTCGTTAAACGATCGACTACAGCCCATATCGAGTCATAGCCTGAACGAGTCCGGGGTAATCCCGTGATAAAATCCATGCCTAGCTTATCCCACTTCCATTCGGGTGTCGGCAATGGTTGCAGCAATCCTGTTGGCTTCTGATGCTCTGCCTTCACTCTCTGACATACATCACAAACTGCTACATACTCCGCAATGTCCTTCTTCATTCCGGTTCACCAGAATCTATCCTTCAGATCCAGGTACATCTTGGTATTTCCTGGGTGAATCGAATATGGTGAGTCATGGGCCTCCTGCAAAATCAGCTTCCTAATCTCCTGATCATTTGGTACATATATGCGGTCCTCAAACCATAGGGTATCGTGCTCATCCTCACGAAATCCCTTGGCTTTTCCTTTGCTCGTCCTTTCCTTTATTTCAGCAACCTCCTTGTCCGTCTTTTGCGCTTCTCTGATCTTATCCATCAAAGTAGACTGAATCTCCAAAGCTGCTACATAACCTCTCGGAACTATCTCCAAACATAGCTCGCGAAGGTCTTCTACTAACTCCTTGGGTAACTCTCCTGTCATGAGTGTATTGACATGACTCTTGCGGCTCAACGCATCGGCTACTATGTTAGCCTTTCTGGGATGATAGTGCAACTTCATATCATAATCCTTTATGAGTTCCAACCATCTCCTCTGCCTGAGAATCAACTCCTTCTGCGTGAAGATATACTTCAAACTCTTCTGATCCATGTATACCTCACAATGGTTTCCGGTAAGAAGTCTCCAAGTGTTCAACGCATGCACTATGGCTGCTAAATCCAAATCATGCGTAGCATAATTTAGCTCATGGGTTTTAAGCTATCGTGAGGCATATGAAACAACTCTTCCTTCCTGCATAAGCACTGCTCCAAGTCCTTGATGAGAGGCGTCGCAATACACTTCATAATCCTTGTCTTGATCTGGCAGAATCAACACTGGTGATGTAACCAAGCGTTTCTTCAATTCCTAAAAACTAGCCTCACACTCCTCAGTCCATTTGAATTTGGTGTCCTTCTTTAACAACTCCGTCATAGGCTTTGCAATCCTCGAGAAATTCTCAATGAATCTCCAGTAGTATCCTGTGAGTCCAAGAAAACTCCGGATTTCTCCAACTGACGTGGGTGACTCCCAATTTGTCATAGTGACGAATTTGTTGGGGTCTACTGCTATTGCTTCTCCGGATATAACATGTCCAAGGAATCCAACTTCCTTCAACCAAAACTCACACTTGCTGAACTTGGCGTATAGTTGATGTTCTCTGAGCTTCCCAAGTACTAAATGCAAATGCTCCTTATGTTCCCCTTCATTCTTTGAGTAGACCAGAATATCATCTATGAACACCACAACGAACTTATCCAAAAACTCCATAAACACCTTGTTCATCATGTTAATGAAAAAGGCAGGTGCTTAGTCAGGCCAAATGACATAACGGTATACTCATATAGCCCGTACCTTGTGGTAAAAGTTGTCTTAGGTATATCCCGCTCTCGAATCTTCAACTGGTGGTAACCTGATCGCAGATCGATCTTGGAAAACACCTTAGCTCCTTGCAGCTGATCAAACGAATCATTGATCATCGGTAGTGGGTACTTGTTCTTGATCGTTACTTCATTCAATCCACGATAATCAACAACCATCCTTAACGATCCATCCTTCTTCTCCACTAGAAGTACTGGTGAACCCCAAGGTGACGAACTTGGGCGAATATATCCTTTATCCAGTAAATCCTTAATCTGCTTCTTAATTTTCTCTAAATCCTGTGTGGGTATCATGTACGGTCTCTTAGATATTGGCCCTGTGCCTGGCAAAAGCTCAATCAAAAACTTGATGTCTCTATCTGGTGGCATGCCTGGCAACTCTTCTGGAAATACATCCGAGAAATCCTTCACCACTGGTACTTCCTCCTGTACAAATCCTGTTAAGGAATTTACTTGAGTCCTAATCGGCACATGCCGGGATACATACTTGATCCTTCTTCCTTCTGGGGTGGTGAGCAAGATCGACTTACTAGTGCAATCGATGTTTCCTCCATACATCGATAGCCAATCCATACCCAGAATCGCATCCAAACCTTGCGACTCCAGAATGATCAGATCTGAGGGGAAAACGTGCCTACCTATGGCTAACGGTATCTGAAAACATCCTTGGCTTGCCATATACTCTGCTCCTGGCAAGCTCACTAACATAGGTGTACTAAGAACTTTGGTGGGCAGTTTATACTTATCCACAAATCCCCTTGATATGTATGAATGCGATGCACTAGTATCGAAAAGTATGACTGCAATAAAAGACATAACCAAAAACTTACCTATTACTGCATCTGGCTGGGCTTCAATCTCCTCCACGTTAACGTGGTTCACTTGTCCCCTGTTGAAAGGGTTAGGCTTCTTCCTAGAGCTCCCATTGTCGTTTCCGTTCTTAGCTTCAGGACATTCATTGGCATAATGTCCAGTCTTCTGGCACTTGTAGCAAGTAACGTGGCTTAGATCTTTCTTGGCGGGCGTTGCTGGGTTGGAACGGTTCTATCTGTTGCTTCCTCCATTACCATTCTTGGAGCCACTATGGTTGTGAGAACTTCCTCCATTGTGAGTGTGGCCTCCATGGTTATGCACAAGTCCTCCTGAGTTCAGGGTGAAACAGGGTCTCTGCTGAGCTCCAGAATTATACTTCCCTTGTCCATACTTCCTCTTGCGGTTATCAATCTGCTCCTGCTTCCCTTCAATCATGAGAGCTCTATCTACCAATTGTTGGTAGTTATTAAAGGTTGCTACCATCAACTGCATGCTCAGCTCATCAATCAGTCCTTCCAAAAACTTATCCTGCTTAGCTGCATCCGTAGCAATGTCATCTGGGGCATAACATGCTAGATTGCTAAAGTCATCCACATACTGGCTAACGGCGCGTCCTCCTTGGCGTAAGTTGCTAAACTCACGCTTCTTTATGGCCATAGCTCCTGCTGATACATGGGCAGTGCGAAAAGCCTGCTAGAACTGGTCCCATGTAACAGTGGCTATAGGATAGGTGACAGTGTAATTCTCCCACTATGAGGCTGCTGGTCCATCCAATTGGTGCGCGGCAAAACGCACCCTCTCAGCATCTGTGCATCCTGCAGTGGTTAACTCCCTTCCAATCCTGCGGAGCCAATCATCTGCCACTATCGGCTCAGTGCTACTGCAAAACACCGGTGGCTGCAACCTCAGAAAACGGGCTAAATTGTCAACTGGGGGTGGTGGTGGGTTGTTGTTGTTGTTGCCTTGGTTCTGAACTAACAACTACATCAGGGTATTCTGCTGCAGGATCAACTGAGTGAGCTCCGGTGGAAAGGTAAATCCGGAGTCACGTCTCGGAGGCATCTGAGGGTTTAGAGGGAAGAGAGTAGAATAGAATGACGTCCAATGAGAAAACACTACCCATATGCACATGAGACAAACACAATCATATCACGCAATCAAGCAAGAAAGGGCATACAATCGGTCTAGAACTATCATTACAAAGTGCTCGGACTATAATATTTACATGGTGGAATACTACTACTGATATGGTGGTCGACTAGAAATATTGTTCGATCGAAGACTCCATGATATCCGCTCCAGCTTCATCAATATAGTCATCATCACTATCATCGGGGTCCGAGTCGGTGTCGTCGATGATGATGTAGTTCTCCGGGCAAGTGGAACCGTCATCTTCTCCTCCTGGCGCGCGGTCTCCCATGAATACTCCTAGCTTCCTTGTCAGGTCGTCATTCTTCTCCACTAGTACAACGATTTCCTCCTCATAATCTTCGCGAGTTGCCTTGAGTTCTTCTTCAAGCTCCGTGATCCTGGTCATCGCCTTCTTTAGATCTATCATGCCTGCGCACATCTGATTTTCCTGGCGGCGAATGTGCTGGTTTAACTCCTGGATGAAAGCTGCAATGGATCTATCCTTCCTGGTGCTGATCATCTCCCATTGCTCATCTCGGTGCCCAGAAATCTGGTAGATAGTATCCTTGAGATCCTTGTGGTAAACTTCTCCAATGCGTCCCATGGTGATGTGAGCTGCCATACTCTTTCCTAGACTCCAGGTTGGTGCATCAAAGGAAAACTCTATGGGCTCAGTGACTGGCGTAAATGTCCTTCCTGGAACTTGAACTTGAATCATCCAGCGCTCCTCTTCTGGTAAAGTGGCATTGTAAGTCCCGGTGAATCTTGGTATTCCAATGTTCATGTACTTAGTGACTTCCTTCAAGTGTCGTCCAAAAGGTGCTTCTTAATCCGGTTGTGCAAACTTGTTCCTTGCATCTGCCATCCTAAAGAGTAGAAAATGGAGAGAAGTCAGAAATGAGAAGAGAGTAGTGATCTAGGGTTTTGGCTTAGTGGTCGTGTCCTACAGTCAGTGTGTGCTTCGATACCATCTTTTAGCGACCAGACCTCAAACAGTCTGATCTCTGTGCATTAGTGTCATCCCTGGATCGGTAATGCTGACATGCACAGTACTTGAGGATTTATAACAGAGTAGCAATCACACACTTATTACATCGAATGTCTCAAAAGAGAAGTTATTACAATAAATATGGTTTAAGGCCATCTAATACGATAACAGCAGAAGGCTTGGAAGATAAAGTGAGTCCATCAACTCCAATGGAATCACTGAGTGAAAGACCACGACCTAAGGCTCCTTACTCATCATCTGAAAAGTCTGCAACATGATATGTTGTAGCCCGAAATGGGTCAGCACATGGAATATGCTAGCAATGTAACACAAGAGAGTAATGAACAGAATAATGCTATCACTACATGCATATATGGCTGGTGGCGGCTGTATGGTTAATAGGTTTTGCGCAAAGCCAATTTTTTCCTACTGCAAAGGAATATATTTTACTTAACTACAAAGTTGGTTGAAAAACATTGAGAAGGTAAACCCTCTCTCAATCCCAATTAAAAGTAATCAATAACCCAATAAATTTTTTATAATTAAGAGTGATGAGATCCACATGATAATCCATGAACCAGATACTCAAGATGTCCATTACCGGGGACACGGCTAACCATGATTAGTTTGTACACTCTGGATAAGTTTGTGCACTTTTCCCCACAAGACTTGATCTCCTCCGTTGGATTTCTCGCATTACGTGATGTTTGAGAAATGGATGACTGAGACACAGTCTTTCCGAAGAGGTCCCCTTAACTGATAGATAGGTCGGTACACCTACAATCCCCTATATCTACTAGCCCATCATGGAAAGGTTTCCCATAACTTACTCAACTATGCCAGAGCCCATAATGGCATGTGGCTGCACACGGAAGTTTCCAGCATGAATAATCTTATGATCCCTTTGAGCCTGGGTGGCGGTCCATAGGAAAATCACACGGTACCCCGGGATTTCCAAAAATACAGGCAATCACTAGATACCCCAGGTCCCTCAATCCACCCAGATGTGCATTAAAGTTGCCACCTTAAGTTGAACCATTAATTAACAATCTCACACCTGTCATGAATACACTCAAACCCAATCCACGTCTACGAGCATAGTAGAGCAGTATAAGCATAACGTAGAAGTAACTCCCAGGGTTGGATAATAAACAGGTGAATAGGTACTACCTCAATCTACTTCCCAACCCACAATTTATTCAGATCTTAACCATGCAATTGTTTGAGGGTTGATCTAATGAAATAAAACTGGGTAGTAAAGAGGTATGGTCAAAGTGTTACTTGCCTTGCTGATGATCCGCGAAACCTAGAGACTCGATGTGGCACGCTTCGCACTCCGGGTACTCTATCGCAATCAAACAAGCATACAATAAGCAATCAAGCAAGAGCACGGGTAAAACTCAAATAAGAGATCTAACAAGAAGGTTCAATTTAAGAACTCCGGTTTGCAAAAAGAATCAAATGAAACGAAGCAACAAAACTCAAACGGCGAAAGAAACAAGCTTCATTTACTAATTTGGACTAAAGTCAAATTTTAGAGTAGCAAAAACTTGTTTAAGTTGGTTAAACAAAAAGAGGGTTTCAAGACGAAACTCTAGGCGCTTGAATCGCCTGATTCCGATAAACGAGCAAAAAGTTATACTAAAACGAAAATCGGATCAGAAATCACGATCGAAAATAATCGCGGAAAATCCGGAAAAAAAACTGATGAACAGGCTAACGAACGAACGTTCGCCGTCTGCGGCTAACGGGCAAAAACCGTTCGTTAAAACGAACGTACGAACGAACGTCCGCTATTTAACTAAACCAAAAAAAACAGAACCAAATCTAAAAAAATGGATCTAGGTCTAGAAAAAAACGCTCGGTTTTCTTACGTAAACCGAGGCGGCGGCGGCTACCTCCGGCGGCAGTCTGGCGGCACGGCGGCGGTGCGGCTCCGGTGAGGCGGCGCAGTGGCGGGTGGCGGCGGCGGCGGGCTAGGGTTAGGGTTTGGGGCGGCGGCGCAGGTTGGGCTGGGGGTGCCGGGTGGCGTCTTATAAAGGGGTCGGCCCGAGGTCTCTTTGCCGGGTATGGCCCGAAGTCGGTTTGACTTTTTTTTAAATAATTCCGACGTGCAGAAAAAGAAAGAAAATAAATACTAAACGGACTCCAAAAATCCTGAAATAAATTTTCCCCGTCCTCGAAAAATAAGCTGGACAAGGTGAACATTTATTTGGGTCTAAAATGAAATTTTGAAAAACGCATATTTTTCCTAATTCGAATAAAATAGCGATAAAACTCCGAATAAAAATCTTATTTGATTTTAATATTAAATCTTCGATATTTTTTTATTTTGAGGAAGTCATTTTATCCTCTCTCTTTTATTTTTATAAAATAAATATTCAAAGACAAAATAATTAAAATCAGACGATCCTCTTTTCAAAATTCGAGAAAACTCGAATATAAAAATAATGAAATCCCCAACTCTCTCCGTAGATCCTTGAGTTGCGTAGAATTTCTAGGATCAAGCCAAAATGCAATAAAATATGATATGCAATGATGATCTCATGTATAACATTCCAAATTGAAAATTTGGGATGTTACATCTTGCCATGTTTAACAACATTTAATATTGTTGACTACATAACCAAGAGAGAACTAAATAAGTCATGTGGTGTTTTGTCAATATGCAACTCGTTGCATATTGTGCTCCGCTTAACTTGTAGTGTTGTTTGTTCACTTTGCCATGCCATGCCCCATTAAACCGGACATGCATCATACTTGATTGTGCATCATGCCATATTTATGTGATGGTTGTTTACCATGTTATTTGCTTCTTTCCGGTTGCGCTTCTCCTTGAAAGTTCCGGTTACGTTGCATTTGTGAGGATCCGTTCGACTACGTTGGTCCGTCTACTTCTTGGTCTCGTTCTTCTTCCTTGCGGGATCTCAGCCAAGATGACCATTACCTTCGATATCACTTCTATCTTTGCTTGCTAGTTGTTCGCTCTATCGTTATGTCGTGCTACCTACCACTTGTTTATCATGCCTCTCATATTGCCATGTCAAGCCTCTAACCCACCTTCCTAGCAAACCGTTGTTTGGCTATGTTACCGCTTTTACTCAGCCCCTCTTATAGCGTTGCTAGTTGCAGGTGCCTTGCAGGTTGTTCCATGTTAGAACATGGATATGTTTGGGATTTCATATTATCTATTGTCTAATTTAATGCATCTATATACTTGGTGAAGGGTGGAAGGCTCGGCCTTTTTCCTGGTGTTTTGTTCCACTCTTGCCGCCCTAGTTTCCGTCATACCGGTGTTATATTCCTTGATTTTGCGTTCCTAATGCGGTTGGGGTTATGGGACCCCCTTGATAGTTCGCTTTGAATAAAACTCCTCCAGCAAGGCCTCCCTTGGGAGTCGCGCTCTTGAGGGTCATCTTTATTTTAACCCCCCCCCCGGCCAGTGCTCCTCTGAGTGTCCATCCAACATGGGCAATGTCCGGCGCCCCCTGGGCAACCAGGGTCTATGCCAACCCGACGTCTTGCCCATCCGATGTGCCCTGAGAACGAGATATGTGCAGCTCCTATCAGGATTTGTCAGCACATTTGGGCGGTCTTGCTGGTCTTGTTTTACCATTGTCCAAATGTCTTGTAACCGGAATTCTGAGTCTGATCAGGTTGTTCTAGGAGAAGGAATATCCTTCGTTGATCGTGAGAGCTTGTGATGGGCTAAGTTGGGACACCCCTGCAGGGTATAAGCTTTCGAGAGTCGTGCCCGCGGTTATGTGGCAGATGGGAATTTTTTAATATCCGGTTGTAGAGAACTTGGCACTTGACTTAATTAAAATGATGAATCAACCGCATGTGTAGCCGTGATGGTCTCTTTTTGGCGAAGTCCGGGAAGTGAACACATCTTGGGTTATGTTTGAACGTAAGTAGTTTCAGGATCACTGCTTGATCACTTCTAGCTTCACGACCGTTGTGTAGGTTCTCATCTTACTCCTATTTGCGTATGTTAGCCACCACATTTGCTTACCGCTTGCTGCAACTCCACCTCATTACCATATCCTACCCATAAGCTTAAATAGTCTTGATCTCGCGGGTTTTGAGATTGCTGAGTCCGCGTGACTCACAAATACTACCAAAACAGTTGCACGTGCCGATGATACCAATGCAGGTGATGCTACCGAACTCAAGTGGGAGTTCGATGAGGATCTTGGCCGTTACTGCGTGTCTTTTCCAGATGATCAGTAGTGGTGCCCAGTTGGGATGATCGAGGATATAGCATTTGGGGTTGTCTTCTTTTATTTTGGTTCCGTAGTCAGACCTTGATTGTACTCTGGATGATGTATGTTTAACTTGTTATTTGTGTGATGTGGCGATCGTAAGCCAACTCTTTATCCCTTTCTTATTCCATACATGGGATTGTGTGAAGATTAGCCCTCTTGCGACAAAACCACGATGAGGTTATGCCTCTAAGTCGTTCATCGACATGTGGGAGATATAGCCGCATCGTGGGCGTTACAGTAATCTAGTTCACATCACCGTGTGATTAACACCCATAGTTCACATCGCCATGTGACCAACACCCAAAGAGTTTACTAGAGTCAATAATCTAGTTCACATCGCCATGTGACTAACACCCAAAGAGTACTAAGGTGTGATCATGTTTTGCTTGTGAGAGAAAGTTAGTCAACGGGTCTGTCACATTCAGATCTGTATGTATTTTGCAAATTTCTATGTCTACAATGCTCTGCATGGAGATGCTCTACCTAATTTCTCCCACTTTCAATATGTATCCATATTGAGACTCATAGTCATCTGAATCGGTGTCAAAGTTTGCATCGACATAACTCTTTACAGCAAACTCTTTATCACCTCCATAACCAAGAAAATATTTCCTTAGTTCTCTAAGGATAATTTTGACCGATGTCTAGTGATCTACTCCTGGATCACTATTGTACCCTCTTGCCAAACTCATGGCAAGGTACAGAATAGGTCTGGTACATAGCATGGCATACTTTATAGAACCTATGGCTAAGGCATAGGGAATGACTTTCACTCTCTCTCTCTATCTTCTGCCGTGGTGGGGCTTTGAGTCTTACTCAACTTCACACCTCGTAACACAGGCAAGAACTCTTTCTTTGACTGATCTATTTTGAACTTCTTCAAAAACTTTGCCAAGGTATGTATTTTGTGGAAGTCCTATTAAGCGTCTCAATCTATCCCTATAGATCTTGATGCCTAATATGTAAGCAGCTCCGCCGAGGTCTTTCATTGAAAAATTCTTATTCAAGTATCCTCTTATGCTATCCAGAAATTCTATATCATTTCCAATCAATAATATGTCATCCACATATAATATCAGAAATGCTACAGAGCTCCCACTCACTTTCTTGAAAATACAGGCTTCACCATAAGTCTGTATAAAATCATATGCTTTGATCACCTCATCAAAGCATATATTCCAACTCTGAGATGCTTGCACCAGTCCATAGATGGATCGCTGGAGCTTGCACACTGTGTTAGCACCTTTAGGATCAACAAAACCTTCTGGTTGCATCATATACAACTCTTCTTTAAGAAATCCATTAAGGAATGCAGTTTTGACGTGCATTTGCCAGATTTTATAATTATAAAATGTGGCAATTGTTAACATGATTCGGACCAACTTAAGCATCGCTACGGGTGAGAAGGTCTCATCATAGTCAACCCCTTGAACTTGTCAAAAACCTTTCGCGACAAGTCGAGCTTTGTAGATGGTAACATTACCATCAGCGTATGTCTTCTTATTGAAGATCCATTTATTCTCAATGGCTTGTCGATCATCGGGCAAGTCCACCAAAGTCCACACTTTGTTCTCATACATGGATCCTATCTCAGATTTCATGGCCTCAAGCCATTTATCGGAATCTGGGCTCATCATAGCTTCTTCATAGTTTGTAGGTTCGTCATGGTCTAGTAAGATGACTTCCAGAACAGGATTACCATACCACTCTGGTGCGGAACGTGCTCTGATTGACCTACGAAGTTCAGTAGTAAATTGATCTGAAGTTTCATGATCATCATCATTAGCTTCCTCTCTAGTTGGTGTAGGCATCACTGGAACGGATTTCTCTGATGTACTACTTTCCAATTCGAGAGAAGGTACAATTACCTCATCAAGTTCTACTTTCCTCCCACTCACTTCTTTTGAGAGAAACTCCTTCTCTAGAAAGGTTCCATTCTTGGCAACAAAGATATTGCCTCCGGATCTGTGGTAGAAGGTTTACTGCTACCTCTTCAGCACTGCGTTGGTTTTCCCTTAAAGAGGAAAGGGTGATCCAGTAAAGCAGCATAAGTATTCCCCTCAGTTTTTGAGAACCAAGGTATCAATCCAGTAGGAGACCACGCGCGAGTCACCTCATACCTACACAAACAAATAAGAACCTCGCAACCAACGCGATAAAGGGGTTGTCAATCCCTTCACGGCCACTTGCAAGAGTGAGATCTGATAGAGATGGTAATAATAAGATAAGTATTTTTGGTATTTTTATGATATAGATTGAAAGTAAAGATTGCAAAATAAATGGTAATGGAAATAACGGTAAATTAATATGATGGAAGATAGACCCGGGGGCCATAGGTTTCACTAGTGGCTTCTCTCAAGATAGCATAAGTATTACGGTGGGTGAACAAATTACTGCCGAGCAATTGATAGAAAAGCGGATAATTATGAGAATATCTAGGCATGATCATGTATATAGGCATCACGTCCGAGACAAGTAGACCGAAACAGTTCTGCATCTACTACTATTACTCCACACATCGACCGCTATCCAGCATGCATCTAGAGTATTAAGTTCATAAGAATAGAGTAACGCCTTAAGCAAGATGACATGATGTAGAGGGATAAAATTGTGCAATATGATGTAAACCCCATCTTTTTATCCTCGATGGCAACAATACAATACGTGTTGTTTCCCTTTCTATCACTGGGATCGAGCACCGCAAGATTGAACCCAAAGCTAAGCACTTCTCCCATTGCAAGAAAGATCAATCTAGTAGGCCAAACCAAACTGATAATTCGAAGAGACGTGCAAAGATAAACCAATCGTACATAAAAGAATTCAAATAAGATTCAAATATTGTTCATAGATAATCTGGATCATAAACCCACAATTCATCGGATCTCGACAAACACACCGCAAAAAGAAGAGTTACATCGAATAGATCTCCAGGAGAATCGAGGAGAACTTTGTATTGAGATCCAAAGAGAGAGAAGAAGCCATCTAGCTACTAGCTATGGACCCGAAGGTCTGAAGTAAACTACTCACACATCACCGGAGAGGCCATGGAGTTGATGTAGAGGCCCTCCATGATCAATGCCCCCTCTGGCGGAGCTCCGGAAAAGGCCCCAAGATGGGATCTCTTGGGTACAGAAGGTTGCGGCGGTGGAAATAGGGTTTCGTGGTGCTCCTGGATGTTTGCAGGGTATGTGAACATATATAGGAGGAAGAAGTAGGTCGATGGAGCAACGAGGGGCCCATGAGGGGGGAGGGCCTGCCCAGGGGGTAGGCACGCGCCCTGCCTCGTGGCCGCCTCATTGATTGCTTGACGTCCACTCCAAGTCCTCTGGATCACGTTTGTTCCAAAAATCACGTTCCCGGAGGATTCATTCCATTTGGACTCCGTTTGATATTCCTTTTCTACGAAACACTGAAATAGGCAAAAAAAATAGAAATTTGGGTTGGGCCTCCGGTTAATAGGTTAGTCCCAAAAATAATATAAAAGTGTAAAATAAAGTCCATTAAGATCCAAAACATATAATATAATAGCATGGAACAATCAAAAATTATAGATACGTTGGAGATGTATCATGTACCCAGTTGTTTCCTTAGGGTATCCTCGATTCTCTCCGATTTGGGTTTGAGCTTATTAGGCTGAAGCCTTTTAACATAAGTGTCGCAACCCCAAACTTTAAGAAATGACAGCTCAGGTTTCTTGCCAAACCACAGTTCATGCGGTGTCATCTCAACGGATTTAGACGGTGCCTTATTTAATGTGTATGCGGTTGTCTGTAATGCATAACCAAAAAACGATAGTGGTAAATCGGTAAGAGACATCATAGAATGCACCATATCCAATAAAGTACGGTTACGATATTCGGACACACCATTACGTTGTGGTGTTCCAGGTGGCGTGAGTTGTGAAACAATTCCACATTGTTTCAAATGAAGGCCAAACTCGTAACTCAAATATTCGCCTCCGCGATCAGATCGGAGAAACTTTATTTTCTTGTTTAGATGATTCTCCACTTCACTCTAAAATTCTTTGAACTTCCAAATGTTTCAGACTTGTGTTTCATCAAGTAGATATACCCATACCTACTCAAATCATCTGTGAAGGTCAAAAAATAACGATACCCGCCGCGTGCCTCGACACTCATCAGACCACATACATTGGTATGTATTATTTCCAATAAGTCATTAGCTCGCTCCATTGTTCCTAAGAACAGAGTTTTATTTATCTTACCCATGAGGCATGGTTCGCAAGTATCAAACGATTCATAATCAAGTGTTTCCAAAAGTCCATCCGCATGGAGTTTCTTCATGCGCTTTACACCAATATGACCTAAACGGTAGTTCCACAAATATGTTGCACTATCATTATCAAATTTGCGTCTTTTGGCATCAATATTATGAATATGTGTATCACTATGATTAAGATTCAATAAACCATTCACATTGGGTGTATGACCACAGAAGGTTTTATTCATGTAAACAGAACAACAATTATTCTATGACTTAAATGAATAATTGTATTGCAATAAACATGATCCAATCATATTCAAGCTCAACGCAAACACCAAATAACATTTATTTAGGTTCATCACTAATCCTGGAGGTAGAGGGAGTGTGCGATGGTGATTGTATCAACCTTGGAATCACTTCCAACACACATCATCACCTCGCCCTTAACTATTCTCTATTCATTATGCAACTCCTATTTCAAGTTACTTAGCAACTGAATCGGTATCAAATACCCAGGGGCTACTAAGAATACTAGTAAGGTACACATCAATAACATGTATATCATATATATACCTTTGTTCACTTTGCCATCCTTCTTATCCGCCAAGTATTTGGGGCAGTTCCGCTTCCAGCGACCATTTCCTTTGCAGTAGAAGCACTCAGTTTCACGCTTAGGTCCACCTTTGGGCTTCTTCACGGGAGTGGCAACTTGCTTGCCATTCTTCTTAAAGTTCCTTTTCTTTCCCTAGCCCTGTTTCTTGAAACTAGTGGTCTTGTTAACCATCACACTACAACAAAATTGCCCCTATACCAACGCATTTGTACCAACGATACTGTAGGCTCTCTTGTTTATCCCACCTCCCACCTCCCGCAACCCCTGGGCTGTTTGGTTGCAGACTAGTGGCGCCACATTTGTTTAGCCGCACTTGCGGCCCGCCACAAAGTTTGGCGTTGAAAACGAGCGCCACAGAGTGTGACAAGAAATCAACTGCAAACAACACTGCGCGTCCGTGGCGAGCCTAACTTTAAGAGGCAACCAAACGGTAGCCTAGGGAGCCGCACCTTTGGCGTGGCAAGGTGCAGCCGGCAACCAAACAGCCCCTTAGAGCATGGTTAATAAGAAAGCCTGCTGCCAGCTATATATGTACGTCATGTCACTTATAGCCTTCGTAATAGCCTGCTAGTATAGTAGATTGACTGTAAACTAGCTATCAATACTTAATGCGTGCATGTGAAAGGAGGGAAGGAGACGCATGCTGATTGGCGGGAATGAATGAAGCGCTAGCTCACCCGGCTGCATGCAAGGTGCATGCGGGTTGGATTTCTTGTTTCCAGCGCTGTAGCCGGCGATAACTGAAGCGCCCGCTTGCTTCTTTTCTCTTTCTTCTCTCTCTTCCAGCTATGATTTTGATGACGTGGAAGTTCTTATAGCCTGCTGACTGGGTACTATTGTACTTGCTCTTAGGGCTAACCTCCTCATCCCCAAGGCTTCCGCGCTTAGAGCCAACCTCCTCTACCGAAAATAAATCAAACCTTCTCGTACCAACACCTACCTCATCTGCCTTCTCTGTCCCCCGATTCTTCTCTTTCTCATCTGACTTCCATGACGAGCCGCGGCCACCTTCGATTCTCCCTAAATCAGGCGATGTCCGGCACCGTCGCTCATGGGCCAGTCTCCTCCTTAGTGCACTCCTCCTATATTCCTCCTTGGTGACGTCCTCGACGCCACTGCACATGTCCCGCAGTAACTCTAGTCGACAAGGATCACCAGCGCAGCTCGCTCGCCTTTGTTTCAGTGGTCACTACTCCGTGTCGCTGCTTCCGCCTTCCAGCTTAGGCATGGATCTGAAACAAGTTGTGGTGTAGGGTGCTGCTCCCTTCTCTCGGTGGTGGTTGGCAGTGGAGACGGGCCCGAGGGGATAGGAGCATGTGGTGGAGCTCCGGCCGTGTTCCTCAACTACCAATTGGATCCCACGCGCGCGGGTGGTTCTTGTGGCTCGCGAAGCCTTCGGCGGCGATGGTTCTCCTTTTGGATTTATTTTGGTGCCCACCGTGCTTTGGTTGCCCCACGTGCATTTGTCTGCAGTTGCGTGTGTGCTTGGCTCGTGTGCATGTGTATATGTGTGTGTGGTGTGTGTGTGTGTGTGTGTGTGTGTGTGTGTGTGTGTGTGTGTGTTGATTGAAAGTACAACACTATTACACTGCTACTGCCACTAATTGCTATGCCCATGCTACTAATTTTGCTGCTACTTGGTTCCTATACAGTAGACACTTGCTATCGCCGCTGGTTGCTATTGCTGCTCTCGCTGATTGCTATTACTATTGCTGCTCTCGCTGATTGCTATTACTATTGCTGCTGATTTTCCTACTCCTTAGTACATATACAGTATATAGAAGATAATATGCATTCCCTAATAAAAAAAAATTGAAGATATGTATGTATTAAAATTCTTGCAAATTGATCGAACTACTTTTTATCTCTTCTCTAATCTTTCTCTCCATCAGATTCTCTTTTGTGCTCTCCATTGCAAAAAATTACTCAATATGTACAATAATAATCATGGAACCATCTAGCTCCTTTATGATTCCACGGTCCCTTGTCCTTGCAATTGTTAGTATTATTTGTTCCACTTGTATCTCATCATGTGATTTTTTTTCCTTGCAATTTTTGTGCCTGCAAGATGTCAGCTAACTGTCTTTTGGTATCTAAATAGATGCAGTAACTATGATGTTGGTATGAAACTATCCTACAGGTCAGGTTTCGAACTGTTGACAATAGATGTGCAGATCGGTAGATTTTGTTAAAATCATTAACTTATCTGGCCTGATTGTGTAAGGGATTAACTTGCTTTAATGGCGTGCAGTTTCAGGGCAGATGGAAATGTACAGCTTATGTAATAATCGCAGAAAGTCGGGTAACCCATTCGCTTACTTGATAAACCCTCCCTGGTTTAGACCACTAAGGTGTCCATTTCCTTATCACCTCCTCATGATGTAACATTCTTATTTATTCCATATCCTTAATTTTTATACTAACTGGTCCTATGAATCTTTGTTAGTTAAGTGTGCCAATATATGTCTATTTTTTCGGTCTTAACGACATGACAAATGGTACATGATTAGGGAGCTGAGATGTGACCAAAGATCAAATCCTCTTGGTTATGTGATATTCTACATTCGCAGCAAAGGCACATGGGTAGTGTTTCCTAAAACTGGGTAAGTGCTGACATAAAATTGTTCATCCATTACTTAGGTTTACTTTTATTCAGATTGTTCAACCATTACATAGATAGTCCCTGATGCACTTTCTTAAATATATATTTAGCTTAGTGCTAGGTTGGTCTTGAAAAATTAAATAGTGTCGCATTAAATTATTTTTATTTCCCTTTAAACACCTTGGATCCTACCTTCTCTAGAAACAAAAATCCCCTACTTTTTCCTAGAGAAGCTTAAATCTAAAGAAGTGTTTCTATTCTTGATTGAGAAATTATACTGGTTGTAAGAGTCTTATTCTTGATTGAGAAATTATAATGTGACATTTTAGTTCTTAGGTAACTAGAAAGTTTTGTGTGATGTAGATTAGTTAATGATTTTGAGCTATTCGCGTTGAGTTCCTTTCTCCAAATACATCATACCAAGCATGAGCGGGACGTGAGTAATGGTGACACTAAACTTGTTAATGTCCACACCATTGGAGAACGGAAATACCCAATTTTGTGTAGTCCATATTATTTCTTACCTACTCATCATTTAGTTGGTTGCTGAGTTCAACTCATTGTTGATATAATATAATGTCTAGACAATTGTTAGTAGTGAATACATGTTGCTGGCTATTCATAGGGAACAGGCACACGCAATTGGCAAAGTTAATCAGTCTTTCAACATGTCCTCCAACTAAGTTATTTGTCAGATATACATGAGATTATGTCTTTCCCCCAACAATATTTTCTTGCACACTTTGTAATTTTTATGTTGATCCTTTTAGGTACAGTGCATAGTATGTATATTTTTAAACTTCATTTCGAATTTATGCCCAAATAGTATTATGATTTTTCTTTGTAGGTTGCGAATTTCAATACAAGATGACTACTTGGATCTTGGAGAACGTATGATGATTCTTGGTACTTGGAGGATAAACAAGGCAGTTCTTTGAATGTTTAGAAATTCAATATTTTCTTTTATTCAATTTTCTAAGGAAGTGATTTACCCCTAGTAGATGATACTTCCATTGTACGTAATGTAGCAGATGATTCCGTTCAATAAATATATCATTTTCATTTCTACTCTATCGAATTTTGCTAAAGTTCTACCTTGTACCGCCATGCAAACTACCTACTGTTACAAATGATTATATATGGAGGTTATTCTATTTTGCAAGCACAAACAATGTTATAAATGATTATATATATGGAGGTTATTCTATTTTGCAAGCACCAACTCATAGAAGCATTGCATGAATCTGCTGTTGCTTTGCAACACATTATTGCCTCGATTACCAACGGATATATATACATTGTAGTAGACCTTTGCAACACATATGAATCCATTGGTTTAGACCTTAGCAACGCTAATACAAAAAAATGACAACGCATCTATGTGTTGTTGAAGGGGGGTTCTTGTTGTAGTGTCAACACTTGATTCTCTTTCTTGATTTCTACCTTCGCCCTTTTCAGTATCGCAAAGAGCTTGGGAATCATTTTCGTCATCCCTTGCATATTATAGTTCATCATGAAGTTCTAGTAGTTTGGTGATAGTGAACAGAGAACTCTGTCAATCACTATCTTATCTGGAAGATTAACTCCTATTTGATTCAAGCGATTGTAGTGCTTAGACATTCTAAGCACATGCTCACTGGCTGAGCTATTCTCCTCCATCTTGTAGGTGAAGTACTTGTCAGAGGTCTCATACCTCTTGACACAGGTATCAGTCTGAAATACCAATTTCAGCTCTTGGAACATCTCATGTGCTCTGTGGCGTTCAAAACATTTTTGAAGTCCCCGTTCTAAGCCGTAAAGAATGCAGCACTAAACTATTAAGTAGTCATCATATCGAGCTTGCCAAACGTTCACAATGTCTGCATCTGCTCCTGCAATAGGTTTGTCACCTAGTGGTGCATCAAGAACATGATTCTTCTGTGCAGCAATGAGGATAATCCTCAGCTCACGGACCTAGTCGGCTTTATTGCTACCATCATCTTTCAACTTAGTTTTCTCTGGGAACATATCAAAAATAGGGGAGCTATATCATGAGCTATTGATGTACAATGTAGATATGCAAAACTATTAAGACTAAGTTCATGATAAATTTAAGTTCAATTAATCAAATTACTAATGAACTCCCACTTAAATAAACATCCCTCAAGTTATCTAAGTGATACATGATCCAAATCAACTAACCCATGTTCGATCATCACGTGAGATGGGGTAGTTATCAATGGTGAACATCTCTATGTTGATCATATCTACTATATGACTCATGTTCGACCTTTTCTATCTCTAGTGTTTCGAGACCATGTCTGTACATGCTAGGTTCATCGAGTTTAACCCAAGTATTCTGCATGTGCAAAACTGTCTTACACCCATTGTATGTGAAGTAGAGTCTATCACACCCGATCATCATGAGGTCCTTCGAAACGACGAACTTTGGCGACGGTGCATACTCTGGGAGAACACTTTTATCTTGAAATTTAGTGAAGGGGTCGTCTTATAATGCTATCGTCATTCTAAGAAAAATAAGATGCATAAAGGATAAACATCACATGCAATCAAAATATGTGACATCATATGGCCATCATCTCTTTCTTTTGATCTCCATCTCCTAAGCATCATCATGATCTCCATCGTCACCGACTTGACACCTTGACCTCCATCATAGCGTCATTGCGTCGGGGTCGTCTTGTCAACTATTGCTTCTACAACTATTGCTAAAGCATAGCAATAAAGTAAAGCAATTACATGGCGCTTGCATTTCATACAATAAAGAGACAACCCTAAGGCTCCTGCCGGTTGTCGATATTACAAAACATGATCATCTCATACATCAACATATATAACATCATATCTTGACAATATCACATCACAACATGTCCTGCAAAAACAAGTTGGACGTCCTCTACTTTATTGTTGCAAGTTTTATGTGGTTGCTATGGGCTTCCAGCAAGAAGCGTTCTTACCTACGCAAAAACCACAATGGTGATCATCAAGTTTACTTTTTTAACCTTCTTCAAGGACCGGCCGTAGTCAAATTTGATTCAACTAAAGTAGGAGAAATAGTTGCATGTCAGTCGGTGGAACCGGTCTCATGTGCGTGGACATGTAAGGTTGGTCCGGGACGCTTCATCCCACAATACCGCCGAATCAAAATAAGATGTTGGTGGTAAGCAGTATGACTATCACTGCCTACAACTCTTTGTGTTCTACTCATGCATATCATCTACGCATAGACCTGGCTCATATTCCACTATTGGGAAATGTTGCATGGAAAACAAAAAAATCTACGCACACGCAAGATCTATCTATGGAGATGCATAGCAACGAGAGGGGAGAGTGTGTCTACGTGCCCTCATAGAATGTCGGCAACCTCAAATGTCGAATCTGGAGAAGCCCCTCATATTGAAGCTTTGGTGAGCTGCAATATCCACCTAGTCCAAAAAGCAAGATTTGTGACCTTCAGGCACAATGGCCGGAGGCAGTTTCCCGAGTTGAAATGCTCCTCAAGCCTCTCCGTCTTCAGATCCAGGCATGGAGCCACGCCATCTTGGCCGAGATGACCAGATCTATTTGCCGTGCATCCAAATCCCACACAGTCACCTTCAACATCCCTCAAGAGGGAGGTGTCGTCGTCACCGCGGGATGTAGAAACAACGGACGCCCATCCCCAAACTCGACAACCAGGGCACCGAGCAACTGGAGTACCAAAACCCGAGCACCCCTCCCCCACTGAACCGCCAAAGACGCCGAATTTGACGCCACTCGCATGAGGAGAGGACCGGAGGGACTTATTCTTGAACTACAGCGCTGCCCTCGCCTCACCACTACCGCCAAGAACCAAAAATTCTAGAAAATCCTAGAACTACACAACCCAGCTAGGCAGAGATCCGGGTTCCCTAACTCCTCGCCGCGCCTACAAGACACACGGAGGCCACAGGGACTGCGGCCTCGCCAGCAGGAGCCACTAGCCTCTACTTTGCCCCCTGTTGTTTTTTTGGAGAAGGAAGGAGAGGGTTCATGAGAGCGCAAATATTCTCCTAAATCTTGTTGGGTACTATAGAACATGCCATTCTATTCCTGTATTTTGAGAATCCTGCGAATCAAAAGGCCCCTGATGTGCATGTATGTGAGGATCCGTGATTGTACTACTATGTTAAAGAAGTTGAACTGGCTGGCCATGCCTGCATATTCTTCGTTCTATGGTTCCGTGCCGCTCCAACATGATGACCCAAACACGGAGAGCCCGATGTCATTTCAGGTCGCAAAATACTATTTGGCGCGTGACCTACCCTCTCTCTTAGGGTTTACCTACTTCGGTGGCGGCGACACCGGCGTTGAGTCTCTCTCCCTTGCCCCTTTGCTAATAGCCAATGACGTTCGCTTGGGATCCGCGGCCTTGGCATTATGTTGTTGATGGTTTTTTGCGAGGGCATCTAGGGCTTTGTTTTCAGTCCAGATGGGATCGACTGCTGCGGATCACCATGGCTGGAGGTGCGAGGCTGCTATGGATCACATGTCTGGAGGTGTGAGCTCAGCCGCTGGAGCATGAAAGAAATACGCTACAGCGATGAGTCATTGGTGGAACTTGCGAAAAGAGGCTTTGGACAGCGGTGAGTATGCATGCAAGCCACCCGAACATCGCATGCAAGCCACCCGAACATCCCTGTTGGCTGGCTGGGGCACGCACCCATGCTGAAGTTAGAAGTATGCTTATGATTATACATGGTGTCGAGATTACCCAGAGGGTTCAGTTTTGGTACTTGCTGAAATTTTTGTATCCTGATGATAGAGACCCTGGTGGAATGAGTGTTGGAGGTGAGCTGTTGCTGGTTCCACCTATGCTACTGGAAGAGGTAGTAAAGAGGGTAAAGAACAAAATATAGCAAGATCAGCAGGCTCCCTAGAGGAGTACCACCGGGCGCAATGAGTATCTTAAGCTAGAATTCTTGAGGCACAGACAAAGCCTCGACAGTTCGAGAGCTTCATGAATTCACGAAGAAATGTGCCCCTAATGGCAGCTTGAAGCTACGTTGGTATTTCTCCAAAGAGGAAGGGATGATGCAGCACGGCGACGGTAGGTATTTCCCTCAGTGATGAAACCAAGGTTATCGAACCAGTAGGACAACCAATTAACACAATGTAAACATCACCTGCACACAAATAACTGATAACCCACAAGTATAGGGGATTGCAACAGTTTTCGATAAGTAAGAGTGTCGAACCCAATGAGGAGCTAAAGGTAGAACAAATATTCCCTCAAGTTCTATCGACCATCGATACAACTCTACGCACGCTTGACGTTCGCTTTACCTAGAACAAGTATGAAACTAGAAGTACTTTGTAGGTGTTGTTGGATAGGTTTGCAAGATAATAAAGAGTACGTAAATAAAAAGTAGGGGCTGTTTAGATAAGGAAACAATAAAGTAAATATAGTGAGTGTGGAAAAGTGGTGGTAGGAGTTGTGAAATTGCCCCTAAGCAATCGACTACTTTACTAGACCGATAGCAAGTATTATGTGGGAGAGGCCACTGCTAGCATCTCATCCCTGACTTGGAATTCTATGCACTTATGATTGGAACTATTAGCAAGCATCCGCAACTACTAATGTTCATTAAGGTAAAACCCAACCATAGCATTAAGATATATTGGTCCCCCTTCAATCCCGTATGCATCAATTTCTATGCTAGGTTGAAGCTTCTGTCACTCTTGCCCTCCAATACATAGTCCTATCAACATACAACTAACCCTAGGGTGTGATCCACGCGCGCAATCATATGATGGGCACCTGTAGCGACCCGACCTCAGATGGTCAAGTCTCTGTGCTTCAGTGTCATCCCTGGATCGGTAATGCTGACACACACAGTACTCAAAGGATTTATAACAGAGTGGCTAACACACACTTATTACATTGAATGTCTCAAGGGAGATCTTATTACAATAATATGGCTTAAGGCCATCTAATACGATAACAGTGGAAGGCTTGGAAGATAAAGTGAGTCCATCAAACGGCAACGACCTAACGAACCTTACTCCTCGTCTGAAAAGTCTGCAACATAATACGTTGCAGCCTGAAATGGGTCAGCACATGGAATATGCTGGCAATGTAACACAGTAGAGCAAGAACAAAATAATGCTATCACTATATGCATATATGGCTGGTGGAAAGCTCTATGGTTTATAGTTTTTGCGAAAAGCCAATTTTTCCCTACAACAAAGGAATAGATTTTAATTTTACTATCATGGTAGTTGAAACATCATTGAGAAGGTTCCTCCAAGTCAATCCCAATTAAAGTGATTAACAACCCAACAATGTTAATTTAACATGATGAGATACATGTGATAACCCAAGTACTAGATACCCAAGAATTGTCCATAACCGGGGACACGGCTAACCATGATTAGATTGTACACTCTGCAGAGGTTTGCACACTTTTCCCCACAAGACTTGATCTCCTCCGTTGGATTTCTCGCACTACAGGGTGTTTGAGAAACGGATGACCGAGACACAGTCTTTCAGAAACATTAACTCTCTACTCCAGACAGACCATACCAAACCTACATCCCACTACCTGCTGATCTGCCTCTTCAAGAGCTTCACGTAACTTACTCAACTATGCTAGAGCCCATAATAGCTTCTGGTTGCACATGGAAGTTTCTAGCATGAATCATCTCAGTTCCCTTTGAGCCTGGGTGGCGGTCCATAGGAAGATCACATGGGTACTCCAGGATTTCCAAAAAAAAATACAGGCAACACTAGGTACTCCAGGTGCCTCAATCCACCCAGTTGTTAGATTAAGTTGCCACCTTAAGTTGAACCATTAATTTAAAAATCTCACATCTGTCATGGATTTCACTCAAACCCAAACCACGTCTATGAGCATAGCATAGCATAGTAATATAAGCAACACGTAGAGTAACTCCCAAGGGTTTGAATGTAATAGGGCAATAGGTTCTACCTCAACAACTACTTCCCAACCCACATGTTAATGGCATCCTAATCATGCAATGTTTGAGGATTGGAACTAATGCATAAAAACTGGGTGATAAAGGGGTATGATCAAAGTGTTACTTGCCTTGCTGATGATCTGCGAAACCTAGGGACTCGTAGTAGCACGCTTCGCACTCCGGGTGTTCTATCGCAAGCAAACAATAGCATACATAGGTAACAAGAAATGATGCACAAGCAAAACTCAAATAAGAGAGGTTGACCAGAAAGTTCAAATTAAGGACTCTGGTTCACAAAAAGAATCAAATCAAACGGAGCAACGAAACTCAAACGGCGAAAGAAAGAAGCTTCATTTACTAATCTGAAACTAGGTCAAATTTTACAGTAGAGAAAACTTGTTTGAGTTGGTTAAACGGAAAGAGGGTTTCGAGATGAAACTCTAGGTGCTTGAATCGCCTGATTCCAACTAACGAGCGAAAAGATAAACAGAAACTAAGATCGAATCGGAAATCGCGATCAGAGAAAATTGCGGATTAAATCCGATAAAAGAAAACTGACGAACAGACTAACGAACGAGCGTTCGTTAGCTGTATCTAACGGGCGAAGAACCGTTCGTTAAAATGAACGTTCGGACGAACGTCCACTAACTAGAAGAACCGAGAAAAATTGGCGATCCGAAAAAAACGAATCTAGGGTTTTCTAAAAAAACCGAACGGTTTTAGAAAGAAAAACCGGCGGCGGATCCGGCGACTACCTCCGGCGAGGGGCTCCGGCGGGGCGGGGTGCGGGCGGCGGGGCGGCGGCGGCTCGGCGGCGGCAGCAAG